>NC_142011.1:16436860-16760193 GCF_049901735.1 Notechis scutatus | reverse complement strand
TATTTATTCCGTAGGAAAAGAGGGAAAGCTATCCTTTCAGCACCTTCCAGCAGCCGCTTTTTTCCTCTTCTGGCAGGTATTATTCAGAAAGTCATACTATTCAGGAATTTTATTAAATATGTCTTAGAGTCCTAGGAGCCAAGAAAAACTTTCTCCTCTCAATCACTTTCTCCACTTCCTCCTGCGCATTCTTACCCGGCTGCCAGCTTCTTTGTGGCGGCCATTACGGACCGCCGCTGCACCGTCCTGGGAAAAGGGGGTTCTGCCGGCCAGGGAGGGGGTCTGCAGCACCCCCAAACCCTTCTCCGGATCCCCCTACCTTCAGCTGCCCCTGCAGGGCAGCCTAGCTCCGTACCCGGCTGGGTCGGAGCCCCAAAAACGGCTAGCGCGGCAGGGGATCGCGCAGCTTCGCAAATCCCTGCCGCTCGCGAAGCCGACAAACCGGAAGTTCAGAAGAACAGACTTTTTGCAACACATGGCCTACCAGATATCCTGGTATCCGACAATGGCCCTCAATTTACCGGTTTAGCCTTCGAACAATACTTAGCAGACCATGGCATACGACACGCATTGACATCACTGGCTCACCCGGCGGCGAATGGTAGAGCTGAACGAATGGTTCAGTTCACAAAAAGAACTCTACAAAAAATGGAACAAGGCAACATCCACGATAATGTCACCAGGATGCTCCTTCTCCAGCACATCACACCACAGTACGACCAACAAAAGCCCAGCTGAACTTCTGATGGCCAGAAAACTCAGATCGCCCCTAGACCGCCTACACCCTGCGTACACTCCGGAAAAGCCCCTGGGCTCCAGTAGTAAACACCGCGTCTTTAAGGTAGGAGACCCTGTATTTGCAAAAAACTTTTCAGGAGAACCATTGTGGATCCCTGCCAAAATAACTCAGGTTACAGGCCCCCGCTCCTACCACCTAGAAACCACAGATGGGAGAGTGTGGAAACGCCACATCGACCAGCTACGGTCCAGGCTGACCACATCTCCCATCAGTGACCCCTACCACGAAACCAGAGGGGGAGAGGAAACCACGGGTTCTGGAATAGAACCAACGTCTGACCTAGAAGAACAAACCCCACGATCACCACATCAAAGCCTACAATACTCACCAGCTGAAGTAGAGCCTTGGCAATCGGGCGTTTCACCTAGAAGCAGCAGCCGAGCATGTTCAGCGAGCCCTGGGAGCCCAAGCGGTAGCGACGAAGGAGGCGACTCAATCATCCCGAGGTCACCAGAAGGGAGTCACAACTATGGAACCAGCTCACCGTTCCAGGCAATTCCAGCGAGCAGCCCGTCGGAACCCGAGACCGGACACAGACATTTTGAACCACGCAAATCAGGCAGACAGGTGCGAAGACCTGCCTACCTGCGAGACTACATAACCCCACCCCTTAGACGGAACCTAGAGGGGAGGGGTGTTCCGGACTAGCAGGCTTGAAAGCCTGCATTTGGATTGGTCCGTTAACAGCGGGTCGTGATTGGTCGCTCCAG
Source organism: Notechis scutatus (assembly GCF_049901735.1). Lineage (NCBI taxonomy): Eukaryota > Metazoa > Chordata > Lepidosauria > Squamata > Elapidae > Notechis > Notechis scutatus. Next base: position 16,758,684 of record NC_142011.1, on the reverse strand, counting down.
ACTGATCCGATTGGCTAGTTAACGGGCTGCCGCGATTGGGCAAACCAAGCGCGGCAAGCTCAAATCGATGTCATTGGCCGCTTAGCCGCAGCCAGCTCTATAAAAGGGGCCGCTGCGGCTAGGATATTTCGCTCAGATCTGAAGTCACTAATAAAGAGCTGTTGTTGTTATCTGAGTCTCGTCTCCGTTCTTGGACCCATCCTTCCAGACTTAACACTTATCATTGGTTGCTTTCCTGCACACGTTATAGGCTTAATTAATGCTCGTGCTAGATCTTATATTTTAGGCTGATTTTTACTGTGTTATTGTAATGTAGATACTGATGAGACAATACAAAATGCTTGCATCCACCACTCTTCGCCTTTTAACTGTATTGTTTACATTGACAGTTGTTATAAGAAAAAGGATAGTGAGGCAGAATATGTTGTGGGTCACATCTATTGAGATGTACATCTGCTGGGACCATAAAAAAGGGCCTTCTCAGTCGTGGGCCCTTCTCTAGTGAGCATCATTCCCCCTGAGGTATGACTGGCTTCCATCCTTTTGCTTTTTCCGAAATGTTAGGTTCTGAGTGAAAAGTGGAGGCGAGACCAGAGTGATTTCTAACAGCTCTTTATTCAATACTGCCTGTGAGGCAATATTGACTGACATGGCTCCATTTATATGAAACTGACCAACCAAACAACCAATCAAGAGACAGTATTTTCCCACTCCAACAGAGGACCAGAATGAGATCTTCAACTGACAACTATACACTATATACAATACATAACATGAAAGGTCCTGAAAGATATGATTTTGACAAAGGGTCTGAGGATCACGAATGGAGATGAAACTGATTAGTGGCTGATTTTATTGTGTTGCTCTGCCACAGGTGGTTAAATAGATTATGGTTCCTATGTTTATGTTATGATTTTAAGGCACGCTGCCTGTATGTGAGTTGGGCAGCCATATAAATGTGTTTAATCAATTATTAAATAAACATTGTGGAATGGTTGTGGAAAACTCAGGTGCTTTTCCTTCTGATTTTGAGACTCCTGCATCAGAGACAACCAGCCTATGGTCCTCCAGGCCTTAGTGTTGTGTCCCTGACTAGCTAAGTCTTCAACCTGGTCCGCATTTTGAGCGGGACCACCGACTGTTCCCATTGGTTGGTGCCGTTTGACAGCAGACTATATAAGGAGCTGTCAAACGGCATCAACTGGGCTTTTGGGGCTCCAGCTCCAGCCAGCCGGCTGCCAGCCCAGCTGGGCAGCCACGTTGATCTGTTACTGCTGCAAATAAAGAAACGTTATTCTTCAGCTCCTGTGTCTGCCTGGTGTGTCCGTCCGACCAATACAACACTGGCGACGAGGATGGGATGTCAGAAGAGACACCCAGGCAAGAAGCTAAGTCACTGAAGATAGAAAGAAAGTCACTGGAAAAAAAAAAAGAGGCATGATGGCAGAATAATTCAGCAACATCTGGAGAGATGAGTTCCCCTCTCTGATTTGGAGGATTGATTAAATGCTCTGCCTTCCCTCGTTTTGGTCACATTGCTTATTCATTTGTGGCTATAAGTCTTTTGAATTTTTGAAAAATCCATTGATGTTGCTAATCTGAAAACAAATAAGTTGCTTGGATCGCCATCTTGTGGTTACAAACAAAATCGTTATCTGCCTTTGCACTTTGATTCGAAAGAATGGCCTGCTTTTTAGGGTTGTGGATATTAAATAGCAGGGGAATACATTGTAATTTTATAGGCAAGTTTTACAGGCAAGACTTTTGGGCCCACAGGCATAATTAAAATTTTGGAAAGTTATCCTATACATCATAACTAATTGTCATGAGTACATTTATTTTCTTTTTTTCTTTTGGATATTAAAGTCACAAATTGCAATCAATATGTCTACCCCACTTCCATTCCCCATCCCTTGAAATGTCTCTGGAACCACATGTACCCAGGAGACACAGAAAAATAAGGAAGTGGACAATTACGTAGCAGAATTTTGCTCCGCAGTTTGTTTATTTGTTTGTTTGTTTATTTATGTGTTGGATCCTTGGTACACTCTGAAATTGGTCGTTTTCTTGCAGACTGTTCATTGCCAAACTCAGTAATGCATTAATGATCAGTGCATCATCAATGCACTGATGATGTTATTTAGTTTGGCCATGAAACGTTTGCAAGTAAGCAACCAAGCTCAAAGAGCATCAAGGACCCCACAGCTGAACTCTGAACAACAAGCATTCTCTTCTAATAGTATTTATTTATTTGATTTTTATCTCACCTTTATTATTTTACAAGTAAGTCAAGATAGTGAACATTCCTAAGGCTCTTTCCACTTCCTATTTTTCCCACAACAACAACCTGATGAGGTGGGTTGGTCTGAGAGAACGTGACAGGAAATGAGCCTGAATCAATTTACTATAGGACAAATTCTTCTTCACTGGAGGTTATGGGCCATGATCTACCACATCAGGGCCCAGTGCAACTCAATAGATGTTTTGCAACTTCCCAATCTAGGACTGAGGCAGAATGACAGGCCCAAAACACCCACCAGCTTATGCACCTCAGGGGGGGCTAAAATTTGGGGCTAAAATTTGGGTCTCCCTATATCTAATCCAGCACTTTGACCAACTCCTAAAGAGGAACAAAGACAGGCAGGCAGTAACTTTGTTGCTTGTATCCTTACGATTTATATTGACTGTTTCCTAGTATGATTTGATTGTTGATTGTACCCTATGACTATCATTAAGTGTTGCATGTTATGATTCTTAACAAATGTATCTTTTCTTTATGTATACTGAGCGTATTTACACCAAGACAAATTCCTTGTGCGTCCAATCACACTTGGCCAATAAAGTATTCTATTCTATTCTATTCTATTCTATTCTATTCTATTCTGTTCTGTTCTGTTCTGTTCTGTTCTGTTCTATTCTATTCTATTCTATTCTATTCTATTCTATTCTATTCTATTCTATTCTATTCTATTCTATTCTATGTTTCTCAACCTTGGCCACTTTAAGACTTGTGGACTTCAACTCCCTGAATTCCGCCAGCCAACATGGGTGGCTGTGGAATTCTGGGAATTGAAATTCACATAGCTTAAATTTACTGAAATTAAGAAGCCTAGACCTGGAAACTAATCAAGGCCAGAAGTAACCTAGAACTAAGGAGAAATTTCCTGACAGTTAGCATAATTAATCAGTGGAACAACTTGCCTCCAGAAGTTGTGACTATTCCAAAACTGGAAGTTTTTAAAAAGAGATTGGATAAACCATTTGTCTGAAGTGGTATAGGGTTTCCTGCCTAAACAGGGGGTTGGACTAGAAGACCTCCAAGGTCTCACCCAGGCCTGTCAAACTGGTGGCCCATGGGCTATATGTGTCATGTGCACGCCACACCCACCCTGGCTCCACAAAGGCAAAAAACATTGCAATACTCCATGATACGTCACATGACTCAATCAGGTTTGACACCCGTGCATCCAACTCTAGCTCTGTTCTTCTGAATTCAACTCTCAGAATTCCCCAGCCAGCATGGACAGTTGGGGAATTCTGGGAGTTGAAGTCCACATGTCTAAAGGTTGGGTTAGATTGACTTGTGTTCTCAATCTGCCCACGAGGTTGCAGAAAGCTGTAATAGAACATGAAGCTCAGTAGTTAGCCTAGTAGTGACTTCTTAATAACACTATGTCAGTATAAGATCCCTGATGGATCATTAGATGACATGATTCCTCCTCAGAACCTAGATCATTTGTCCGTAGCCTAATTCAGCTATTTATTTATTTTATTTTATTTGGTTTGTCAATTGCTTACAAGATAATAGGTATAAGTAAAAACATAATTATGAATATATGGATACATATAAGAAAAATAAAAGAAACAATAGGACAGGGATGGTAGGCACATTGGTGCACTTATGCATGCCCCTACAGACCTCTTAGGAAAGGGGTGAGGTCAATAGTAGACAGTCTAAGGTTAAAGTTTTTGGGGTTTGGGGAAGAAACCACAGAGTCAGGTAGAGTATTCCAGACATTGACCACTCTGTTGCTGAAGTCGTATTTCCTGCAATCAAATTTGGTGCGATTAACCTTGAGTTTGTATCTATTGTTTGCTCTTGTGTTGTTATGGTTGAAGCTGAAGTATTCATTGACAGGTAGGACATTGCGATGTATGATTTTATATACCATACTTAGATCAGACCGAAGGCGGCATAGTTCTAGCTTTTCTAGGTCTAGAATTTCAAGTCTGGTGGCATAAGGTATTCTGCAACGAGTAGAGGAGTGGAGAACTCTTCTTGTGAAATATTTCTGGACTTTCTCAACTGTGTTAATATCAGATACGTAATGTGGGTTCCAGACTGATGAGCTGTATTCGAGTATTGGTCTAGCAAATGTTTTGTACGCTCTAGTTAGTAGTGTAATATTACCAGAGAAAAAGCTACTAAGATTAGGTTAACAACACTTAATGCCTTTTTGGCTATGTAGTTACAGTGGGCTCTAGCACTTAGGTCATTAGAGATGAGTACTCCAAGATCCTTGACAGAGTTTGGATCATCAACAAGGTCTTGACTATTCAGCCTGTATTTTATTTCCTGATTTTTTTTGCCAATATGTAAGACAGAGCATTTATTTGTTGAGATTTGAAGTTGCCATTTGTTTGACCATTCTGATACAGGTTTTCAAACTATTTCCCAATAATGCATATTTTGCATTTTTTTTTCTGAACAGGTGAATTTTTGTACCAACATATGTTTTATCTACTTTCGGTTCAGCATGACAAGCTTTATTGCAAAATTTGAAAAAGTGGACATTTTAAATGATAGCTATGTTTCCATTTGAGTATTGGCTCAAAAGAGTGATGTTAGCGAAGTTTTGTGTGAACAAAGCAACTTTCTTCCCATCCCTCTCTAATTCCCATCTGATCAAGCATTGTTTGTTTCCTACTTCCAAGCTAAAGATTGCAAAAGTAATAGTGCTTCACTCTTCATTCTTTCCTGCTCCCCCTTCTCTTGTCTAGCTAGCCTAAGTCATTATTATCAAAGACATCTGAATCTGCAAATCAAATGCTGACACCATAGCAGCAGATGCTACAGGCTGATAAATTGCTGCGCATTCTGCAAATCCAGCTGTACCATATAAAAATGGTGTTTTCGTACCACGTTCTGAGTTTTCCGCATCTGTAGGCTGCTGCCAATTTATCTCATGCCCTTTACTGAGGTCTGTCATCTCGGTAATAAAGAAATGGCAGCCCGCATTAATTGCTTTTCCCACAAGCTACTACATGCAGGTGGAGTGACAATTAATGCCACAAACTGGAAGGTTTAGAAATGCAACCGAAGTTTGAGTTTCTGCAGAAGAACGATGCAGATAAACCTCCTCCTCCTCCTCCCCCACCATCCCCATACTCATCCTTGGTGAGCTTGACTGTATGCTTGTTCAAGTTTCATTACCTAACCATGTAACATCATCAGTGCAAGTGACTGTGGGGTTTGCTTCCTATTTACACGCAGTAGCTCATGCTGCATACATTGTTGGGGAAGTGGTTTACTCATAGGTACAGGTATGCCCAGTCACTTAGGGATTGTTTGAAGTTACAACAGAACTCCTCCAAGCTATTTACAATCAGTTTCGAAGTTATGACAGCATTAAACCCAATAGTCACATGATCACATTTTGGGACCTTGGCAACCAGCTCACCTTTACAGACATTTGCAGAGTCTGTCATGGTCCATCACAGAAATTTTTCATTTTTGCTGGTTTTCTAACATTTAGTTCTGGTTCCATTGTCCGCTGTTAGTGTTCTTGTTGTTGTTTTGTCAGAAACTGGAATTAACATTGCAGGATGTTGTGAACAGCTGTAACTAGTTGCCAATTTCCCAAAATGTGATCCTGACTGTGGAGGGTGGCCTTCATAATTTCAAATCTGGGTCATAAGTAGCCCTGGGGTGGTCCTTTGTAACTTTGAAGCTAAGTGACCTGTCATAAGTCAAGATGCGAAAATCCAGATCATTTAAAGGCCAACTGCAGAGTCTGCAAAGCTAAAATGAATGCGCTCAGCTAAGAAGGCAAGCAAACCACCAAAAGGCCAAAAGAGTGAAACTAGGAGACACTTCAGGTACTGAGTATTTCCTGTTTACTCCAAGAAAGGTGCCTCATTATTCCATGCCTGGTGTATCGAGTCAGAAGCTATAAGTCTCATGACCAGCGACAAGGGTTTTTCCACTTCTCTTCATCAAAGCAAAGAATTGCCATAGCTAATGGCCGCTTATGGTCTCAGAAGGAGTGAAGAGATTCTGTCTCTCAGACACCAAAGAATACCTGTTAAAAATGTGCTCTAGGTACCAGCTCTTGAAAAGAACTTGTTTTCTGTGAAGAAGCTAGCTAAACAAGGGACTATGGCTTTATTCAGAGGTGTCAGCTGCATGAATAGAATAGAATAGAATAGAATAGAATAGAATAGAATAGAATAGAATAGAATAGAAACTGGACCTTGGAAGTCTTCTAGTCCAGCCCTCTGCTCAAGCAAGAGACCCTATACTCAAGGGTGGGATTCAAATTTTTTAACAACCGGTTCTGTGGGCATGGCTTAGTTAGTGGGCGTGGCTTGGTGGTCATGTTATTGGCTGGGTGTGGCCAACTCAATATCACTCACATCGAGTCATGCATCTCCTCACCTGGCCTCTCATGACTGTGGGGGTGCTGCAACAGTTGTAAGTGTGAAAAATGGTCATAAGTCACTTTTTTCAGTGCCATTGTAACTTTGAATGGTCCCTCCACACAAGCAAAGTACCAGCAAAGGAGGGGAAAAAAACTCCAGAGAAGTTCCTGAGACAGGAAGTCTAGTCCTGCCAAGAATGTAATAAGGGTTAACGGAGAGGCAGTTTCTGTAAGCAACACCAGAATGTTTCCTTCCTGCCTTCCTTACAGGATTAGGCCAGTAATTTCTTCTAACAACCGGTTCTCTGAACTGCTTAGAATGTTAACAACCGGTTCTAGAGAATAGGTGCGAACTGGTAGAATCCCACCCCTGCCTATACCATTTCAGACAAGTGACTGTCCAGTCTCTTCTTAAAATCCTTCAGTGATGAAGCACCCACAACTTCTGAAGGCAAGCTGTTCCATTGGTTAATTGTCCTCACTTTTCGGAAGTTTCTCCTTAATTCCAGATTGCTTCTCTCTTTGATTAGTTTCCAACCATTGTTTCTTCTCCTGCCCTTTGGCATTTTGGAGAATAATTTGACCCCCTCTTCTTTGTGGTAGCCTCTCAAATACTGAAATACTACTAGCATGATCACCAAACGGAGTCACTTGCAAAAGGGAAAATCATGGATGAACTGTATTCTCTGGACTGCAATGAAATGGTTAAGGCTGTCACACAAAAAAAAGACATGCAAACTGTATCCGCACATGGCATCGTCAGCTTGGCCACAGAAATCCTGAACCAACAAAAAGACTAATGCAAGATCAGCATGCTGGTGGCATAAAAATTGACCCGTGCAGTCAGATAATGGAATGTACCAGTTGTGGAAAAGAAAAATGACAAAGACACACTTTCCAAAAACCAACAACAGTAGAACTCAACGGCCTTTGGACCTAATTCCCACTGATGTACGGTGACCAATGGCAACTCAGATTTCAGGAATAGAAAGAAAAGAATAGAAACCGTAGAATGGAAAGATACCTGATTTGAAAGAAGTTAAGAGGTTTGGAGGTAAACCCTGTAGGCATATTTCCCAAAGAAATGTATGTAGTGGGAAACATTTGATACAGAAAGGCATCCTAGTTGGCTGCAGTGAAACTCAGAAAAGGTACAGAATCCGACACCGATAAAGTAGCCTTCAGCTGGAGTGTGTTTATTGACGAAAGCTCTGACAGTCTGAAGTATCATGAAGTGAGACCAGCTGCCTTTCTGAAGAGGAGTCCCAACCAGTGCAACAAAGCACAGAGACTGAAATCAAGACAAGGGATGAAACTGCTGAAAAAGAAGTAAGTAAATTATTTGCAATTTCAGTCAGAAAACCAGCAAGGTTTGTTAAAGACATGCTAGCCAGACACTTTTCCTATGTGGTCTTATAAAACTGTAGCCTGAACCAGCATCAAGGGACGAAATGAGTAGAGTAGAATAGGAACCAGAACCAGAACCAAGCTGGAAGGGACCTTGGAGGTCTTCTAGTCTAGCCCCCAGCTCAAGCAGGAGATCCTATACCATTTCAGACAAATGATTGTCCTCTTCTTAAAAACTTCTAATGACAAATAGCCTAGACTAGACTAGACTAGAATATTTGGCTAAGTGTGATTCGACATAGAAGGAATTTGTCTCCAGTGCAAAAGCCCTCCGATACATTAAAAACAACAGAGTAATAATAATCATAATAATGATACCAATAAGAGAAGGTACTAGAAAAGATGAGAAGCCATACTACATGGGTAAGTATATTTAGACATAACACAGCACTGTGAAAATTAGGTGTTCAGCAGAGTAGTGGCACGAAGGAAAAAAACGGTCTTTGTGTCTAGTTGTTTTGGCATGCAATGCCCTGTAGCCACATTCCAAGGGGAGGAATTGAATGAGTTTATGTCCAGGATACGAGGGGTCTGTAGATACTTTCTCAGCCCTCCTTCTGTCCCTTGCAGTATACAAGTCCTCAACGGAAGGCAGGCTGTTTACAATGGTTTTTTATGCAGTCCCAAGTGCCTGTTCTGACCCAAACCTTGTTCCAAGGAAACAAACATGAAACAGAGGTAACAGCAAAATCTTTTAATGATTCTTTACGAATTCCATTAAAAGGCTGTTTCAAATTAATTATCTGTGATAAAAACGAGCCTTGCCAAGGTTGTGCAAGGCTGCCAAGAATACTAGATAAAGTTACTAAGAAATATTTCAAACACAAAGACTCTCCAAACATCAACCAAGATATTCTGAATGTCCACAAGGCTTGAGTGCAAAAACTTTTTTGCTTCCTGCAAAGAATCCCACCTCTGAGGGCTGGCTTTTATCCCTTAAGGGAGGGGCCATCACCTTGCAGCCTTACTCCCGAGTCGCCTGTGCTGCTGCAGCTGCTCTTTCCTTCGAGCAGCCCTGTGCGCACATGCACTGGGCACAGGCTCCTCAGGGGCCTCTTCATCACTCCTGCCAGCCTCCACAATCTCCGAAGGCAGCATTCCACTCCCTGATGGTCCTGGCCCCATCCCTGCGTTACACGCAGGCCGCTCATCTGAGTCCTCACTCTCCAAGACCTCAGCCATCTGCACCTGCTGCCAGCGAACCACAACAGTGCCCATTAAGTCTGTACCTGTCCTGTTTGGTTGCTGTACCAAACCAGAGAGTTATAGAAGGACAAATGACAGATTCAATAATTCTGAATTTCTGCCGGAAATGCAGAAATTCCTTGATCATTCAAACCAGATATGGACAACAGCTGAAGGTGCTAATGACAAAGCCATACCTTACATTTGAAGCACTCAGAATAAAAATAGGACTTAAGTGAGAAGTATTTGTTAGTCTTAGGCAAGTGTGTCACATAAGCAACAAATAACATCGCATGAATCTCTTGTGTTCTGTAATATGTCATATACCGAATAAAGTGTCAGCCATGTTTGAAGTCTCATCCTGATTGGAAAGTGTCACGGATGGAAGCAGCATCTCCAGATTTCAATACATACTGCTAACAATCTGCCAGCTATTCTTTTTGAAGCTGAAAGTAATTGCCCAGCTCTGGCTCATGTGTTAATCTGGGCTCTGTAAGGAGGGAAGACTGATAGTTCGCATTTTGCTACTGTCTCTGAATTGTACTGGTACCTAAACCAATATAGAAGCAACATAGGATGCAGCGTGGATATACCTCTAATTCTAAGCATGGCCATGTTGCTTCCATTAGACTAGCAAGAGAGGAAAGGAGAAGAAGGAAGGTCCTAAGAGATCTTCCTAACTCCACTGACTTTGGCTTATTTCCCACACAGCAGATCCAGTTCAAATAATGAGCACGGAATAACGCTTTATGCTACGGTTATTGCAACACTGTCTGCTTGGGAAGCCAACTGCTTGTCTGATGCTCTTGCCAATGGCATCCAGATGAAGGCAAATGGGAAACCTGCCAAGGAATTGGCCCAGAAATTTCAGCTGGGCTCTCTGGTTCTGGGACTGCAGCAGCTCCCTTGCACTGCTGTTTGAATTTATATTGCACACAAATGAATGAAGTTCTCTGTCTCACCTTCACCAGAGGCACAGAGAGAAAGCAGGGGAGATGTTTTCTTTTCAACCCACAGCTTGCTGGCTTGTCACATCTGATGGGGTGGGAGGTAGTAGAAGAATCAATGCTACCTGATCAGCAAGTTAATTTTGCTATTTGCGGCTGATAAAAGAATGTGTCATTAAGCAGAATGCTTTTGGTGGTGAAGGCATTTGGACTGAGGCTTCCTTCTCCAGCGATGCAATGGTTAGGGCAGGGGTCTGCAATCTTAAACATTCAAAGAGCCATTTGCACCTGTTTCCCACAGAAAAGAAAACTCTGGGAGCCAATAATTTAACGACCAGTGTGACTGGGTGGTGTGGCCAATTTGACGTCACTCATTCTCATCAGTCACTTCCTGCTCTGGAATATGGAACAAGACTCCATCCCTTGCCATCACCCTTACTTTCTCAGGCCAGGCAAGGGGTGATGGGGAGTGGAGGGGCCAACCAGTGGTGGGATCAGCTGACAGGGAGCCACAGCAGAGGGCCAAAAGAGCCGCATGTGGCTCCAGAGTCGCAGGTTGCAGACCCCTGGGTTAGGGCAACTTCCCAGCATATGTTTCTTGACAAAGAGATGCTTTCAGCAGAATTTATAAAGCTTAAGCTGGGGAATATACAGATTTCAAGTAGTCCTCAATCTTACAACCATTCACTTGACAATTGTTGAAGTTACAACATGAGTCTCAACCCAAATTTCCAAAACTTAAAAAGGATTTATTGGGAGTTAACTTGTCCAGCACTGCCTGAGTGTAGCTGACACATCATTCATTGTCACCCTTGACCCTGGTTTTCTCCCCACCCCCTGGGTGTATTGTAATTCATATTCTCCAATGGGACACATCCATAGCCAGGAGTCATCAATCATGCTCTCTAGTTAGAATTTTGAGCAGCAGAAACTTCAGCCACCTAGTTTTTATCTTTGAAAACATTTATGGAATGCACATTCGGTTTGCAAGCTGCCCCATTGCTCCTCCCTCCCTTTCTGTTGGCAACTCTAAAAAGACCATAGAAATATTTTATGAGTTGACATTTAAACAACTGCACTGATTCACTTAACAAATGTGGCAAGGAAAATCCTAAAATGGGGCAAAACTCATTTAAACAAATTTCTCACTTCGCAACATCAATTTTGGGCTCAATTGTGGTTGTATGTTGAGAACTAACTGCACTTCGGTGGGAGATTGCCATTGATCTGCTTGAGAGATCAAGAAAACCACTGAGAAGACAATAGCAATAGCACTTAGACTTATATACCATGTTATAGTGCTGTACAGCCTTCTCTAAGCAGTTTTACAGAGTCAGCCTATTGCCCCCAACAATCTGGGTTCTCATTTTACCCACCTCGGAAGGATGGAAGGATGAGTCAGCCTTAAGCCTGGTGGGATTTGAACTGCAAAATTGCAGTCAGCCGGCAGTCAGCAGAAGGGGCCTGCAGTACTGCGCTCTAACCACTGTGCCACCGAGGCTCTCACAATGACAAACCACTTCTTTGTTATTGCCCCCCAAAACTAGAGGGATGTGTTCATGAAAGGAATTGCGCTTCTTCCAAGAAAACTTGGTTGGATTCTAGCAGTTCTTCAGTTCTGCATAACGTGTGTGGCTCTCTAAGGCTGGCCCCATTGTTGAGTGATGGACCACATGCTATTCATATAAAAGATCCTGAAATATTGCTGCAATGTAATGGGGAAGGGGGAGTTAGAAGACCAGGGATGGACAGTCAAAAAGGTTGCTTCATATATTATACAAGACCCATATTTTTGTTCAGAGGTTCAGCAACTACTCCCCCCCCCCAAAAAAAACCAAGTTGTCCAGCGCTGTGCAGGATGTCTCTAGGACACGATGCAATGATCTCACCTCCTCTTTCTTTGCATCTCTGATGCATCTTATCACAACAACTACCTTCAAAACAAAGGAAAACCTACCGATTGGTCCTCTTTCTTTTTGCTTTAAGCCAGGCTGCAAACAAGAAAAACTTCTGGTCTTCCTTTATCTTAAAGTAACTTGTGAGCCCCCTGAATGAACTCATAAACTTCTTTGCTCTCCTTCCAACCTTCTGATATTAAATCTTGTATTTTTCATTACAGTCAAAGCAGCAGAAAAGATTTGAATTCCAACCATAGTTTGAGAAAATTAGAGAGAAGGAGAGAAAGAGAATGATCAATCAAAAAATCTTAGTGGTTTTAAATTTTGGAAAGGTTCTAGTTGATATATTATAAGCCAGTGGTCTTTATTGAATTAGCCTTAGGTCTTAGCAATTTTCAGGCTGCAAAATTATGCAGAGATGCACAATATTTATGGCACTTAAAGCAAAGTTTATGTGATGTACATCATGACTTGAGTTTAGTATTATTGTGAATATTATTTTGCAGTTAGCTTTAATTTTTTAATATCTATACACTGGTTAGCATCTGTTTAGCCTGTGGTGGTAAATAAATCATCTATTTATTTATTTATCTATCCATTTTGCTTTCTAAGTAAAGAGAAAAAATGTTGCTTTAAGAACATACTAGAATGTAGAAAGTCAGCTTATTATGATCAACATGTATTCAGTTATACATAAATAATGTCTGTCTCAGCGGTGTTTAATCTTATGTGCTCTCATAGGATGAACATGCACCATGTCCCCTCTTTGAAGAAATGTCATCTCGTAGGATCTGGAATATTGTTTCTGTTCCAATGAGCGGCATTCCAATATTTGAGGGGCTGCCATAAGGAAGAGTTGGGTCAACCTATTCTCCAAAGCAGAGATTGCCAACCAGTGGCCCACGGACCACTGGTAATCCGTGAGAAAATGTTGGTGGTCTGCAGAGCACCCTTGTCTGCAACAGGGGGTGATACTGGCAGCAGATGGACTGATGCACACAGGAGATCATAGCACTGGAGCCCTTCTCAGGTGATCCCTGGCCTGCGAGGGGGTGGCGGTGGGAGGAAAGGAACCTCCGAACTGGTGTTGCGTTCTGCCTCTGCGCATCGAGGAAGCCGAGTGGCTGCCAGTGACGCCCTCAGGTAAAGATGTTGCAAGGGGGAGGCTCGACCCCTTCCTTCAGGAGCTGCAAAGTGTTCGCCCCCCTCTGTCAGTCTCCAAGCCTCCTCCCATCATGCTTATCTGCCTCCTCGCCAGAAGCGTTCACATGCCCAGCAAGAAGGAGGAGGCATGGTGGCTGCCAGAGGGGCGGTGAGCACTTTGCGGCTCCTGAAGGGAGAGTCGAGCCTCCCCCTTGCAACATCTTCACCTGAGGGCATCACTGGCAGCCGCTCGGCCTCCTTGATGCATGGAGGCAGGATGCAACAGCAGTTCAGAGGTTCCTTTCCTCCCACCGCCACCCCTTCACAGGCCAGGGAACACCCAGGAAGGGCTCCAATGCTATGATCTCCTGTGTGCATCAGTCCATCCACCGCCAGTATCACCCCTGTTGCCCCACTTCCCCACCAGCCATCTGGTCTTCCGCACGTGGCTTGTTGGCCTCCTGACATCAGATTCCCAGCACCCAGCACCAATTCAGAGGTTCCTTTTCCCCCACCCTCAACCCCTGTGGACAGAGAGAGGGGAAGAGAGAGAGAAAGAGGAAGACAGGGAGAAAGAGAGGGGGGAGGAAAAGAGAGAGACATGAGAGATGGGAGATGGGGGAGAGAGAGAGAGAGAGATCCTGGTATTTTGTTTTCTGTGGGAAAACAAGGTTGCAGAAACAGGCAGCCAAGCTAAGGGCCTGAAGGACCCCATCCCATGGGAGTCCAGGCGCTTCCGTGAGCAGCGTTCTGGATTCATATAAGTGGGCCGTGGGATTTAACATTATGAGATTGGTGGTCCCTGAGGTCCAAAAGTTTGGCGACCCCCCGCTCCAAAGCACCTGAAGGCTGGATGGAAACTAAAGAAGGAGAAAAGCAACTTAGAACTAAGGAGAAATTTCCTGACAGTTAGAACGATTAATCAATGCAACGGCTAACTTCCAGAAATTGTGGGTGCTCCAACACTGGTGGTTTTCAAGAAGAGATTGGACAGCCATTTGTCTGAAATGGTATAGGGTTTCCTGCCTGAGCAGGAGGTTGGACTAGAAGACCTCCAAGGTCCCTTCCAACTCTTTTATTAATATTCTCCTCACCTCAGTGTGCAGATGACCCTCAGTATGAGAGACTCCAGGAAAGCTTGAAAAATGTTGGGGTTTTTTTTCCCCTTGAGAACTGGGCCACAATGATAGATGAGCCCATCTTCTGAAGGTGGAATGTAGGACTGGTGAGCCTCAGCTGTATGTTGTTTTATTCAGCATCTTTTTTTTTTCTTGACCTTGTATGGTTTTATTTATTTATTTTTACTTTTACTAAGTGTCCACCTCCCGAATCACAATTGTAGGAGTTCTGTGACTGTATAAATCTTCTGAATAAATAAATAAATCTAAATCTAATGAGCTTTTGCCCATCTGAATTTCAGCTATGGGCAGTTTTATGGTTAGGTAAACAGCCATCCATGTGAAAGCTTGTGTGTTTTGGGGAGTGCTCACAAAACACTCATGGCTACTCATAATGACATCAAGCAGCTGCCGCTGGGGTTTCTAATTGGCACTATCCTGCCAGGAGTCCTACTGAATTGGTCAATCTTTTTCCAAAATTCTATGACTCCAGAATTTAATAGGGAAAGTCAAAGAAGAATGGCCAGTGGAGCAGCTGGATCTCAACTTTCAGGCCCTTGCAAACCATGGAGTAGGTCCACATGATTAACTAGGGCTGAGGATATTGGCTGACATAATGCATTCAGTTGAACCCAGGCTGCTTACTAAAGCTTTTAGTGCCTGAGTTTAGATTTGATGACCATTCTAAGGGATGGGTGAAACTGTAGGTCAGGGGTGTCCAACCTTGGCAACTTTAAGGCTTGTGGACTTCAACTCCCAGAATTCCTCAGCCAGTTGCTGAGGTTAACCTGCTGTAGGTTATTGTGGACTCATGATCCTGCACTGGCCTGGGTTGTTGACTACTTTAGGGCAAGAGTGTCCAACCTTGGCATCTTGAAGACTTGTGGATTAACTCCAGAATTCCCCAGCCAGCCATAGAGCTGAAGTCCACAGGTCTTCAAGTTGCCAAGGTTGGACACCCCTGCTATAGGACAAACATCTTTCTGGTAAGGCTGCCAAAACAGCTGCTGTCCATAAGTAATCTGTAATTAATCTTTAATCTAGTAATTAATCCATAATGAAGGCTCCGTGCAGTTTACACTCCTGCTAAATTTGAGCTAGGTAACTGGCAAATTATAAACACCTCTCTCAGTGGTGGGATTAAAAAATGTTTACTAATGGTTCTGTGGGCGTGGCTTGGTGGGTGTAGCTTGGCTTGGTGGGCGTGACAGGGGAAGGATACTATAAAATCTCCATTCCTTCCCCACTCCTGAGGGAAGGTTACTGCAAAATCCCATTATCTCCCCACCCCACTAACCTGCTTTCCAGCTCCATTCCCCTGTGCAGGGCAACAAAAGAAGACCCAACCAATCAACTGGGACTCAGGGGGCGGAGAATAGATGGGGGCGGGGACTGTTCAATATTGATGCTTCCATATCTTCATTGGTTCACTACAAACTAGCAAGTCACAGCAGTGGTGGGATTCAAATTTTTTAAACTACCGGTTCTGTGGGCATGGCTTGGTGGGCGTGGCAGGGGAAGGATACTGTAAAATCTCCAGTCAGAGAGGGTATTTCCCGGTTCTCTGAACTACTCAAAATTTCCTCTACCGGTTCTCCAGAACTGGTCAGAATCTTCTGAATACCACCTCTGACCTCTCTGTGCTTAAAATGTAAGCAGGTTTTACAAAGTTGTGGCCAAAGTTCCTTGGGCAACTGAAGCATTTTCCAGATTACAGGGGTTTCTTTCAACCCTTCATCTTATCACGTAAACATTTGTTTGGATAGGGTGATCTAAAGCGATTGCAATTGTCACTGATTACTGTAGAAGAATTTCCACAGTAGGATTGTTGGATCCTGGACTGAAAACCTAGAAAACCTCTCTTCTAGCGACATCAGGTTTAGTTAGACCGCATTTTCTAATTTATTTATTTATTTATTGAATTTATATCACTGCCTATTCGCCCATGGCGACTGAAGGCGGCTTACAGTATATAAAACCACATTTAAAAAAAATAAAAACTAACAAAAAAGAATCAAATAAATTAATATAGTACAATATAACAAGATCACCCCCCCCCCCACACACACCTCCCATCTACCCACCCACCCTGCCATGGTGACAGTCAAATGCAGTCAAGAGGCCCTGTGGTCTTCTAAGAGCATCTTCAATGCCCTCCATAGTTTGGGAACCGTTTGGGACCTGTCTGAAAAATGGCTTTTCCCCCTGTCCCTGTCTGATCTGTGAGGTCATCATATCAAATTCTTCTGCAACTGCTCCCACTAAATAAGAGAAATAATAATAATGATGGCTACACCATCAAGAATACCCCCTTTTTGCCCCCCCCCATCCCGATTGCTGAATACCCTCCTGTGTGTAATTTTAGCACCAAGGGAGGACTTTCTAAAAACATTTTCCTAGGGCTTTTCTGTTGTAGAACCTTTGCCAATAATGCTTCAATTCAATGGATTTTGCTCCTTTGCTCTCTTTATCTTGTATTATACTTTGGATTTACTATTCTGTTTTACCAGTTACTTACTGGTTTGTTTGACCTGTTCTTTTTTTTAGGGTATTTTTGTAATTCTGTTTTGTATAATTTTGTTTCCCACCATGAGCTATCTGCAGACTTTTGCTCTAAATGATCTCCATTTAAAACACTCAAAGCCGATGTGGCCATTAAATCCACTCTATGCTTAACTTTGTTCCTCTGTAGTAAAAACTCCATTCATTCCATTCAAAGATTCCACATGATTGCAGAGCTACACAGTTCTCATCAGGCCCTCTAAAGTCATTTTCTGTCACCAGGTTATTCCCATCTCACTTCTCCTCTAAAGGCAGACATTGTAAAAGAGAAAAAGGGAGGACGGCAAGCAAGGATTAAATTTGAATGTCCAAGTCACCCCTTACACAAAGAATGGCCTGATCCAATTCATTGAAACAACTCAACTTGCTGCTGTTCTTAAGAGTTGCTTTAAAAGGACAAAACTTATCTTCTTTTTTTTATGTAGTTGAGAAGTGACTGGTTCTGTTTGCTGCCATTTTGGAACATTGCACTAAATGGAAAAAATATGGCCTCTTCCGGAAATGGAAAAAACGGCATTCAATTACAAAATTAAAAATATCAATATGTTCTGATGGAAAATCTGTCATCTGTAGCCAACTTTTCTGGCTGTTGAGCACAAACTGCAAACCACAGACACATAGGAAGTTTTATCCCTGAAACTGCTCTATGTGATCCAGCAGATGGCAGGAAAGAGATTTCTGATTTTTCTGTTGCTCCTAGTAAGGGGAAACCAACAACCTGGCCTTTTCACAGAAAAAGTGTTCTACGGGCTTTACCTGTTGGCCAGATAGATGAATGTATCAACCAATCGGCAAGAAAAGAAACCTAATGTTTCTCTCTTCCTCTTAGAAACCCTGCTCAGAGCTACTATGAGATTACATTTAGACAAGAAAAAGTAAATGCACAGGTATAGTATAGGCGGTTACCTGGCTCAATAGTAGTAACTGTGAGAGGGATCTTGGAGTCCTGACGGACAATCATTTAAATATGAACCAGCAGTGTGCTGCAGCTGCCAAAAGAGCCAACACAGTTCTAGGCTACATTAAGAGAGGGATAGATTCAAGATCACGTGAAGTGTTAGTACCTCTTTATAAGGCCTTGGTAAAACCACACTTGTAATACTGCATCCAGTTTTGGGCATCACGATGTAAAAAAGATGTGGAGACTCTAGAAAGTGTGCAGAGAAGAGCAACAAAGATGATTAGGGGACTGGAGGCTAAAACATACAAAGAACAGTTGCTGGAACTGGGTATATCTAGTTTAATGAAAAGAAGGACATGATAGCAGGGTTTCAATATCTCAGGGGTTGCCACAAAGAAGAGGGAGTCAGGCTATTCTTCAAAGCACCTGAGGGCAGGGCAAGAAACAATGGATGGATATTAAGCAAGGAGAGAATCAACCTAGAACTAAGAAAAAATTTCCTCACAGAACAATTAATCCGTGGAACAATTTGCCTCCAGAAGTTGTCAATGCTCCAACACTGCAAGTTTTAATGGACAACCATTTGTCTGAAATGATATAGGATTTCCTGCCTGAGCAGGGGATTGGACTAGAACAGGGGTCCCCAACCACCGGGCCATGGACCGGTACCGGTCCGTGGAGCACTCTGTACTGGGCCACAAATTTAAAAAAAAATGGCGGCTTTCTTTGCCTTTGGTGAATGCTGCTGGGATCAGGGATCAAGGACACAAATGAAAGAAGGGGAGGGAGGAAGCAACCAAAGCCTGTCCTGCTCTCTGGCTCAGCGGCCGGTTTCCTCCCGCCTCGTTCCTCTCTCAGTCGCTCTCTCGCTCCTCCACCAGCCCAGGAAGAAACTGCTTCAAAAAGCCGGGGTGGTGGTGGCTTTCCTGTCGCCGCAGCTCCTCCGAAGCGCCCGTTCACCCCACCTCGCCCACCTGCGCGCGGTTCAATCCAGTGCTCCGTTCTGCCTGCCTGCCTGCCTTCGTTTCTGGTTGATTCGGAGCAGCTTCGGCTGAGAATAATAACTATTCGCCTCTTTTTATCAGCCGAAGCTGCTCGAAACAACCAGAAACGCAGGCAGGCAGGCAGGCAGGCAGGCTGGCAGAACGGAGCACTGGATTGAACTGAAGCAGCGGCGGGCGGGTGGATGAACAGCGCTTCGAGGAGGTGCGGCGACAGGAAGCCACCCCGGCTTCTTTGAAGCAGTTTCTTCCTGGCTGATGTTAGAAGGTCCATCGTAGCTCTGAATGATCCCTAAACAAGGACTACAGGAGCTTCCTAGGAAAACACACTGACTAAATGCTCCTCATTCAATTCCTGTTTTCACCAAACAGAGATAAGAGAAACATCTGCATGAAATTTTGTAGCTACACAGCTGGGCAAGACCTAGAACTAGAGAGACTGCAGTCAGGTGTCTTTAATGCTAGTTGTAGGGTAAACATAAAGTTTTGGGAATGGAAAATAGAATATCCCCCCCGCCGGTCCTTGAAAAAGTGTTTCTGCTTGAAACTGGTCCCTGGTACAAAAAGGTTGGGGACCACTGGACTAGAAGACCTCCAAGGTCCCTTCTAACTCTGTTATTCTCTTTTGTTCTGTTTTAGATTTGAGTCTATGGAGATTCTCAGTCATCCATGTCCTGGTTGTCCCAAAGGCGCTTTTTCAAGATGCAACTGGACTTTCTTGTTTTTCCTTGAACATATTTCATTTCTCATTCAAGAAGCTTCAGAACTGAAGAAGCTTCTTGGATGAGAAGCAAAACCTCTTCAAGGAAAAACAAAGAAAGTCCAGGTGCTTTTAAAAAAAAAAACACCTATGGGACAAGGTAGATTTGCCTTTCTTATTGCAACATAGCAATGTTCTTAATAATGCTTATCTTCCCATGTGGGAACTGGTTGCCTCTCCTTCTACCCTCTCTGTGAGTGTTCTAGGCTGCTGCTTTCCTATTGCTCATGGGCCAACGAGCTTTCCAACATGTTTCCAGCTACTGCTCTGCAGAGATGTGTGTGCTGTGTACATGGATGGTCATGTTTGTCTGTGGGTTGGGAATGTTGCCCATGCTTGGTTATGCTAAATGGCTTCACAAAATAATCCCTTTTGGCACACAGCAGGCAATGCTGCTTAAAACTGTGTTGTGAATTAGTGAAGTAGGCAAGTGGATAAAATCAAGCTCAAAACTCAAGCAGTCAAAATACATAAATCATGCTTTGCACCAGAGACACGCAAAGAAAATTGTACTGAAAATAAGGAGGCTGAGAATTGTGTTGCTGGTGGACTAGGATGACCTGACAAAAATGGCTTTGTTGTGAGCTCTTGGCAAAGAGGGAAACTGTCTAGACAAAGTCTGGATGGATATGTTTTCCTTTCTTACTTTGATATCCCAATTGTTCTTATGGTTAGCTACCATAATTGTTTAACATTCTGTCTCCTTCCCTTGGAACAACATTACAATAGCCGCTTAAATGGCTGGTATGCAAAACTTTTAGTATAGATTGTTTTTGGTTTAATTTTAATCAGATGCCTAGATTTTTTTTTTACCCCATACCTAATTGCCTTTGCACCCTAACCAACTTAATCTGGCTGAGTCATTGACAAAGTCACAGAAAAAAAAAAAAAAAGGGCAGATCTAAAAGAAGCAGCCAAGAAAAAAAAAGTATTCACATAATGAGTAGGGAAGGAATGTGTCATTGCAGGCTGTGAGCTACTTGTCTTCTTACAGTGTTGTGTGGTCTCGTGGTCAGTCCAGGAAGCATTATGGGAAAGACAGTATTTCTGTAAACAGACCCACAATGCTAAATGTCTATATATGGGGAGGAGGAAGATGGCAAATGTTAAAGAAGTTTTTAAGAAATACAAGGAAAAACAAAGATATTCTGGTTTCTTTAAATAAATCCAACCTAATCTTCACAACAAGGATGGACAGTGTGCAGCTCCGGGGCCCATATAGGTTACAAATACATTTTTGCAACCTTTAGAGTTGTCCTTAACTACAAACTTGATGAGTGCAGTTTTCTACCATTTTGAGGCAGGGAAGACCCAAAATCTATAGCTTAAGCTTTAAAATAAGCCTAATATAGTGTTAATAAAGTCATCGATATCACTCTCGCCTCTTTTAGGCTCCCCCAAGAATGTTAAGAATGCCTTCCAACTACAACTGTCTTGGAAATGTCTTAAAATAAAAGGCAGCATAAAGTCATAAAGGAATATTTTTCAGACATGCTGCTTTGGTAACTTGTTAGATCTGCAACGATTGTAATGCTTAGCCTGGATAAGCAGGAAAGCAACATGTAAATAACTAAACATTGGCAAGGAGTCTGAAATGAGGCATGATCTTATCCTTTAAACTATACGTTATCATTTGAATCTTTAAAAAAATTGTTTATGTTCTGAGAAAGTTTAAAGAAGTGTCCAGCACCCCAAATCCATTGTTTCCATTAGGTATAAAGGAGATGACAAAGTAATTGTCTTAAAATATAGAATACAAAATAACAGAGTTGGGAGGGACCATGGAGGATTTCTAATTCTATATCATTCTGGACAAATGGCTGTCCAGTCTCTTCTTAAAAACTTCCAGTGATGGAGCACCCACAGCTTCTGAGGTAAAATCATTCCACAGATTAATTGTTCTCACTGATTGGAAATTTACCCTTATTTCTATGTAGATTAGATCTATCTTTGATAATCTTCCATCCATTACTTCTTGTCCTGCCCTCTGATGCTTTAGAAAAAAGGTTGAACCCCTCTTTTCTGTGACAACCCCTCAAATATAGGAAAACTGCCATCATTTGTTAGATTAGACGTATTCAGTTCCTACAACCATTTAATCGTACAGTTTGGCATCCAGTTCCCTAATCACCTTTGTTGTTCTTCCCTACATTCTTTCTAGAGTCTCAACATCATTTTTGTATTGTGGCAACCAGAACCAGGCATAGTATTTCAAGTGTGGTCTTAACAGTGCATTATAAAGCAAAACTAAGACATCATGTGATCTTGATTCTATTTTTCTGTTGATTTGATTTTGATTTATTTTGATTTGTCAATCGCTTACAAGATAATAGGTGTAAGTATAAACATAGTTATGAATATATGAAATGGATACATATAAGAAAAATAAAAGAAACAATAGGACAGGGACGGCAGGCACGGTGGTGCGCTTATGCACGCCCCCTACAGACCTCTTAGGAAAGGGGTGAGGTCAATAGTAGAAAGTCTAAGGTTAAAGTTTTTGGGGTTTGGGGAAGAAACCACAGTCAGGTAGAGTATTCCAGACATTGACCACTCTGTTGCTGAAGTCGTATTTCCTGCAATCAAGTTTGGTGCAGTTTACCTTGAGTTTGTATCTATTGTGTGCTCTTGTATTGGTATGGAATAAGTGGAAAGATTTGGTTTGCCTTGACTAACTAATAAGACCTTACTTTTCTCACTACTGAATTGTGTTTTGTTCAAAAAGCTCCTTATCTGAGCAAGAATTTGAATCTCCTCAAATTTTAAGATTACCCTAACTATACCACAGACAATGAAGAGACTCAGACAGTTCCCTTGAATCTTGAAGAAGTCCATGGGAATGTTGGAAGATCAGAAGGATTTAGCAATACATGTGCTTAAATATTTTCATCTGGAAGAAATCACCAGATCCTTGAGAAAAATGTTGATGTATTATTGGAATGCATCTTTTTTGGAAGGTTCTACACTTTGGGATAGGGACGCGGTGACTTAGTGGCTAAGACACTGAGCTTGTTGATCAGAAAGGTCATCAGTTTGGCGGTTTGAATCCCTGGCACAGCGTAATGGAGTGAGCTCATGTTATTTGTCCCAGCTTCTGCCAACCTAGCAGTTTGAAAGCATGTAAAAATGCAAATAGAAAAATAGGGACCACTTTGGTGGGAAGGTAACAGCGTTCCATGAGCCTTCGGCATTTAATTTTTACAATTTAATTTTTACAATTTTGTAAACAACAAACTAAAAGACTCAAGGTCCATCCCTCCCTTGATAGGACCTGATGGTAAAGACTGCAACGATGACACCATTAAAGCCAACATCTTTAACACATTCTTCGGCTCAGTATTTGTAAACAGCAATGGATCATGCCCAGTATTTCCTAGCCGTACCACAGATAACAACAATGATCTAATACATATCGATTTCACAGAAGACAATGTTGAAAAAGCACTACGCAATCTAAAACCATCTCTATCTATTGGACCGGATGGAATATGTGCCTACTTCTTAAGAAAGCTATCCACTGTCATAGCCAAACCTCTAAGCATAATCTTTGAAAAATCTTTCAGAACCAGCTCCTTGCCTAACCTATGGTCACAAGCCACAGTCATCCCCATCTTCAAAAAGGGAGACCCAAGCCTAGTTGAAAATTACAGGCCAATCTCCTTATGCTGCGTCACCTGTAAAGTCATGGAATCAATTATTAACCAATCCATCATCCTCCACTTAGAGACAAATAACCTACTCTCCAATAAACAATTTGGTTTCAGAAAAAACTATCCTGTAATCTGCAACTCTTACACTGCAAAAACATATGGACGACACAACTTGACCAGGGCAAAGCAATAGACGCAATCTACATAGACTTCTGTAAAGCCTTTGATTCAGTGGTACACGACAAACTACTCCTAAAAATAAAATCCTATGGTATCTCTGGACAACTGAATAACTGGATAGAAGCATTCCTGTCAAACAGACAACAAATGGTCAAAATCGGGAGCGTCCTATCAAATCCAGTACCTGTCAATAGTGGTGTTCCCCAAGGCAGTGTTCTAGGACCAACTCTCTTCATACTCTACATAAACGACCTCTGTGATCATATTAAGAGCAATTGCGTTCTCTTCGCTGATGATGTAAAGCTGTTCAATACCACAGACAATACTGCTACCCTACAAAAAGATCTTGACTATGTATCAGAATGGTCAAACAAATGGCAACTTCAAATCTCAACAAATAAATGCTCTGTCTTACATATTGGCAAAAAAATCAGAAAATAAAATACAAGCTGAATAGTCAAGATCTTGTTGATGACCCATGCTCTGTAAAGGACCTTGGAATACTCACCTCTAATGATCTAAGTGCTAGAGCCCACTGCAACTACATAGCCAAAAAGGCATTAAGAGTTGTTAACCTAATCCTACGTAGCTTTTTCTCTGGTAATATCACACTACTAACCAGAGCATACAAAACATTTGCTAGACCAATACTCGAATACAGTTCATCAGTCTGGAACCCACATTACGTATCTGATATTAGCACAATTGAGAAAGTCCAGAAATATTTCACAAGAAGAGTTCTCCACTCCTCTACTCGTTGTAGAATACCTTATGCCACCAGACTTGAAATTCTAGAACTAGAAAACCTTGAATTACGCCGTCTTCGGTCTGACTTAAGCATGGTATATAAAATCATACATTGCAATGTCCTACCTGTCAATGAATACTTCAGCTTCAACCATAACAACACAAGAGCACACAATAGATACAAACTCAAAGTAAACCGCACCAAACTTGATTGCAGGAAATACAACTTCAGCAATAGAGTGGTCAATGTCTGGAATACTCTACCCGACTCTGTAGTTTCTTCCCCAAACCCCAAAAACTTTAACCTTAGACTGTCTACTATTGACCTCACCCCTTTCCTAAGAGGTCTGTAGGGGGCGTGCATAAGCGCACCAACGTGCCTACCGTCCCTGTCCTATTGTTTCTCTTATTCTTTTATTTTTCTTATATGTACCCATTTCATGTATTCACAACTATGTATACATTTATACTTATTATCTTGTAAACAATTGGCAAATCAAATAAATAAATAAAATAAATAAATTAATCATGCCAGCCACATGACCACGGATATGTCTTTGGACAGCATTGGCTCTTCGGCTTTGTAACGGAGATGAGCACTGCTCCGGAGAGCCAGAAACGACTAGCACGTACCTTTACCTTACACTTTGGGATGGCAAGAAGGAAACTGGGAAAGGGTGAACATTCCTTATGTGTTCTGTAGGAAGCTTTCTACTCATTGCCCAAGCAGATAAGAAGATTCAGGGGAACCCCTGAAATAATATGGAGGAGTAGCTTTCAAACTGACACAACTATAGTAGAATAACCTAACTTTCCTTTTAGACTTTTAAAGGGCCACAGTATTTTTCTTTTCATGCTCTTTCTCCCCTTTCCTTCAAACGTATTTCTCAAAAAAAAAAAAAAAAGAAATTTCAAAAAGGTCCAATAATGCTCCCTGAATGTGACCTAAATATTCTTTCAGAAAGTGATTTTTTTTGCCCTTGACTGCAAGTTCCTGGTGATTTCACTTCCAGAAAATATGTGAAATCCCTGGAGAGCTTCGTTATTTTTTTTAACTCACAAGGCAAGTTAAAAATGGGTTTTGTGAGAGCCAAAAGCTCTTGCTTCCATCTCTCTGAAATTGTTAACAGGATTGCTGTATAGCTTTTGAGGCCATGCCAACTTTAATATCTCTGTATACTTTCATCTATTTTATCAGTTTTCTTTCTGTATTGCCAGAAGCAGAAAGGATCCATCTAACAGACTGAGTCTTAAACTAATTCACACTGGGTTGCCAAGGCTTCCATAAGACTGCGCTGTAAACAATTACGTTCTCTGTCCCGTGATGCAGCTACATTGAGCACATGGAGGAGAAATAAATAAATAAACCAGGGGGAAGAAGATCATTCTTGATAGCAAGTGGTGCTAAAATGCAAACTGCTTAGACTGCACAAAAAGTGGGTCAGATCTTAACTATGAAGTTTTAAGTTTAAATGGGGAAGCCTTTTAGGTAACTTTTCCTGTTAAGGTTAAATCCTCTCCCCCGCCGCCCTCGCTTCAAATTGCATGTTCCCTCCAAATTGACACTGATAAGTGAATTCAACATGTCCAGACAGAAGCGTGAACAAGGGGCTGTTTTTACACAGGTGCAGCACACCAACAGATTTTTCCCTACATTTTAAATTCCCATAAGTATAAGGGGACAATGACTGAGTGGTGCAGTGGCCCAGAGGTTGGAGCTGTCATCTCACAATCAGGAGGCTGTTTGCTCCTGATTGGTAGAGGCAGATATTTCTCTCTCTGAGCACGATGAGAATATATCTGCTGAATATAACTCTGCATTGGTGATAGGAAGGGTATCCGGCCATTAAACACTGTGCTAGGCCCATTCAATTGCCCAGACTTCACCCTGCAAGAGTTTATGGGGTTGTTAAAACAAGATGATAAGGGATAACTATTGGCCCAAGCAATCTTCATGGCATTGTCATGGATCCTCTCTGGACCCCTCTCCGGATGCAATTTCAGAGGAGGAGGGTGAGTTTGAGTCAGCAGAGGAAAGCATGGAACCAAGGATCGGGGCTCGGAAAGTGTTAGCCTGACGGAGCAGCCTCAGCTGTGTTGATCAGATGAGTGACAGGCTGAGGCTAAGAGATGTGAGTGAGCCACAGCTGCAGCAAGTTGGCCAGGAGGCTCCAGGTGAAGACCAGGAGCAGCTGCTGCCCATTAGCAATGAGGAGGAGGTAGAGTCCACACCTGCTCCTGATCCAAGGACACGGAGGGCAGAGAGAGGAACCAGGCACAATATTGGTTGGCTAAACTAGTGGTCTCCAACCAGTGGGCCAGGGACCACTGGTGGTCGGTGAGAAAATTTTGGTGGTCTGCAGAGAAATGTCACCCCCAAAGCACCCCCCAAAGCAATTAATCCAGGCTGTGTGGGAACACAAGGCTGCACCGCCCACGTGGCCCACGGGAACACAAGGCTTGTGTCGCTTGCACTGCGAACAACATGAAGAAGTGAGGGGAGGGGGGAAAGGGCAGAGGGGGAACTTGCCCCACACGCCCCACGTGCCTCGCCTGGCCACCAGGCTGCTTCTTTCTGCTTTTTTCTTCTGCTTTTGGATGCACACAAGGAAAGCAGCCAAAGTCTTTCTTTCTCTCCCGCAAACTCCGCCAGAAATGAGTCTTTGGGACCCTGCAAGGCATCCTGCTCCAAGAGGCTGCACCGGCATGACAAGTCTCACAAAGACTCATTTCTGGAGGGGTTTGCGGGAGAGAAAGAAAGACTTTTGCTGCTTCTGCTCCTTTCCTTGCATGAAGCCAAAAGTCTCTCCCTCTCTCTCTCTCCCCCTGAGAACAGAGCTGGAGACGGTATCCTGCGATCCCAAATAAAGAATGATCGATCGGTAGGAAAATGGGGTGGGGAATTTTCCTGCAGATTTTTTTGGGGGGATTTTCCCAGGGTCTCTGTTCTGCAGGATTTAAAATTATGAGTTTGGTGGACCCTGAGGTCCAAAAGGTTGGTGGCCCTTGAGCTAAACTACTCACAAGGAGACAACCTTACCTCTCATGAACTGGTGTTGCTTACTTAAGCCTGCCCAAGGACTTAAACATTGCTGAAGCCATGTGCCTAGTTCCATGCCTTGTGTGCTCAGGCTATGTATCCTGACCTGTTCGAATTGTGGACCGCTTTCCTGGACTTTGTGTGTGCCCACTGGTCTTGGTTACTCAGTGCCTCTTGCTATGCTGAGCTCAGATCTGGACCTGAACAACGAGAGTATTTTCTGAGAACCTATTTGGGGGTTTGAATAAACACCTGTAGAACTCTTGCTGTACACGCATGTCTGTGTATGTGTGTGTGTGTGGGGGGGGGGGAGTGGGGCAGCAGAGGCTTTGGCGTCATTTACTTGTAAGTCCATCTCTCCCCACTTATATCTACCCATCCCATGAGAACTGTCAGAAGAGGCTCACTCTGTCGAGTAAAAAGATCTGATGGATTCCTGGAGAAGAATCTTTTCTGTTGTGATCCTTCCTTCTGGAACATATTTCCCTTGAGAGTTGACTTGACGTGATCGTATTGACCGCAAAAATCTGGTTATGTTGTTGAACCCAGGGTGTGTGTTTGAGTCCATATTTTGGTTATATTGACTGTTGTTGGTCCTGTCTTGTCTCACTTTTCACATTTGGGTGGGGTAT
Organism: Notechis scutatus; assembly: GCF_049901735.1. NCBI lineage: Eukaryota > Metazoa > Chordata > Lepidosauria > Squamata > Elapidae > Notechis > Notechis scutatus. The sequence continues at coordinate 16,730,872 of NC_142011.1, read as the reverse complement.
TTTTTTTTAATCTGTGATGTTTTCATCTTTATTTTATTCTCTATTAGCTTCCATATGTTTGAGCTGGACAGCTACATAAATTGAATGAATGAACGAATGAATGAACAAATGAACGAAATAACCAATATGTGAATATATCAATAATTAATAAAAATATTGTATGACCCATACATGCACAACCATTTACTATACCTGCATTCCAGTAAACAGACTACTATTTTTCAATTTCAGGATGGAGAAAGATGAAAATGGATGGAGGATTTAGTGAAAATGGTGAGACATAAGAAGGATGGGTTACCAGTCATTTACCCATTGCATAGATTTCCCCCAAGACTTTTGTGGAATCCGTGAGCCACCAAAAACCCTAGACTTTCCTTGTTTTGTATTATCTAAGATGCTTTTTTTTTTTTTTCAGTTTGCTGTCGAATTTTGATGGAAAATTCCAAATGGCATGGCTTGAGGCACACATTAAAAGTTTATATGAAATTCCCTATAAAACAGTTAAACCCACAACTTAATGGAAGTCTTGCAACCTAAAAATTGTCCAATGAAAGACAAAACCCTTCTGCTTTTTTTCAGCAGGGCATGTACAACTGCTTATAATGAGAAGCTAAAGTCAAGATGGAAGCATGACCATAAAATTAAAGCCCTGCCTGATTATAGCTACAGCTATTGGAAGCAGACAGTGACAAAAGTGCATAGGATTGCCAAGGATTAAAAATAAGCATTTATCATGCTAGGATTCCCTCCACCTATTACGCGATCCTTTTAAATGGAAATGCCAGCTTTTTAATTGAGACCTTCTTAGGTACATGTGTGCCAGAGTTGGAAATGAAAGGATAGAATATATTCTCTTTCTTAAGTTATATTTTACATATTTTCCCCCAATTTGACATAGAAAGGAATTTTCCTCTCGTTTGCTTCTCTGTCTCCCTCCACCCCGGCCCGCCCCGAAAAATATTTCCAATTATCTAAGGGGAAAAAAAGCTGAATTAAGGTGGGTGCCTGATAGAAATGATGTAGTTGAAAATGAGCAGGAAGATTTTCTCAGCTTTTCTTGTATTACTTTATTGCTAAGTTGCTCAAAGAATTGGATTGGGAGGGTGTTCAGACAAATAAAATATAGAAGTTATTTTGTTCACAAATGCACTAAATCTAACTACCACAAGGTGCAAAGGTGAACCTTGGCTTCTATGAGATTCAAGAAGGATGGAAAATAAGAGAGCTTGGACCTCTTCACACTCATTCACCATTTAAGCTACTATTCCAAAGTCTAGGCAGGTATTTCCCATCCTATACCTGCACATTTGATTTATGTTTCCCCAGATAAGAAATTTACATTTCTCTCTCTTAAATGTCATTCCCTTATTTTCAATCCACTTCTCTAGGATGCGGTGGCTCAAAAGGTTAGGATGCTGCGTTGATGATCAGTAGGCTTGTGTTTCAAGATCTGGTTGCTGCTGCAGGACGAGGTGAGTTCCTGTCACACGCTCCAGCTCCTGCCCACCCAGCAGTGTGAAAGTGGGTGACCGTCAGTAGATAAATGGGTATCACTTCACCAGGCAACTTAACAGGAACATGAAAGGAACTCCCAACTGGGCTCCCACTGGAAAGTGGTGGTATCAGTGTTCAATCCTTTCTGCCAACTCGTAAAGCATTCCTGGGGAGATCTGATGGAGCAGCTCGGTTGCTATGACCAGAAGCACATTCCATGCATACCTTTCTCCAGATTGTGTCCCAGGTTATCAGAGCCAGCCAGAGAGGCGTGTTTTCTACAACCTGCGAAAGTGCTCCATTGGAGAATGTGATTTATGACACACCCTGGAGGAGGGGGGAAACGGCAGTAAATTACGTAGGGCAGAGCCGACTGCACTTGGGAAAAGTGCCGACATGTTGCTCCTAATAAATAATTGGATTTCTTTTGAAACTTGGCTCAAGGCTTATGAATTAATTAGGGCATCTGTTGGAACCCTGACACTTTCAACCCAGAAGCACTTCAGTGCTCCTGTAGTAATCCCACTTCTCTAACCTATGAAGACTATGAAGGATCTTCCATGTTATTGCCATGACAATCAAATTCAAGGGACAAAGAACACAAGAGTCCTTTGGCTTTATAACAATAGCACTTAGACTTATATACCGCTTTATAGTGCTTTACAGCCCTCTCTAAGCGGTTTACAGGGTCACCATATTGCTCCCAACAAGCTGGGTCCTCATTTTACCCACCTCAGAAGGATGAAAGGTTGAGTCAACCTTGAGCCTGGTGGGATTTGAACTGCCAAACTGTAGGCAGCTGGCTGCAGAAGTAGCTTGCAGTACTGCAGTACTGCACTTATTTATGCTCATCTTGTGGACTTCCCAAGGATGTATTATTTAGCTACTCAACTAGCTTGATCCAGCAGAATTTAAAATATAATTTCAAACTTTTGAGACTAGAATGAGAAACCAAAGCAAAATATTTAACTGAAGCATCTTAAGAAAAGGTGTTCTCAAAAGTATCTGGGCATTTAATTTGACTCCCCTATTTTTTAGTTTTTCCTCTCTTTTCCTCCGCCCCCCACAATGGCAGTGTAGATATTCTGATTCACCAGTTACTTGGACTGAGCCACAGAACTGACATCTGAGGCAACTTAGTTGTATTGATTTAAACAAGACTAAACTTTTTCATATGGTTTGTAAATGGCCTTGTGGGTCACCCTGAGCCTTTTGATATATACAAGTCTATTCCCAGCCAGATTAATACCATACTGTGAATGATCTCCAAGGTTAAATTGCTTTTAATTTTAGCTTAATTATGTGCAGAAGCACAAATAACTAACAGCATTGATCTGAACTTGGCACCAAAGACAGGTTCCAAATGGCAAAGCATATTAAAAGATCGAACTATTAAATACGGATAATGAGCAAAATAATTATGTGTTTCCATGCCGTAAAAGGTTAGACTTTAAAGTTGTCACAGTTCATAAGCAAGGAAAGATTTAATCCCACTCTTAATAAAATATTTATAAGATAATGCACGTTAATCAAAACAGCCACAATTAATTTGGGGTTAGGGAATATATTGCTCTGGATTGCTGTCCAAGATTTTCAGAGACAATTGGGGGAAGATTTTTAACAGGGCATTTGTTTTCTTACTGAATAATGGATGACTCGCAGCCAGAAGCTTTTAAAATGCAGCTTAGCTTAGGATAAATAAGCATAATTGCAAGCAGTTATGCAGGATAAATATTCTTAGGCTGGTGGTGTTTCGCATTTGATTCCAGAAAGAAGTTTTAAAGCTTTTGGATCGGGGTGTCAAACTCAAGGCTGGCGGACCAGATCCAGCCTGCAGGGTGCTTAGATCTGGCCGATGGGGCCACCCTGGAAACAGTTAAGGATTGGCCCGTGGTGCCTCTGCCAGCAAAAGTGGGCTCCTGGGTTCTGTTTCAGCTGTGACAGCCTCCTGCAACCCTTTATCTGTGAAAATGGAGCTCCGTTTTCACTGGCAGAGGGTTACAGGAGGCTATCACAGCTGAAACAGAACCCAGGAGCCCACTTTTGCCAGCAGACCACTCGGGCCTCCACAGGCGCCAAAACAAATAACTTTGAGCTGGTCACACTCACCCTGGCCATGCCCCTCCAGCTCCCCCAAGGTCAAACACAACCCTGATGCGTCCCTCAATGAAATTGAGTTTGACACCCCTGTTTTGGATGCATTTATCTCTACTGTAGGTTGAATGCAGCCTCCGTCTGCAACTCTTTAAAGCTGCCATGTCCAATCCACACATCTTGAAGTTGCTGGAGTTGGGAAGACTGCTGTAGTTTGAGCTGGTGGTCCTAGAGATATACATAGCCCTCCACATTTTAGGTGTGAGCCCCACAGCCCATCTAAAAGTTGCCACCAAGCTCATTCTTATCACAACAGTAAAAGATGAAATAGAACTGAAATAATCACATTTAACTGTATTTCATCTTAGTTTAAACCTTATTAAGTCAACATTTTATTTTTCCTTCCTCCCTTATTTACTTCATTGTTTTGGCTCCACCTTTTTTATGGGGTGCAATCTTGGATAGGTCTCTCAAGTGTGAACTGTGTCCTTCAACTAAAAAATAATTTGCCCATGATATATAACTTCATCAAGATTTTCTCAGAATTTCTCTTCATGTTGGTGCATGCATGGGAGCTATTCCACATTTGTTGAACAACTCTTCTGATCCAAGCCTTGTTCAAAGCAAAGAAACACCAAACAGAGATAAAAGCAAAACCTTCTTAATGCTTCTCTGTGAATTCTGTTCATGCACAGTAAAATGCTATTAAAAACTAATTGTCCCAGATAAGAACAAGCCTTGCCAAGGTTGTGCAAGGCTGCCAAGAACACTAGATTAAATTGCAAGGAAATAATAAAAACCAAAAGTCTCCAAACACAAACCAGGATAGTCTGAACTTCCACAAGACTTGAAGTGCAAGAACTTCTTTGCTTCCTGCAAAGAATCCCACCTCTGAGGGCTGGCTTTTATCCCTTAAGGGAGAAGCCATCACCTTGCAAGCCTTACTTCCGAGTCACCCGTGCTGCTGCAGCTGCTCTTTCCTTCGAGCAGCCCTGCGTGCATGCACACTGGGCACAGGCTCCTTCAGACCTCTTCATCACTGCTGCCAGCCTCCACAATCTCCGAAGGCAGCATTCCACTCCCTGATGGTCCTGGCCCCATGCCTGCATCACACGCAGGCCCCTCATCCGAGTCCTCGCTCTCCGAGACCTCAGCCATCCGTACCTGCTGCCGCCGAACCACAACATGGCTGGTGTCAATATGCATTTAGTACACGTTGCTGTACTTTCAGTGCATAGTAATGTTTTTTTTTTATTCAGACGGTCTTTTAGGTGTACATGCTCAATTCGACAACGATACCTAAACACCTGTGATAAACAGATGCATGTCAGGTGCCAAATGTTGAAATTTTGATCATGTAACCATGGGTTACATGCAACAGTCATGAAGATGCTGCAACAGTCTTCAGTGTTCGAATAGAATAGAATTCTTTATTGGCCAAGTGTGATTGGACGCACAAGGAATTTGTCTTGGTGCAAATCGGTCATAAGTCACTTCAGTGCTGTTGTAATTTTAAACGGTCACTAAATAAAGTCAACAACGCCCTGTAATTGCTCCTTGGGAAACAACTTAAACGATTTCAGGGACAGTCAAGTGATCCCCTCTGGGGGAGGTCCAGAAATTCTGCAATTCGTCTGACCAAAAGGGGTCATCCTTGCTTCTTTTACTTCATGGAGCTTAGGACAGAACTGGCCAGCAGATGGAGATAGAGGCTAATTTCCCCTCCGAAAAAGTCACGAAGTCAATAAATCAGCTGTAGTAAAAATCAAAAGATGCTCCAATCAGTCCAAAATTGTTGGTTATGAGGCTTGTTCATAAGTCCCTACATGACTTGGCTTGCTATGTATTATTGTTGCATGCTCCTTTCACTTTTTTTCCCCACAGAGAAAGAAAGTTCCTTCTGTTGGTTTGTCATCAGCATCTCTTTCACAGAAGAGAGAATTTGTAGCTCATGTTGAACTGTGGGGCCCTTGGTGCTCCCTGAGCTTGGTGTGACTTGGGAAGTCTTCATTTCTACTTTTGCTCCCCTCTGGTCAAGCAATTTCCCAGAGACACTGTCCCAGGGGAAGGCTGTTTTGCACTTCCAGGCCAGGCGTTTACAACATGGTGTCCCAACCATGCTATTCCTGAAAACAGCTCTTCTGGGAAGACTTTCAAACCCACAAACCTCTATTGAAAATCCAAAGACCACATCCAAGCCTATGTCCGTCTCAACTCTGTCTAATATTTTACTTGATTCTCATTTAACCTTTCGTAGCAATTACAGGGAGTCCATGTCTTACAATCGGGGGTGGGATTCAGCCGGTTCGGGCTGATTTGGGCGAACTGGATGTTAAATTTACATCCGGTTCGCCGACCTGGTAGTTGAACCAACAAGATGGACCTGCCCACCCCTCCCCTCCCCAGCCCATGTGGCCCATTTTGGATGAAGGTAAATGCAGGGTCCATGCAAAAAATGGCCCTCCAGAAGTTCTGGAAGTCCAGAAACGGGCCTGATTTCAGCTTCTTGGGGGCTTCCAGAGCCCGGGGGGGCTGCTTTCACCCTTTCAGTGGCCCAAGGAAAGCCTCTGGGGAAGACATAAAATGGCCGCCCGGAAGTTCCGGTAGGCCACATCCACCATGGCCGTGCCCACCCAGCAACCGGGCAGATAACCAGTTGTTGGGATTTTTGAATCCCCGCCCCTGCTTACAATCATTTGTTTAGTGACCTTTCAAAGTTACAACAGCCCTGAAAAAAATTGACTTATGACCGGTTTTCACATTTCTGACCATTGCAGTATCCCCACGATCACATGATCAAAATTTCAGCGCTTGGAAACTGGCAGGCATTTGTGTCAGTTGCATTTGTCTCGGGGTCAGGTGATTATTATCATTTCTTAACTTTCCCAGTTGGCTTCTGATAAGCCCAGTCAATGGGGAAGCCAGATTCGATTAATGACCGTAGGATTCATTGAACTGCAGTGATTCACTTAACAACTCTGGCAAAAAAAAAAGACAGTAAAATGGGGCGCAACTCACTTAGCTGTCTTGCTTAGCAACAGAAATGTTGGGCTCAATTGTAGGCATAAGTTGAGGATTACCTGTATGTGCTATGTAGAACACTGTGCATACCTCTATTTCTGTATTTCATGTACAAGTGAAGTGCTGAATTGACAGGTTCTCCCAGACTTCAGATGAAAAGCTTTCCTCTGAACCATTATTGATTGGTGTAATTTCTGCTGCTTTCAATTTAACCAGATGTTTCACAATTAACTATAATTAACTATTATGTTTCCTAAGACCAGAATTTCCTTTCCTCCAAATAAAGAGTAACTGCTACTTCCTCCTCCTCCTCCTCCTCCTCCTCCTCCTCCTCCTCCTCCTCCTCCTCCTCCTCCTCCTCCTCTGAAATACGCTGGCTGTTATTTTTCTTCTTCTTGAAGATGAAACTCCAAATCACAATAGGGACTTTTTCTTCATTATTCAGTACAATAGTTTAAGGTGAACTATGATTAATAGCCCATTTAAATGTTGGTATTTAAAATTTCAACAATGGACAAGAAAATATATATATTAGAAATAGAAAAAAAGAAAAGAAAAGCTGATAGAAAAAAAAAAAAGAAAAGCTGATAAGGAAACAGCTTCCAATCTTTTTCACAGCAATTATTAATGCATCTCTCTCTCTCTCCTTCCCTCCCTTCCTCCCTCCCTCCCTCTCTCTTTCAATTCAATAATGTCTGATTCTGCAGTTTTCTTGGCAAGGCTCCCCCCCCCAAAATAACAGATAACAGATAATCAGAGTTGGAAGGGACCTTGTAGGTCATCTAGTCCAACCCCCCACCCAAGCGGGAGACCCTACACCATTTCTGACAGATGGGAGTCCAATCTCTTCTTGAAAGTCTCAAGTGATGGCGCTCCCAAAACTTCCGAGGGCAAGCTGTTCCATTGGTTGATTGTTCTCACTGTCAGAAAGTTTCTCCTTATTTCCAGGTTAAATCTCTCCTTGTTCAGTTTCCATCACAGGGAGGAGGCTTGACCCCCTCCTCCCTGTGGCAGCCCCTCAAATATTGGAAGACTGCTATCATGTCTCCCCTGGTCCTTCTCTTCACTAGACGAGCCAAGCCCAGTTCCTGCAACCATTCGTTGTATGTTTTAGCCTCCAATCATCCTGGTTGCTCTTCTCTGTACTTTTTCTAGAGTCTCAACATCTTTTTTTATAATGTGGTGACCAAAACTGGATGCAGTACTCTAGGTGTGGTCTAGGTGTGGTCTTACTAAGGCTTTATAGTACTTCCCTTGATCTTGATTGTATCCCTCTGTTAATACAACTTAGGAATGCATTAGCTTTTTTGGCAGCTGCTACACACTGCTAGCTCATATTTAGTTGGTTGTCCACTAAGACTCCAAGATCCCTCTCACAGTTACTGCTATTGAGCCTGGTTTCACCTAGTCTATATGTGTACTTTTGGGGTTTTTTTGCCTAAGTATAGGACTTTACTTTTCTCTACATTGAATTTCATTTTGTTAGATATGGCCCAGTGTTCTAGTCTGTCAAGATCCATCTGGATCTTGAGCCTATCTTCTTGGGTGTTAGCTATTCCTGCCAGTTTAGTATCACCTGCAAATTTGGTAAGTTCCCCTTCTATTCCCTCATCTAAGTTGTTAATGAAGATATTGAAGAGTACTGGGCCTAAGACGGAACCTTGTGGCACCCCACTGCTTACTTCCCTCCATGTAGACTTAGACCCATTAAGGACTACTCGTTGAGTACAGTTTGCCAGCCAGTTGCAAGTCCATCTAGTGGTGGTGCTATCTATTCCACTTTTTTCTAGCTTACTAAAAAGTAGGTTGTGGTCTACTTTGTCGAATGCCTTGCTGAAATCTAAATATATTATGTCCACAGTATTTTGCTGGTCTACTAATTTAGTCACTGTGTTGAAGAATGAAATAAGATTGGTTTGGCATGATCTGTTTGTAACAAACCCGTGCTGACTGCTAGTTATTACTTTACTTGTTTCTAGATGTTGGCAGATCTGTTTTTTTTTATTATCTTTTCCAGTATCTTCCCTGGTATTGATGTTAGGCTGATTGGTCTATAGTTTTCTGGATTTGTTTTTTCCCTTTTTTGAAGATGGGAACCACATCAGTTCTTTTCCAGTCCTCTGGTAGTTCCCTGGTGCTCCAGGATTTTTGAAAGATATGGTGCAGTGATTCTGAGATGACCTCTACCAGCTCCTTTAAAACTCTGGGATATAATCCTTCAGGCCCCGGTGATTTGTTTTCATCAAGATCAGACAGGTGTTCTCTTACTATTTTTTTTTGCTTATTTTAACTTTTATTTCTGGTCTGTCTTTCACAGTTATGTTTTTGGTGGGTTGAGCTATAGTTTCTTTTTGCGTGAAGATGGATGCAAAGAATGAGTTAAGTAGTTCTGCTTTCTCTCTGTTGCCTGTTACTTCCTTGACATCTTCTCTCTTTAGTGGACTGACTGTTTCCTTGATTTTTTTCTTGTTATTTATATGTTTGAAAAAAGTTTTTTTATTATCTTTGACTTTTGTTGCAAGTCTTTGTTCGTTCTGAGTCTTTGCTATCCTGACTTCGTCTTTGCAGATTCTGGCTATCTGCTGATATTCTGCCTTAGTTGAATGTCCTTCTTTCCATTTTTTGTGCTTGTCTTTTTTTCTTTCAATTTGCCAGAGATATCTTTGTGCAGCCATACTGGTTTCTTCTTGGATTTCTTGTTTTTCTTTCTCAGTGGTATTGTGCTGGTCTGGGCTTCTATGATCATACTTTTTAGAGTTTCCCAAGATTCTTGAGTTGTTTTCCCCTTTAGGATTTTCATCCATGGATGAATGGTTTGCCATTGCCTCCATTCCAGGGCTGAGGGAGAGTGTTTAGCCCAGCAGGCTTTGTGCCTAAGGCAGGACTAGAATTCATGGACTCCCTGTTTCTAGCCTGTTGCTTTAACCATGACCAAGCTAGCTCTTCTTCTCTCCCTCTGCCTTCCTCCACAAGCTACACTTTCAAATTGCCAAACCCATAAAATCACAGGTTCATTTTCTGAGGAAAATGTCCATAAAGGGTTTCCAGTTGCTAATCAATGTAAGTAGACAATCTGTGCCCCATTGGGAGATGTTTCTTACCTAAATAAAGAACAGAATGACAAGGGTGGGCAAAAAAGCAATGGGAGCCAGAATGACTAATGACTGACTTCCTTCTGGCTTCCCCATTGAGGGAATCTGGTAGGAAGCATCAGAAATCCTCCCTCCCACCCTCCTTCCCTCCCTCCTCTTTCTGGATAAAGGAGAGACTAAGAGATCACCCACCCATAACTCAGACTGCTGGTCTTTCCACAAGATGGAAGTCATGTGGTTTTCTCATTGAATAGAGGGGCAGAGGATAACTAGTTTCCTTGCACAGGCAAGGACATGGATCACTAACAGACAGGAAGCAGCAGGTGAAGCTAAGCAGAATCACATCAGATACCAGTACAATTAGCACAGCCCAAGGCTGTGTGTTCTCTCCTCTTCTTTTCTCCCTATACACCAATGACTGCATCTCAAATGATCCATCTGTTAAACTACTGAAGTTTGCAAATGAGACAATAGTGATTGGTCTCATTTGAGACAACGATGAATCCGCATACTGATGGGAGATTGAACAACTAGCGTGGTGCGACCAGAACAATCTGGAACTGAACACACTCAAAACTATGGAAATGGTGGTAGACTTTAGGAGAAATCCTCCCATACTACCACCTCTTATAATACTAGACAACACAGCATCAACAGTAGAGATCTTCAAATTTCTAGGTCCTATCATAACTCAAGATCTAAAATGGACACCTAACATCAAAAACGTCATCAAAAACGCACAACAAAGAATGTTCTTTCTGCGCCAACTCAGAAAGCTCAAACTGCCCAAGGAGCTTCTGATACAGTTCTACAGAGGAATGATTGAGTCTATTGTCTGCACCTCTATAACTGCCTGGGTTGGTTCTGCAACCCAACAGGACAGACACAGACTTCAGATAATAATTAGGACTGCAGAAAAAACAATTACTATCAACCTGCCTTCAATCAAGGACCTGTATACTGCACGAGTCAAAAAGAGGGCTGTGAAAATATTTACTTATGTCCCTCACATCCTGGACATAAACTGTTTCAACTCCTTCCCTCAAAACAACTCTATAGAGCATTGCACACCAGAACAACTAGACACAAGGACAGTTTTCCCCCTGAATGCCATCACTCTGCTAAACAAATAATTCCCTCAACACTGTCAAACTGTTTACTAAGACTGCATTACTATTAATCTTCTCATCATTCCTATCACCCATCTCCTCCCACTTATGACTGTATGGCTGGAACTTTGTTGCTTGTATCCTTACGATTTATACTGATAGTTTCCTAGTATGATTTGATTGCTTATTTGCACCCCATGACTATCATTAAGTGTTGTGCCTTATGATTCTTGATGAATGTATCTTTTCTTTTTATGTACACTGAGAGCATTTGCACCAAGAAGAATTCCTTGTGTGTCCAATCACACTTGGCCAATAAAGAATTCTATTCTATTCTATTCTATTCTAAATTCAATAAAGGAGAATATTTGTAGTTCAGAGTTGAAATGAGGGATCCTTGGTGCTCTCTGAGCTTGGTTGTTTTCTTGCAAATACTTCACTATCCAAACTAGATAACACCATCACTGGCAATAATGATGTTACCTAGATTTGGTAATGAAACATCTGCAACAAAACCACAAAACTTAGAGAGCACCATCGACCCTACAGTAAGTTCAACCCAAACTCACTTTCTTAATCTCTTTTGGATACAACCAGTTTACAGTCAAAAAGAGATCTTTGAAAAAATTGTGACCAAGAAAACAGCTCTTGGCAAGTCAGACTACAGAAAGTAAAACAAAGCGGAAGTTTAGACTTTTTAAAATATATATATATGACAACATGTATCTTGTACTATAATGTGGAGCTTTGCACTAGAAAGAATTATTCTGCGGCTGAAACGTTCAGGATTTGCCAAGGCTCTTTCTGGTTCCTTATTCCAAAAAGAAAAAAAAAGGAACATGGATGCTTTCATCTCTTGAAAACTCTCCTTCTAGCAAAAACTATTTTATCAGTAGTTTGGTGACACATTGCTTATGAAATAAGATCTCTCTCAAGGTAATGAATATTCAGATTAGTTCCCTTTCTTCTAATATATACTGTACACTTCAAGGAGTATATTTCAGGGTTTGGAAGCTGCTTTTTATAAGCTCCTCTTCAAAATGTAGATACTTTCAGCCTATAATTTTATAGATTGTTCTACTACAAAGATAGAAGGGATATTAAATACCCTTTGTTTGGGACTGGAGAGTGGAATAGATCAAATGTGCCAGGCCAGATGTGCCTGTATAGTAGTCTCCATTTAGTGACTGTCTCATTTAGTGATTGTTTAACCATTATATCAAAGTGCTAAAAAAAATTTAACTTAACAATCAGACCTTGCACTTATGACCTTCCAAAGGTCTCTTCCCTCTTATTTTCACTTACTGATTTACCCCAGAAAAAGAGTTCCAGTTCAGCTGAAGGAAGTAGCAAGACACAGAGGTAAATTGAAGTAAAATTATGCCAGAGCAAAGTCAAAGTCACACGATTTTCATTTAGCAACCGCTTCACTTATTGGCCGAGTTGGTGGTCCCAATTTTGGTAGCTAAAGGACTACCTGTAATGCATAGATGGATCCTAGCTCCACAAAGTGACATCCACATTCTTGATCAATATCTGAAAGTGGTTCCTGTTTGAGGATAAAATCTTCACATTTGGAGTTGTGACTGCCCAGCCATTCTATCCCAAATGTTGCACCACAGTTGAAGTTGTTGTGCAGGGGCACTAGGGGTGAGGGAGGGATGAGAGAACAGCCAGAAGGCAGAGATGTTAGCCATGTCAATGCAATTGAAGCCCCTCTCCTTAAAAGAGGAAAAGGTTTTAATCACATGGTCACAATTGCCATCTTTAGTTTTGGACACACACATCTTGCAGATACCCCTAGTTGGGAGTAAGTAAAATCACCAGTTTTAGCCCCAATGATTTGACCATGCATTAGTATTCATTTGCTGGGGACACACCTAATACAACTGGACAAATATTGTAGGTAGTTATGGAAGTTATTTTAAAACAGTAACATTATACATCCTTATTTAATTTGTTTATTAATGTACATCCTGCATTTTTTTCCGCAGGTCAGCGTATTACATCTAACACATAACAAAAACCCATAAGCCATAACAGCAACCTGGTTGCTATTGTTTTTTTCAATAGGCAACTGGACTTTCTGGTTTTTCTTTGAAGAGGTTTCGCTTCTCATCCAAGAAGCTTCTTCAGGTCTGACTGGATGATGGGGAATGGAAAGATTTATACTTCTTGCAGAGAGCTGGTCATTTGCATCCTTTTAGCGGGTCGTTGAAAGGTAGATTGGAGGTAGATTGAGTATGACAGAACTAATCCAAATTTACCCAGGGAGCTTCTGTGGATGGAGGTGAACTTAAACCTACCTCTCTCAACTCCCAGTTGCATATTTTAATCACTAAGCCACACTCTCTTTTCTTCCTGCTGTAAATTGGATGGCTTTTCATTTTGAACCTGATTTCTGGCTTAGTTTTCAATTCTATTAGGAATGGTGTCAGCCTGAAGAAGAAAACAGAAATAAATCTAACTATTGAAGCAATCAAGACTCATGGGGAAAATGTGTTCACAATGTTCACACCTTTTCCATGCATATTTTTTAAACAATAATCACATTGTTAACAAACCATAATGAAGCAGCATGACATGAATATATGGAAGGAAAACTCTGTAACAATTAAGGGAAAGAAAGAAAACAACACAGATAGGGATAGCCCCTTCAACTAAATTGACACCTCCATACCAATCCTTCAAAACACTTAAAACCCAACCCGCATTTGTCTGCACAGCAGCTGACCTTGAAATGCTGTGAACCAGTCCCAAAGGATCAGGAGATGGTGCAAAACATGGCACCTATCAGCACCTTGCCATCTCATCCATATCCAAGTAATAAGGAGTCACATATGGCAGTTAGTACATTTTAATAGGAGGCAAAGGTGCTAAGGTGCTCTCAGTGTACTTATCTGATGCTTCTTTAGCAATGTTAATGGAATGCTAAAGCTACTTCTATGAGGTAGGAGAAAAACCTTTGATTTGGGAAACTCTCATCAATCCAAAAATGCTTACCCCCAAATCTTCCAAACTACCAGTATTCCTAGTTGTAAAACTAATTTCAGACCAGTTTCTCATGCATTGCTCTCAAGTTGGTTCACTTGCTTGCTGGGGGTATCCTAAGGGCATGGATAGGAAGCAGTGCAAATGTCTGTAGAGATTTGCAGCCTGCAGGGACAAGGAGAACTGCTCAGGTGGCCCTAGTGAACCTCCAAGTGCTTCAACAATCCTCTAAAAGGATGCAAATGACCAGCTGTCTGCAAGGAATATAAATCCTTCCATTTCCCACTGTCCTGTCAGAACCAAAGAAGCTTCTTGGATGAGAAGTCCAGTTGCCTCCTGAAAAAGCATCTGTTGGGACAGTCATGACCTGGATGACTGAGAATCTCTATAGATTTTTAGCTGTACAATTTGGGATTAACACCCTTTGAATGGTGTGGGAATAGGAATGGATTTCCAGAGGAAAAATTGCACCAGGAGCTACTACTCAGGTGACCCTGAGGACACAGATAAACTTCCAAGTGCTTCAATGACCCTCTAAAAGGATGCAACTGACCAAGGAAGGAATCCATCCCCCACTATCCTGTCAGAGCTGAAGAAGCTTCTTGGATGAGAAGTGAAACATCTTCAAAAAAAAAAAAAAAAACCCAAGGAAGTCCAGTTGCCTCCTGAAAAAATACCTTTGGGACAAGCAGTGCAGATGTTGCATGAGGAGATGTCTTTAAGATGAGAGTGGTGGTTATTGGTATACATTTGGAGTAAGGATTTGAGTCTTCCTCATTCTTCAAGTGCCTTTTATGGTTATTATCTTCCCAAGAACTTTGTCAGAGAAGCCCATATGATTCCTCTTGAGGAAGAACCATCTTTTAATTTCATGGCTGCAGACATCGTCTGCAATGATCTTGGAGCCCAAGAAAATAAAATCTGTCACTGTTTCCATGTTTGACAAGGGGGCTAGAAACTATGTCTTGCGAAGAGAGATAAAAGAAACTGGCAGTATTTAGCCATGGGAGGAGAAGACAAGAAACATGATAGTACTTTTCAAATACGTGAAGGATATCGCCCAGAAAAAAAAAAAATCAAGACCTGTTCTCTTTTTTCCCTACAGAATAGGATAAAGTATAGTGGCTTGAAAAGATTTCAGTTCAATGTTAGGAGGAACTTTTGTACAGTACAGTGAGAACAGTGTGACCACGAAAACAATTATCCAGGGAGGTTACGATTCCCCTGACCCAGATGTATTCAAGGAGAGGCTGGACTGACATTGAACAGGCAGTCATATTTCATGATCTACATGACCCTTTTTAATGATTCTATGGCAGGTAATTAATTTTCCCAAGGGGTCATGTGAGAAACTGGGACTATTGGGGAGGGCCAAACCAATAGGCTGAACTTAATTCTGCTCAATATTAATTCAATCGCTTTATAACAAGCTGTAAATTGCATGGTTTGGATCAGCTGCTCTGATAATGCATGTTATGTCTTATTTACATTTGATTTCTAAATTCTGATTTACCTCACATGGACCAGATAGGGACAGACAAAGGGCTGGATGTGGCCCAGGGGCTATAAAATGCCCAGCTCTGTTCTTTGGAAACTTGATTGACCTTGATAATTCATATCTTGAAGTGACATTACATGAAAACATTAGGGGACTGGAGACTAAAACGTATGAAGAACGGTTACAGAAACTGCGCACGGCTAGTCTAGTAAAGAGAAGGACCAGGGGAGACATGATAGCAGTTTTCCAATATTTGAGGGGCTGCCACAGAGAGGAAGGGGTCAAGCTATTTTCTAAAGTGCCTGTAGGCCAGACAAGGAACAATGGACGGAAACTGAACAAGGAGAGATTTAACCTGGAAATAAGGAGAAACTTTCTGACAGTGAGAACAATCAACCAATGGAACAGCTTGCCCTCGGAAGTTGTGGGAGCGCCATCACTTGAGACTTTCAAGAAGAGATTGGACTGCCATTTGTCTGAAAGGGTGTAGGGTCTCCCGCTTGGGCGGGGGTTGGACTAGATGACCTACAAGGTCCCTTCCAACTCTGATTATCTGTTATCTGTTAAAACAATACCTACATTTTAGAAAAGAGAATGTGATTCTTATGCCATTGGCTATCTGTAAACTCTCCCATGTAATCCCTTAATTTGAGGTAGAGTCGGGATGAGTGGATGGAATTGAGCTTTTAGTGGCAGGATGTCCTTCGTGACACAGTGATTATTTTTTCTTTATGCCCTAGGAGAAAAACATCTGTAGCTACCTAGAATTGAACTCTTATACTTCCAAATGGGAGGCAAGTATCTTCACCACTAAGCCACCACACTGTTCCCATTGGCTACCTATCAACCATCAAAATGTTCTACCTACATATATGGGCAACATTTGTTCATAGCCAGCCACAAAATACATGCAACAACAAGAGACAGGACTACCAACACGTTTATATCAGAGAGATATTATATTGCTACTGTCCCCACTGCTATGTTGAACTGCTTTTAAGCCATCCTTGGTTTGATAGAAGACTAGACTAGATTGAAATTTGCTATCCCTGCTGACAATCTCTATTGCTTTTGAACTTGATTTTTCTTCAACCTAACAGACTGTATACTCTATGAGGCTTAAATACTTTCATGTCAGGAAAGCTGAGGACAATTTAAGCTTGTCTCAGTCATGAGTCTTGGGATGAAAGCAACATCATGGAGACATAACAGAAAAAGTTGTTGCTCGATCTTGTTTATCACTTGGTTATGTTGAAGTGCAGAAAAAGGTTTGTAACTGAGACATTGATGAGAAATCAACACCTATCTAGAGATATAGGGTGTGTGTATTTATTTACTTAACTCTCTTAAGTTTGACTCAGAGTTACCTTGTCACATATCTTTCAGAAAACAATCGCTAATGACAACAGCAAAATAGGTATCGCAGGATCCAATCTTGGTCAGTCACCAGGACCAGTGGTTTTGTATTCAGAGATTTTGGACTCATGCTGGAGCCCATCCAGAGGTGGTATTCAGCAGGTTCTGACCAGTTCTGGAGAACTGGTAGCAGAAATTTTGAGTAGTTCAGAAAACCGGCAAATACCACCTCTGACTGGATCCGCCTTCATCTATTCTCTGCCTCCCAAGTCCCAGCTGATTGGCTGGGTCTTCTTTTGTTGCCCTGCACAGGAGAACGGAACTGGAAAATACGTTAGTGGGGTGGGGATTTTGCAGTATCCTTCCCCTGCCACGCCCACAAAGCCACGCCCACAAAGCCATGCTATGCCCACAAAGCCACACACACAGAACTGGTAGTAAAAATTTTTGAATTCCACCACTGAGCCCAGCCTCAGGGAACTCCTCTCCAGCAGAGTGTGATTCAATCTTAATGACCTGCTAAAAGAATGCAAATGACCAGCTGTCTGCAAGAAATATAAATCCTTCCATTCCCCACCATCCTGTCGGATCTGAAGAAGCTTCTTAGGTGAGAAGCGAAACCTCTTCAAATAAAAACCAGAAAGTCCAGTTGCCTCTTGAAAAAAAAAGCACCTTTGGAACAACCATGACCTGGATGGCTGAGAAACTCCATAGGCATTTACCCTGGGACACGCATATTGGCCCGCATTTGTGAAAATAGGTATACTTATTCAAGCACTAGGATAGAAAATGTTCCAGTTAGCTGGTGCAAAATGTTTGAGATGGGCACCTATTCTAAACTTTTGTGTTTCTTTGTTGCTGAAGTCAACCTTTAGTTATCTCCTTCACAAGTCATCAAATATTACAACAGAAATGCACACGAAAACACTCCTGCAGCCGTTTCTGATTGCTTTTTTCTCTCTCTATTGGACTAAACAGCGAGGTTTTCAAAATAACTGAGGTCAAAAAGGTAGCAGTTTCCGAAGTCATTAGAGCAGAGTGCCTCTATGACCTGGAAAATTAATCCATTGCCAGATGCTTCCAGTATCAAAGGTTATAGCAGAATTTATATTTCTTTGTAAACATTTATCCATTCCTGGCTCAGGTGGTTTGCACAAATATTACATCTTTCCATATTAACTGTTCAAACACTCCACACTAATGTTTTCTTTCCTTCCTTTCCATTTTCTTTGTTATCCCAATTCTCTTATGATATCTTCATAGGAACTCAAAGTTCTAAAAGATGGATGAATGTATAGAATTTGCCTTTCAATATTGGCTTTCAGGATGGTGGTTTGACATCATAAGTTTTTAGGATGGAAGACAGGAAAATAACTGCAGTTAAGTACTGTTGAGCCCAGTATTTATTTTAAAGATGGTGGGTTATGAATGAACTGAATGGTATCTCTGTTGTTATACACTGTATAATATACAATTGTTGTTTCAGGCAAGTTTCTGTCCTTATCTTTCATTTTCTGTATGGATCTCCCTCTCTCTCCCCCCTCCTCTCTCTCTCTCCCTCTCTCCTCTTTCTCTCTCTCCCTCCCTCTCCTTCTCTCTCTCCTTCTCTCCTCTCTCTCCCCTCCCTCTCTCTCTCCCTTTCTCTCCCTCTCCCATCTCTCTCTCCCCCTCTCCATGTCTCTCTCCCTTTCTCTCTCTCCTTCTCTCTCTCCCTTTCTCTCTCTCTCCTCTCTCTCTTCTCTCTCTCTCCCTCTCTCTCCCTCTCCTCTCCCTCTCTCTCCCTCTCCCTCTCTCCATCTCCCTCTCCCCCTCTCCATGTCTCTCTCCCTTTCTCTCTCTCCCTCACTCTCTCCCTTTATCTCTCTCTCCCTTTATCTCTCTCTCCCCTCTCCTCCTCCCTCTCCCCCTCTCTCCCTCTCTCCCCTCCCTCTCCCCTCCCTCTCCCCTCGCTCTCTCTCCCCCTCTCTCCCCTCTCCCTTTCTCTCTCTCCCTCACTCTCTTGCTCTCTCCCTCCCTCTCTCCCTCTCTCTCTCCCCCTCTCCATGTCTCTCTCCCTTTCTCCCTCCCTCTCCCTCCCTCCCTCTCCCTCCCTCTCTCTCCCTCACTCTCTCCCTTTATCTCTCTCTCTCCCTTTCTCTCTCTCTCCCTCTCCTTCTCCCTCTCCCTCTCTCTCCCTCCCTCTCTCCCTCCCTCTCCCCTCCTCGCTCTCCTCGCTCTCTCTCCCCCTCTCTCCCCTCTCCCTTTCTCTCTCCCTCACTCTCTCCCTCTCCATCTCCCTCTCTCCATCTCTCTCTCCCCCTCTCCATGTCTCTCTCCCTTTCTCCCTCCCTCTTTCTCCCTCCCTCCCTCTCCCTCCCCTCTCTCTCCCTCTCTCTCCCTTTCTCTCTCTCCCTCTCCCTCTCCTTCTCTCTCTCTCCCTCTCTCTCCTCTCTTCCTCTCCTCTCTCCCTCCCTCTCTCTCCTCTCTCTCTCCCTCTTTCCCTCCCTCTCTCCCTTTCTCTCTCTCCCCTCTCCATGTCTCTCTCCCCCTCTCTCCCTTTCTCTCTCTCTCTCCCTTTCACTCTCTCTCTCCCTCTCCTTCTCTCTCTCCCTCTCTCCCTCCCTCTCCCTCCCTCTCTCTCCCTCTCTCCCTCTCTCTCCCCACCTCTCCATGTCTCTCTCCCTCTCCCTCTCTCTCTCTCATCTCAGAATTGGAATGTCTTCTAGTCCAACCCTCTGCTCAAGCAGGAGACCCATGGTGGCGAACCTATGGCATGCGTACCAGAGGTGGTTCCCTGAGCCCTCTCTGCAGGCACCTGATCTGTCACCCCAGCTGAGCTCTGCTGCACATGTGCACATGTGCCTCCCGCCAGCCAGCTCATCTTCGGGTTTCTGCCACACATGCAGGGGGTGCATGCGCAGGGATGTGCATGCATATGCAGGGGGGTCATGCACAAGGAATGCACACACATTGCATTTTGGAGATGCGTGCATGTGCACTTTGGGCACTTGGTGCAGAAAACGTTAGTCATCACTGCCCTATACCATTCCAGACAAGTGGCTGTCCAGTCTCTTCTTTAAAGCCTCCAGTGATGGAGCACCCCCAACTTCTGAAGGCAAACCGTTCCATTGGTTAATTCTTCTCACGGTTAGGACACTTATCTTTAGTTCTAGGTTGCTCCTCTCCTTGATTAGTTTCCACCTGTTGTTTCTTGTATTACCTTTCTTGCTTTGAAAAACAGGTTGACCCTCCCCCCCCTCTTCTTTGTGACAGACTCTCAAGTATTGGAACATCACGATCATGTCACCCCATTTCTCCTTTTTACTAGACTAAAGATACCCAATTCCTGCAACTATTCTTCATGTGTTTTAGCCTCCAGTCCCCTAATCATCTTTGTTCCTCTTTTCTGCACTCTTTCCAGAGTCTCTATATCTTTTTATAATATGGTGATCAAAACTGGATGCAATATTCTAAGTGTGGTCTTGTTATGACTTTATAAAGTTCTCTCTCTCTCTCTCTCTCTCTCTCTCTCTCTCTCTCTCTCTCTCTCTCTCTCTAGCTCTCTCTCTCCCCCTCCCTCCTTCCCTTCCTCCCTCTCTCCTATCTATCTATCTATCTATCTATCTATCTATCTATCTATCTATCTATCTATCTATCTAATGCAGGGGTGTTAAACCTGTGGCCTGCAAGCCAGATGCATCACCTCCACCTCCATTTTAGCAAAGGGAAAAAAGTCATGATATGTCACATGACAGCAATGCGACACTGTGAGTTTGAAACCCCTGATCTAATGGGTCTAAAGAATTACCTCCTTATTTTTCTTTTTGCATGAAATTAATCATTCCAATTCAGATTGTTGGCCCATTTTATCTACCCTAGTCCACTGGGACTGATAGGTCTTAGACAAACCTCTGCAGATCTTCTTTAAGTGGAGATGCTGCAGGTTGAACGTGAAATCGGATAGTTACACATATTCATTGATATGGCTCATGCTTTGCTGCAGAAAATTCCACATTCATTCTTAATCATTTACCATAGGCCTGTCAGAGAGTAGATACTAAGACTCAGAATTCAGAATCATGTATTTTTCCCCATTGGGGAGAGGGAAATAGCTAGATTTTTATAGGGAAAAAAGAGAAATAAATGAAACCAATTAACCCCCCCCCACACACACACACACACATCCACCTTCCTAAATTAATAATAGCAAGTTTCAGAAGGTGGATTTAAATTGTTTTCCCCATGAAAGGGATGACTCATAAAGAATTACATGCAATGTGGAGATTGGTCTTTACCCTTTATGCTCAATATAGCACAAACTTTGTGTTCATTCGGGACAAACATGCAAATAATAGATAAAATTAATAGAAAGCCTAAAGGGTGATTATTTGAACAGAAACTTTTTGGTTTCCTTCAAAATGCCGCTGCAGCTATGAAACCCTATTCGGAATGGGAATTCCCTTAAGTGAGGGCTAATGCAATCAAGACATTGAAACATCTCAGATAGAATAATTTTGCTGTCACTGAGACCTATAAGCAGGATTTGCAGCCCAATATTCTAATCCAAGAAGATTTTCAATCAACTCTTTAGCAATGGCATTAATTACCGCAAGCTCTTGACAGCCAATATCACTGACATGGAGGAGGAGGAATAAAAGAAGGTGGGAAGAAAACAATTCTTTTTGTAGAAATTTTAAAAAGTCACCCCAGAAGTTTCTTAGGAACATCCAATACAGGTTGTCCTCAAGTTATGACCGCAACTGAGCCCAAAAATTATGTTGCTAAGTGAAATATTTGTTAAGTGAGTTTGCCCCATTTTACAACTTTTCTTGCCACAGTTGTTAAATGAATTATTGCATTTGTCAAGATAGTAACAAGGTTATCAAGTGAATCTGGATTTCTCATTGATTTGGCTTGTCAGAAGGTAGCAAAAGTGGATCACATGACCTTAGGACATTGCAACTGTCATAAGTAGGAACCAGTTGCCAAGCGTCTGAATTTTGATCATGTGCAATGGTTGTAAGTGTGAAAAACGGTCATAAGTCCCTTTTTTCCAGTGCTGTTGCAATTTTGAACAGTCACTAAATGTAACCTTTCCCAGAAAAAGGGAGGAGGGAGAAAGACAGGAAAAGTTGGAGTTTTTTTTTTAAAAAAGTTTTTTATTTATTTTGACAACAAACATTGACAAATACAAACATAAAACATTAAATAAAACCATCTTTCCATTGTACAGTGTGTTGATTGGTACATATCTTTTGTGCACAATATCAACAGTCTTTCCCTTCTAAATTAAAATTAAAATTCATATTATATGGATCAACTATGCATATAACTCCTTATTAGACTTTAATTATAAATTCACATCATCCTTTATGAGCAAATCTCAACTTTTACAAAACCTAGTTCATAATATCATTCATTTCATTGTAATCAGTTGTAACATATCATTATATTGTCTTATCTTTACTATTATGTTGTATTTATACTATAATATATTTTATTTCCCTATTTTCTTATCTAGCCATTGATAAAATAAATCCCAAATTGTCTTATCTTTACTATTATGTTGTATTTATATTATAATATATTTTATTTCCCTATTTTCTTATCTAGCCATTGATAAAATAAATCCCAAATTTTATAATATTCTTTATCTTCTTTTTTTTTTTTTAAAACAAGTTTTATTAAAAGTTTCAACAACAAACAAATCATTACATATTAAATCTTTCCCTGTCTTTCTACAATAATTTCCCCAATATTCTCATAAAACACAAACAAACACAAACAAACATAAAAAAAAATCTTTTAGTAAAGTACCTTGGCCCCAGTTACCTCTCTTTGCATGGGCTAAAATAATAGCACATATCACTCTTCACATTTCTATCTTATTTAATCCATCTTAATTAAATCATTAAATTTGTATCTTTTGCCCATTCATTTATCCCTCTATCTCTTCTTATAATAAAAAAAAATTTCTCCTGAAATCACTAATCAGAGTATGATGCCTTTCTATCCTCCCCTAAGTTAGTAAAATTAACATTCAGCATAACAAATACCCAATTTGGTTCTGCTTGGTACATTCTATCCACCAAAAATGTTTAAATACATTGTATCCTCCTTTCCTTCGATATTTTATTACATTTTAAAAATCAATCATTATTAAAAACTTCAACATTTTAATTTCTTATTAAATCTTAAACCATTCTAATTTACTATTTCAAATATAAATGTTACAATACCATCTTCTGTACCTTAGCAGAATCTTTCTTACAGAAAATTATATTTCATCCTTTGTCTCTAAAAAAATCCCTCTTCTCCCATCCAATTTTAAAGCTTTGAGGCTTTTCTCCGCCTTTCCCCTTTCTTTCTTCCCCCACCAAATCTTCCTAGCCCCCTTCTTCTTCTAACCTCTGCCTTGCTGGGATCCCTTCTCTGTTGTGTTCCCTTTTCTCTTGTTTGTTATCATTATATTTACTTTGCATCATATTTTCTCTTTCTCAAATGTTTTTTTAGATCTTAAGTCCTTCATTTTCCTTGTTCTCTTCCTTCCTTCTTCCTTAGATAAGTTTTGGGATTCAATGAAGATGGCGTCTTCGTCTCTTCCTTGTTGTTCTTCTTCCGTTTCCATCTGTTCCATTGTCTGTTGGTAATTGACCAGCGCCATTTCTAGAAATAGAAAAGCTTTTTCCATGCCATCTTTGCAGGCTGCTTTTGTTTGCTCATATTCATCCCTCAGGTCTTCAAAAGGAAAGCCATTATAAATAAATCTTTTCTTTTCTTTATTCCTCTTTCTTCTTACACCAACCAAATATTCCGAGAGAAAGGCAAAACAATCCCAAAATCCACAATCCTCAATAAATCCAAGCAAGCCAAAATTCCCCCTTCCTCTTCCAGGGTGGTATCAAACAAATAAAAAAAAGAATCCAAGTCTATATTTTAAAGCCTTATTAAGATTGTATTTCTGTCCTCAAGTCTTCAAGGCATCTCCTCCAACAAGATCCAAATTTATATATTTTCTTTATCCTCTCCCTTCCGGCTTAATTCCGTCGGGAGGGAGAGTAAACTTTCCCTTCAGCACCTCAAAATAGCCGCTTTTTTTTCTCTTGTGGAAGAAATCATCAGAAAACCATCTTTTCCAGGAATTAAATTAGATAAATCTCAAAGCCCTGGGTCGACCAAGAAGAACTTTCACTTTCAATAACTTTCTCTTCTTCCTCCTGCGCATACTTGCCCGGCTGTCAACTTCTTTGTGGCGGCCATTGCGGACCGCCGCTGCACCGTCCTGGTAACAGGGGTTCTGCCGCCAGGGAGGGGGTCTGCAACACCCCAAACCCTTCCTCCGGATCCCCTTACCTTCAGCTACCCCTGCAGGGCAGCCTTGCTCCGCACCCGTCCGGTCGGAGCCCCAAACGGCTAGCGCGGCAGGGGATCGCGCAGCTCGCGAATCCCTACCGCCGCGAAGCCGACAAACCGGAAACCCAATATTCTTTATCTTCTTGATCTCTAATTGCTCGTGTCAATTTATTCATTTCTGTACATTCCATTATTTTCTAGGAAAAGTTGGAGGTTTTGAGTGTTTTTGTGAGTCAGGCCTAAATCTGACTTCTAAATCTTTTAATAATTTGAAATGATTTTAAAAAGCCCAATTAACTATTGGTGAATATACAGGTCAAGCCAGCATGACAAATTCCATGAAATTAGCATCCCGCATGAACTTGAAGGCAATGTCAATCTGTCCTTTGGCTACAAGCCAAATCAGAGCCAGGACCACAACAAATGTGCAGTTTCTCTGAGTGTCTTATGTATCATTCAACATGAACCAAAGGTCTCTCCTGTCCTCAGTGAGTTTTCCAGTATCATGACTGATCCTTGTCTATTCTCGGACTGTGCTCGCACAATGTACTTACTGATGGTTCGATGTGTTGTAAAAACCAGAAAACTGCCCGACTCAACAGCGATTCCGTTAAGTGTGGAGAAGCACATTGTGCCTCAAAAGTCAAGGTAAAAATATCTTCTGAGAGGGAGAATTTCCTGCTAAGGCATGTAAATCTGGTCAAATTTTTGATGATCTGGGCTTGGAAGTTCATTCGTTGTCAGCCATTCGGTGAACCTGAACAGATTTAGGTCTGACTCACAATGCAGAGCGGCTTTGCAAAGTAGGAGAGCTCTGTCTCCATTCTTCCATGACAGAATTAACTCCTCCTCCAGTGAAAAACCAAGATTAAGGAGTGCATAAGGGGATTGTTTTCTCATTCATCCAATGTTTGCCTTGACTTTTTATATTGGATTACTAGAGACTTGCCAGAAACTGCTTGATCAGAGCATCCAGTGAAAGCAAAGTAGCGAGGTAAGGATCAGAATGTTAGTAGACACAGCACACTAATATAATAGATAGTATTCTTGCCTATAAGGATCTTCAGGCAGTTCTAGAAAATAATGGCTTGTTAGAGCCCCCTACCACAAATCAGAATCTTACACATTAATTCCATGACCATCCTGAACAGATGGACTCCCATATCCCCATTTTTCATATTGGTATAAACCACCTGCTATAAACAGAAGAATTGGCAATTATCTATGGGTGATCTTTGAACATGTACAGTACATCTTGCATTATTGTAAAATCTGGGAAAGAAAGCCATTAGTTTCTGAATACATCAGTTGGGAAGAGAAGCATTAGTTCAGAAACATTAATTTTGGACAAATGTTTACAATTAGCATGTAGCTTCATTTCTAATTGAATCAAATATGAGTGCACCGTATCTAATCTTATCCAGAAAATTATGGAATATTTTATATAAAAGGGTAATATAAAAGGGTAAACCAGGCTACAGAAGAATAGAATAAAGTTTCTATTCTTTATTCTATTCTATTAACACATGTTTTTTCCACAGTGCTTAGGTGTCATTGTGTGTCCAAAATGGCTGTATCCAGAACACAACTGTAAATCATGTTGGCAAGAAGCTTAGGATAAACCCATAGGTATTACTGATTGTATATGTGCACGGGAGTGCAACCTCAGTATGCTGTGGTCATTGTTGTTATTGCTATTAAAATCATCCTCTGCATGGCTTTATACAGAACACAAAATGACAAATTCCTTACTCAAATAATCTAAAACCGAAAACATTAAAAACAATAAAGATAGGGAAAGAAGGACAAATTTCAAGTGCATGTGTTTAGAGCTTGGTTATAGGTCATGAGAATTAGGAAGTTGTGCAATAGGTGGGTTTACTGTAGCAGTGGTCCCCAACCACCGGGCCCCGGACCCAGTACCGGTCCGTGGATCATTTTGTACCGGGCCACCTATTTTGCTTGGGTGCCACCATCTTGTTTCGACGGCGCTTGAGAAAGTGCTTCCGGGTGAGCTTGTTGGTTGTCGGTTGGAAAGCGGCGTTTGGGTGCTGAAGGAATCCTCGTGCCTTAGTTTCGTCGAAGGGGGGGGCGGCTTCAAACAAAGAGCCATCCCGATGGCGGTGGAGTCTCGCGTTACTCAGGAGAAGATTAAGAAAGAGCCCAAAAAGCCCATCGACCACGAGAAGGTACAAAGGAGGAGTTGAAGGTGGCGGGGAGAAGCGGGGGACGGCTGGCTGGCCGGTCGCTCGGCTCGCCTTGCCTTGGTCGTGCGTGCTGATGCCGGTACCGGTCCATGGATCATTTTGTACATTTTGTACCGGGCCGTGGTACAAAAAAGGTTGGGGGCTACTGTACTGTAGGATTCAGAGGAGATGAGAAAAGTGTGGCAGTAAGTGAGGAATACTGCTGTCCTTCAAAAAGTCAAGAGATCTTTGGCCAACTGAAGATAGTGGAGCTGGAAATCACAGGCCATGAAAAATAGAGAGGAACACAACCATGAAGGATTTTGAATGGAAAATGATGAAGTCTCTCTTGCATCCAAACAATAACAGAACAGCCAAGAGCCAACATTGTTTAAAGAAGCCATACCATCAGCAAAGTAGAAAGGCTAGTGATTTGGGAAGAGAGAAGCTGAGAGCTAATAGTTCTCAAGGCAGAGATGTCAGTTATGTCAACAATCAATAACCACTCAGCCTTAAAGGCACACCACACAGAGCAAAAATATTGTTTTGAATAGGGGAAAGAGAGAAAGAAGAAGAAATAAGTTTAAACCAACTCTCAGTGACAGAAGGCAATCTAGGGTCTAATGTGATTTCAGTCCGATTGCAATGAAAATTGTCACTGTGCTGTGCCATGTTGAATATCTGAGAGACTTCAGTCAAGAGTTCGAGCCTAGGAATATAAAGGTTTGCAAAGTTAGAGATTGGAAATTGGTCCAGAGATCCTGACAGCAGGAGGGAAGTGAAGACACCAAGAAGACCAAGAAAAAGATGAAGTTGTTTAGGTGAGAGATGATTGCCCTATGGGGGGCTCAAACAACTCAGAATTGGTGGCCATGACTGCAACTGAAGTCATCAGCTTGACTTTTTTGATTCTTCTGCAGAGGTGTTTAAGTAGACGGATCATTTATCAGACCGACATTAAACGATGGGGAACACAAGTAAATGGGAATTATTGCTACATGTGTATTTTCTATTGTTATTCCAGCATGGCATATGGGAAGACTGCTGCCCATTTTCCATCAACAGGTATGAAAATCCTCCAAATGCCAAGCAGCTTCTATTTGTTTTATTCACTCAAGCCTCCAGGACTCTGGTCAGTTATTTTTTTCCCCCTCTTTAGCCAGCACTTCTCAAGTCTGATCTTGATTAATGAGAGTCTCTTCTGAAGTCCGAGTATTTTCCTTCGATGGATGCAGCAGTTGTGCTGAGTGAACACAGAATTCGTGAATAAAATAGACCTTCTGACTTAAGGCTTCTCACACTGCGTCTCTGCGGATTTTCCCCAAAAGAAAATCCTTCAGAGCCAAGTCACGTTGTTAGTCAAGTCAGACTGTAGAAGAATTTTGGTCCCTGCAGGGGACAAAACATGTTCACAGTGGCAGGAAAAGGATGATGCGCCTTGTACCAAGTGACACAATCGATGTGTTTCTGCCAACTGAGAGTGTAAGTTCTCTGTTAGCCACAGAAAGAGAACAGACTTGCAGTGACATTCAATGGGACGTGAGAAAAAGTGATCTCCTATGTGGTGAAATCATTGTAGACCCACTGTAACTAGGACAGGCCAGCCACGTGAACAGGAGTTCAATGATAGTTGACAGATGCTCTAACAAAGGCAGAACGAAAGTTCATAGCAATCAAACTGGACAATTACAGTGGCTTTTATGATTTGCAATTAGTAAACAAGTAAACAAGAGAAAATGTAGTCCACCCAGTTATTGTAGATTCCATAGAGAAAGGGACAAAGTTCTGAAAATGTGGTCAAATACAACAGCTCTTACCCCCAAAGAAAGAGAGTTGGGGAGGCAAATAGAAGTGCAAAAATTAGGTCTAGGGGTCTTAAAAATTAAAGGTCTTCAAACCTTGGCCATTTTAAGACTTTTGTGGACTTCAACTCCCAGAATTTCTCAGCCAGCTGGCTGGAGAATTCTGGGAGTTGAAGTCCACAAGCCTTAAAGTAGCCAAGGTTGGAGATCCCTGAGGTAAAACACATCTCTGTTCATCTTTTTAATACATTCTTCAGTCCTTCTGAAGGAACTTTAAAAGAGCCTTAGAATTCTTCTCTTCCTCTTTAAAGAAGGAAGTTGCCCTGTCCATTTTAAAATGCGTGCATACCCCCATATCTCTCCTGAGTGAAAAGAAAAAAAAAGAAAAAAGAAAAAGCAAGGTTAGCCTGTGATTATTTGGTTCAAAAAAACCTACTGTTTTTCTCCCCTCTGTTATACCTGACTGACCTTGGCTCCATCATAGTCCATTTAAAATAGTGGTATGTTTAATTAGCTCTTTTTTTCCCATGCATCGTGAAAGTGTTTGTCATCTCTGGCATTCTAATGTGTGGGGACTCAGTTTTTAAAACACAAGCAAAATAATTTTAGGCAATGAACCTATCCAATTGCGATACTTGACAGCTCAGTATTCAGGAAGGCCCTTTTCTGTGTAGATCCTAGGTTAAAGGAAGTTTTTGGCTCCTTTTATTATGATAAGCACCTCTCTTTTATCAAGTGCTAACTGCTAATTGTTGTAGTGACTGATTTGCATTTTGATTTTAATTATTACTTTTTGTTGTGTTTCATACTTGATACATTTTATTGTTATAAACTACTTTAATCAGTGGAATAAAAAGAAGGATGGAGTCTCAATTTAATAATTGATATCCAGAAATCCAGATGGACTCAATTTTGCTGGCTTTTCGTAAGGCACCAAAGCATCTTGGTGGATTGGTTTATGGTTGCTCATTTGTTTTGTTGATTGTAAGACAAAATGGTCTTTTTGGACCTCAGGCACATGATATACTGGTCAACTGTGGATTAAATTTCTTCTTAATTGATTTGTTCTGTTGTTTTCTAGTTGTAATTTCTCATTCGCTGCCCAGAGTTACAATAGTGAAATGGGAAGCCAGATAAATTGTTTAAACAGGCAAACCAAAACAAAATAGAAATAGCTTGAATTATTTCTAATCCAAATAATTGGGACCCTGGATTTAGTAGCCTAATGAGGATAAACCTCACTCCTCAGATTTTTTTAAAAATAGCATTAATGTGATTTCACTTATTTCAAAATTTGGTATGCTATCAACATTGGAAGACTGAGACACATCGTGCACCTAATTTTTGCCTTAGCACAATGTGTAAACCAGAGGTGTCGAACTCGCGATGTCACGTGACATATTGTGACTTTCCCCCCTTCACTAAACTGGGTGTGGGTATGGCCAGCGTGTGATGCATCTGGCCCATGGGCCACGAGTTTGACCCCCTGGTCTAAATTTTGTGCTGTTAAGCAGTAGTTCTTGCAAACATTCAAACATGGGGATTGATCAAAGCTTTGAATGCTCTACTATATTTATTACAGTTTGAGCTCCCCTTATTCTGCAAGCAACTTATGCACTAAATCCAGAGGCATACCAGGGAGGCAAGGAAGGGGTCAAGGGAGGTGGCATAATTGTGTGTATGACACAAACTGTGCCATTTACATCAATTGTGCATGAATTATGCAGATTTTGTAATTACATAATTCACATCTATTTTGGCATCACATTCAGATCACATTTATGAAATGATGTCCTGATGCATCTGACATGCCTGTAGCTCATATCAGATACTTGTCGTGATTTCTGTCCTATCAGTTTATGGTCTTCTTGAATTTATATCACCCTAGAAAATGTTAGGGAGAAAATTGCTAGTAGAGAAATGACATAGAATTATACACGACCTTCCATTTTCCCTCCCTCCCTGGCATTTCAGAGTTATCCTGTGAGGCCAATTATGCCAAGAAATAAAATGTAGGTTCACAGATTATTCTAAATCGGGGTGGTCAAACTCAAGGCCGGGGGGATTTGCCCGCAGAGTGCTTAGATCTGGCTTGTGGGACCTCCCTGGAAAGAGCAAAGGACTAACCCATGGTGCCTTTGCCAGTGAAAATGGAGCTCGGGAGGCCCCTTCCCAAGCTCCATTTAGCACTGGCAGAGGATTGCAGGAGTCCATCGCAGCTGAAAACGGAGCTCAGGAGCCTGTTTTCGCTGGCAGAACGCTCAACCGCCACAGGGTCCCCTGACACGACTGACATCAAGCTAGCCATGCCAACCTTGGCCATGGTTACCCCGGCCTCCTGAAGTCAAACACAACCCTGATGCGGCCCTCAATGAAATCAAGTTTGTCACCCCTGTGTTAAATGAAAACATAGGGTCTTTAATCATGGTAAGAACTTGTAGTAAAAACTCAGCCACCAGCATGGAAACACAATGTAGAGTCCTCCACATTTTGGCAAATATTACCCTAGGTTTCTCTGCCAAGTCTATCCTCTCAGTTTTAGAGAAAGGCAAGGTGAATTAAGGTTGTGGCCAACTTCTCCTTATCTTTTGTCGTTGTTTTCTCCATTTCTGTGCAATAGTGGGCACCAGATAGCTTCATAAAGCAAGGCAAGGGGGGGAAAGGGCATGGCTTCCTTTAAAAAAAAAAAAAAGCTCCAATATTGATTTGCAAATTCATAAAGTAGGCCACAAGAGCACAGTTCTGTTATCCGTTTCTTAAAACTGGATAAGAGATACTTCTCTTTCATGCCTGAAGCTAGGTTTCATTCTGAAACAAGAGTGATTAAATGCTAATACAGACAGTTGTAGAGAGAGAGAGATAAAGAGACAGTTACACAGAATGTTATCAAGAGCAGTGGTGGGATTCAAACATTTTTTACTACCAGTTCTGTGGGCGTGGCTTGGTGGACGTTCCTTGGTAGGCATGGCAGGGGAAGGATACTGTAAAATCTCCATTCCCTTCCCACTCCAGGGGGAAGGTTACTGCAAATCCCATTCCCTCACCACCCCACTAACCTCCTTTCCAGCTCTGTTCTCCTGTGCACGGCAATGAAAGAAGACCCAGCCAATCAGCTGGGACTCAGGAGGCAGAGAATATGTGAGGGCGGGGCCAGTCAGAGGTGGCATTTGCTGGTTCTCCAAACTACTCAATATTTCTGCTACAGGTTCTCCAGAACTGGTCAGAACCTGCTGAATACCACCTCTGGTCAGGAGGTTTTGGAAATAAGAAGGACTCAGTTCAGACCCAGGGAGAAAGCTGCAGAAATTGAAATTCTGCCCAGCAACAGGAAAGGATGGGGGACCAAAAAAGAAGCAGAGGGATCTGTGCTCTTGCACACACACACACACACACACACACACACACACACACACACACACACACACACGTATATAACAGACCTAAAGGGCAATTCTAAGTAACAAACAAGACAGGGATTTGTAATTGCTTTGAAGTGAAAGAATGCACCTTCTAGCCAATGCCAAACGGTAGGAACAAGTGCAATTCAATCAATTATAAGGAACCCTTTGGCATCTTTTAAACTTCAGGAAGTTTATAATGGCCTATGATTTTGCAAGGAAGCAACTGAGTCGGCCATCTTTCAAGTGCAAAACTTTTGAGGGTTCTCCAGAATTTGTTGCTTTCATCAGAAGGATAAAAGTAGTATGGTTGTATCACGTTGCAAGCTTCCAGCTTCTGTTTGTGCAGTGATTCATGTTGGAAAGGGCTTGAGCTGCAACCCCTGAACAGGGATTTTTTTTTTGTCATGCTGACCCTCTTTGTTTCCCTCTCTGAAGGCCATTGGGCCAATCCCCTTCCTTTGCCTGACCAGAAACAGGCAGAAAGGGAAAATTATCTACACTAGGCAGCTGCCAGTCATAAAAAAGTTACTGTATTTATTGGTATCTGATGGGTGCTCTGTTTCTGAAAGAAGTTGATGTAATCTCAAACCCATTTGTCTTCCTTGTAAAGTGCCACATTGCCTATCTTTTTGAATTGCTGATTGGGGCTCACAATTGTGTGTAATAGCCAGGTCAACATTGATGAAATTCTTCATTTCCCTTGCTCAATCCTGAAATGCTTGTGACTGTATGTGTGTGGATATATGTACACCCAGGTATGTATGAGTGTGTATATACACAAACATACGTGGGTGTGCATGTGTTTGTTACATTTATAACATTTCTCCGATACTATATTATAAATTATGGATGGCATAAATTGTATTAAGTAAATAATGAATCAATAATTTCAGGTATCTAGGCACAAGTTTAAAAGCTCCTGAGCCATTTCCGGTTTGGGTCTCTTCAGCGACAGATCGAAATCCGTGATCGTGCGCAGTTTCGATCTGTGCTCGCCGCTGGAGCACCCTGATCCTTTGGATTTGGGGCTGAAGCCACCCCGTAGAGGTGGTGAAGAGGGGGAAGATTGCTAGCCAAGTGGAGGGGAGCTGCATCTCTCCTCCTTGGCTGGTCTAAACTCCCTTCCCCGAAGGCGGTTGCAGCGGTGGTCAGAAATGGCCACCTCAAAGAAGAACCCGACTGGATAAGATTGTGCAGGAGGAAGACAAAGAGGAAAGCAGGACAGACTGGGCTAAACAACAGAGAACATCTAAGCAATGTACGCTGAATCTAAAAGTACCTAGAGGGATACTTCTGAAAGAAGATCTTTAAGCAACTAAGGAGAGAGAAAAGGAGGTTAAAAACCCTTTTTTTACCTTTATATTGACAATTACAAATGGTATGGAAAGAAATTTATATTAATCTATTTTGACACTAATAGGCAACCTTAAGCTGAAATCTAAGTGTCAAAAGGAGAATAAAGATTTTTTTCTTGGTCATTTTAAAGCCCTAAAAAGGAGAAGAGTGGAGGCAAAAGGGTGGGACTTGGAATAATGGAAAAATGGAGTGCCACCTGGAAAAATAAAGAGGATTAACAGTGAAACTTTGAAAAGACTCCTGAGGATACATTGTAACTGAAATCTTATAAAAAGATACAGTAACCGACGGAAAGGAACAGTAATGGAAAGAAACAAGAAGGAACAGTCTGGGATCATTTGGTGTTTTTTTAAAAAAGTTTGGGGCATTGATTTTTTTTTTCCTGTTTTTATTTAAAGTCAATCAGGTGGTTGTTCAAAAGTGTTTCAAATGCCATCAGTCCTGGAAGAATTGAAGATGAGTCTTAAAAATCAGAAAGAAGATGCAGAAAGGGGAGGAAGATCCTTTGGCTTCGTATTTGAATTTTTTGAAATGGAGATCCTGAACTATGAAAAGCAAAAGGAAAAGCTTCAAGAATAAGAAGAAGGGTGGGACAAAGAAGAAGCCATTTTCAATGATCAAATAATGCAAAGTGTGGTAATAAGGGGGAAAAGGGGGAAAGGAGTTAAAAATTTGAGATCAAAGGGAACAGCCAAAAAGAAAAATAGTCTGAAAAAGAAGTATAACAGCAAAGAGAAGCAGAAAAGAAAACTACAGAAGGGAAAATTATAGAGAGGAGGGTATAAAAAGGGATGAGAAAAAGGGGGGAAAGATAGAAAGGGAAAGAACTTATGAGGGACAAAAACAGGAAATAAAGAAAAAGGGGAAACGTGCTAGGATTAAAGGTATTTGCTCAGCTAGAAAACACAGAGACAATGGTTAAATTAAGTTAAAAGTGAGGATTCTGCAAAGGTACAAAAGATAGTGTTGTGACAGTAGAATACTGTAATGAGTTAGAAATGAAATAAGTAAATCATCTAGGAGATAAAACTGTATTGTTATGTAATGGTATGTTTATTTATAATTAATGCAATAATAAAGAAGAGAGGGAAACATTACAATTGTTTCTAAAGATTGACAAAATATTGAAAAGAAATGTGAAAGATTTATAAGGAAATTTATACCAGGTATTAGAATGAATTTGAATAATTATTTTGCTTATTAATAGTAAATAATTTATAAGATAAAACTGTATAACTATCCAATGGTATGCTTATTAACAGTTAAGTAATAATGAAGAAGGGAGGGAAACATTTCAATTGTTCTCAAAGATTGACAGATATTGAAAAGAAACGTGAAAGATTTACAAGGTTCATACCAGTACTAGAATGATTTTGAATAACTATTTTGTTTACTAATGTTTATATATATATATATTGTTTTTGCTATGTTTTTAGAATTTTTCTTTTTACATTTTCAAGGGGAAGTACCAAGCAGAGTCTGAATGATGAGATCTACATGATATAAAATAGATATTAGAAATTTGAATGTTATAATTTTAGAATGCACAAATTCAATGTTTAATGAGATTTCATATGATAATAACAATTAGATTTAAAGGTGTTGCACTTCGATTGGCAATCATAGCGGGAATTTCGCTTCTTAAGAATGTTGGAAGAGAACATATGAAATTGTAAACAAGACAGACGAAAGTATAAGTACAATGAATAAAAAGATATAGAAATTTAGGTAAAAGAAATACAATTGAATAAGAGGAAAATGAGATAACCATAAAAGAAAATTAAGAGAAGTAAAGGGGGAAATAGTGAGAAGTTGGAAAAAGAGTAACAAGATATGAAGTTGAATACATAAGATGAATATGCATATGAAATTGTGTCTGTATGGAAATGTGATAACCCGGAACCATGCTGTACTCAAATAAGATGTTTTATTTGTTTTGTTAAAACTCAATAAAACTTTATTTAAAAAGAAGAAGAAGCTCTGGAGCCAATATAAGTCTTCAAGAGAAACAAAGCAAATTCTTATTCTCTGCTTAACCACTTAAAGAATTGAACTGTGAGACCATCTCAGTGCGGAATGGGACAACTTGCCACAGCCAACTTGCCATGGCCAATTCACTGCAGCCAACTTGCTATGGCCAACTTGCTGTGGGACAATTTGACAATTCTATTTAATTATTTAAAATAAATTAAAAATATTTTTAATTGGAAATAAGGAGAAGCTTTCTGACAGTGAGAACAACCAACCAATGGAACACCTTGCCCTCTGAAGTTGTGGGAGCGCCATCACTTGAACCCTTCAAGAAGGGATTGGACTCCCATCTGTCAAAAATGGTGTAGGGTCTCCCGCTTGGGCGGGGGTTGGACTAGATGACCTACAAGGTACCTTCCAACTCTGATTATTTGTTATCTGTTATTTTAATGTTTGCCATTCACATTTTATTCTGTCCCTCCTTTTGCATCCTTTCTTCAATGATTCTATACCACCATTTCTTTGATATTAGTGTAACTCTTGTCTTGCAGTGAGTTGGCCATGTTGTGTTGTCCTTGGCAAGTTGACCATGGTGAGTTGTCTGTGCGAGTTGTCCATGGTGAGTTGATCATAGTGACTTGATCGTGGCGAATTGTCATAGATCCATCATAGTGGTGGTGCCCTTTTGGGTTATCGGAAGAAGCAGATACAATGTTGACTTCCTGGTAATTAGTTTTCAGTGTAAGTTTCCACATTACAGTACATCAACCTGGCCAAAATGCATTTTTTTCTGGTATTATGAAGTCAGCTTGCAGACACAGCAGATGTGAGAGTCAATGTCCATTTGCTGATTTTCTCAAACACCCAATAACCAAAGCAAAAAAGTGCCCTCTTAAGGAAGGTTGTCTGAATGGACACATTTTCTTTTTTTTTTTTAAAACAAGTTTTATTAAAAGTTTCAACAACAAACAAATCATTACATATTGAATCTTTCCCTGTTTTTCTACAATAATTTCCCCAATATTCTCATAAAACACAAACAAACACAAACAAACATAAAAAAATCTTTTAGTAAAGTACCTTGGCCCCAGTTACCTCTCTTTGCATGGGCTAAAATAATAACACATATCACTCTTCACATTTCTATCTTATTTAATCCATCTTAATAAATCATTAAATTGTATCTTTTGCCCATTCATTTATCCCTCTATCTCTTCTTATAATAAAAGAAAAAAATTTCTCCTGAAATCACTAATCAGAGTATGATGCCTTTCTATCCTCCCCTAAGTTAGTAAAATTAACATTCAACATAACAAATACCCAATTTGGTTCTGCTTGGTACATTCTATCCACCAAAAATGTTTAAATACATTGTATCCTCCTTTCCTTCGATATTTTATTACATTTTAAAAATCAATCATTAATAAAAACTTCAACATTTTAATTTCTTATTAAATCTTAAAGCATTCTAATTTACTATTTCAAATATAAATGTTACAATACCATCTTCTGTACCTTAGCAGAATCTTTCTTACAGAAAATTATATTTCATCCTTTATCTCTAAAAAAATCCCTCTTCTCCCATCCAATTTTAAAGCTTTGAGGCTTTTCTCCGCCTTTCCCCTTTCTTTCTTCCCCACCAAATCTTCCTACCCCCTTCTTCTTCTAACCTCTGCCTTGCTGGGATCCCTTCTCTGTTGCATTCCTTTTTCTCTTGTTTGTTATCATTATATTTACTTTGCATCATATTTTTCTCTTTCTCAAATGTTTTTTAGATCTTAAGTCCTTCATTTTCCTTGCTCTCTTCCTTCCTTCTTCCTTAGATAAGTTTTGGAATTCAATGAAGATGGCGTCTTCGTCTCTTCCTTGTTGTTCTTCTTCCATTTCCATCTGTTCCATTGTCTGTTGGTAATTGACCAGCGCCATTTCTAGAAATAGAAAAGCTTTTTCCATGCCATCTTGCAGATTGCTTTTGTTTGCTCATATTCATCCCTCAGGTCTTCAAAAAGGAAAGCCATTATAAATAAGTCTTTTCTTTTCTTTATTCCTCTTTCTTCTTACACCAACCAAATATTCCGAGAGAAAGGCAAAACAATCCCAAAATCCACAATCCTCAATAAATCCAAGCAAGCCAAAATTCCCCCTTCCTCTTCCAGGGGGTGGTATCAAACAAATAAAAAAAAGAATCCAAGTCTATATTTTAAAGCCTTATTAAGATTGTATTTCTGTCCTCAAGTCTTCAAAGGCATCTCCTCCAACAAGATCCAAATTTATATATTTTCTTTATCCTCTCCCTTCCGGCTTAATTCCGTCGGGAGGGAGAGTAACTTTCCCTTCAGCACCTCAAAACAGCCGCTTTTTTTCTCTTGCGGCGCTAACACGGCCACCAGCCACAACCGAAACTTCTGAATGGACACATTTTCATGTGTAGCTATGTCTTTTTTTCTCTAATGAAATCTAAAGTGGCAATGAATGACCATGAAAAGTTCATTAGCCTTTTCAAGGACAATGTGTAGCTCTGGTGAAAAATGCCATCCATGGAATTATTTGGAATGGAACTGAAAATAAAGCAGCCATATCCTAATGTTTGGAGATAAATATGCTATACGGTATGATGTGGGAAAGCTTGGAATATTGTACACTCTGGAAGGAGATAAAGAATAAATCAGATAGGACACAAGAAAAGCTCATAGTAAGGATAGTAAAATGTCTGTATTTCAATTTTCTTCTTGCATCTGTAAAACACTGGCCTTTTAAAATTGATTTGGAACAGGAGTCCCCAAACACCTGTTCCAAATTCTTTTAAAAAGTTCCCAATGGGAACAATGGGAACTTTTAAAACCAGTTCCCAACCATGTCTTGCCAGTGTATCTGGGATGAGTTGTAGCTGCTTGGTCAGGCCTGTCAAACTGGTGGCCTGTGAACTGGATGCATCATGTACAGGCCACACCCACCCCGGCTCCACAAAGGCAAAAAATGTCACAATACATTCATGATACTCCACACGACGTGATCAAGTTTGACACCCGTGTGCTAGGTTCTGAGGTTGTCTATGGCATCGGCTTTTGCAAAAATGATAATAAGGTCAACAAGTGACAAAGGGAGTCATCCAAAAATCAGTAAAAGACTAGAGTAAAGGTAAAAGTTCCCGTCGCACATACGTGCTAGTTGTTTCCAGATCTAGGGGGCGGTGCTCATCTGTGTTATAAAGCCAGTGCTGTCCGAAGATGCATTTAGCATAACTAAATGCCAAAGCCGCACAGAACACTGTTACCTTCCCACCAAAGTGGTCCCTATTTTTCTACTTGCATTTTTACATGCTTTCAAACTGCTAGGTTGGCAGAAGCTGGGACAAGTAACAGGAGCTCACTCCATTACGTGGTGTTAAGGATTTGAACCACCGAACTGAAC
Organism: Notechis scutatus; assembly: GCF_049901735.1. Classification (NCBI taxonomy): domain Eukaryota; kingdom Metazoa; phylum Chordata; class Lepidosauria; order Squamata; family Elapidae; genus Notechis; species Notechis scutatus. Next base: position 16,692,758 of record NC_142011.1, on the reverse strand, counting down.
TGCTGACCTTTCTGATCGACGAGCTCAGCGTCTTATCCACTGAGCCACCACGTCCCACCAAGTAAAAGACTAGAGTAGCTTCTATTAAAGAAATGTTATACTGGGTATGGGTCTTAGTTTGAAATGGAGCAAATAAGGGAAAAATTATCAGAGGTATATTTCTTCCCCCCAAAATATAGAAGGTCAGATGTTTCTTTGCTTCCCTCTCTCACAATGATGGAACTGGGCTCACTCATTAAAACATAAGATGGGGAGTTGTAGGATCAATGAAATGAAGGGAATGCTGCCAATTTATTTGGCCTTAAAAGGTGACTGGTCAAATTCATGGAGGACATGGCTATTGTTCTTGATGGCTATATATCTGAATTATATGCAACCTGCAATAAATAATAACTGCTAAGTGACAACCCTTGGCCAACCTTATCATGGACTTGGAAGCTAAGCAGGTTGGACATTATTAATACTTGGATGTGAGATTGCCATGAAATATCAAAGATTTGAATGCAACCAATGGCCAGTACTTCTGTACTGCTACCAAGTAAACTTCATGGTTATGTCTATGAAGTTGCCAGAAGCTTGATTTATGAGTGTTTTCACCATACCATATAAAGAATAGTGGATGAAGCCAATTCTCCTTAGATCAGGAATGGGCAACTATGGCAGAATTCCTTGCTGGTTCAGGAGTTCTGGGAGTTGAACTCCACAGGTCATAAAGTTGTCGTAGTATCCCACCCCTGCCTTAAATCCTTCTAGCTGGTTGACCAACATGGGACATGAAATGCTGGACTAAAAGGGCTATTAAGCCTGATCCAATGATACTCTTCTTATGTTGTCATTATATAAACAATGTTGGAGGTCCAAATCCAATTGCACTGACTTTTCAACACCTTATCTCCTTCTGACTACAAGGCAGCAGCAGACTGTAGAGAGAGAGAGACTTAAGAATTTATTCTGTCTTCCATCTTTGCCCAACACTCTTTGCTAGACTGAGGTTATTTCTTTCTGCCTTTATTTCCAGACCCATATACACAAAGTAAATGCTCATTAACTTTCTTCTGGTAGGATGTAGGTAAAACGTATTTTCTGTCAATCTTTCTGTAGGAAGCAGGTAGGATGCATTTTCTGTTAATAACTCTTGTTTCTGTTAGTCATTGCTCGAATTAGATTCCTGTGCTCAAGAATGGCCTCCATGTACACATTTCAGACTTTAACAAGCAGAGTTTTTTTTAAAGGAATTCTGAGGAATTCTACAGGAAATTATTTATTCATCAGATCTACAAGCATTATGAGTAGAATACATTTGTATCTTGAAATAACATAATTTTGAATGCGCTGCATCTTTGTTTACCATTAACTGTAACAAAAACATCCCTTTTCCAGGTTGCCTTTGGGAGAGTGAAAGCAAATCCATTTACACTTCTCCGTTTCTGTTGTATGATGCAACATTATTGTGTCTATGTGTTTGCATAATAAATCCAGATTATAATATGTTCCTGTGACAGGCCCATACATTCATTTGCCTATAAAATGCTTTGAAAACCTAGAGGGCTATATAAATAAGTAATATAAAAATAGTTATGAACTGTTAAAAAATAACTCCTTAGGTAACATAAAAGCACACACCTCCAGCAGGAGTATCCGTGCAATTCTTACATTTCTACTTCCACTTTAAAGCTGTACTTGTGGGTTAATTGGAAGAGTTCTAAATGTAAAACAGAAAAGCATAATCCCCAAATACGAGCACCCCTCTACACACTCACACGTTATATTTAATATATCCAGAGGAAAGTTATTGGGATGCTTATAAGGGCTGCGAAGCTAAACAGTATCATCAAATAGTTGTTTGTATTAATAACTGTGAAAGAATAGAATAGAATAGAATAGAATAGAATAGAATAGAATAGAATAGAATAGAATAGAATAGAATAGAATAGAACAGAACAGAACAGAACAGAATAGAATAGAATAGAATAGAATAGAATAGAATAGAATAGAATAGAATAGAATAATAAAAGAGTTGGAAGGGACCTTGGAGGTCTTCTAGTCCAGCTCCTGCTCAGGCAGGAAACCTTATACAATTTCAGACAAATGATTGTTCAATCTCTTCTTTAAAACATCCAGTGCTGGAGTCTCTACAACTTCTGGAATCAAGTGGTTCCACTGATTAATTCTTCTAATTGTCAGGAAATTTCTCCTTATTCTAGGTTGCTTCTTTCCTTGATTATTTTCCATCCGTTCCTTCTTGATCGGCTTTCAATGGCTTGACTCCCTCTTCTTTGTGGCAACCCATCAAATACTGGAATATTGCTATCGTGTCACGCCTAGTCCTTCTTTTCTATAGATCGGCCATTCCAAATTCCTGCAACCATTCTTCATATGCTTTAGCCTCCAGTCCCCTAATCTTCTTTGTTGGATGTTGAGTACCCCTCCCCCGGTACTTTCAATATTTAAAATTGTGTCCTTTTGTCCTGTAAAGCAGGGGTCCCCAACCACCGGTCCACGGACCGGTACCGATCCGCGGAACAAGTCCTACCGGGCCGCTGGTTTGCTGGGCGCCGCCATCTTTTTTTGATGAAAAAGTGCTTCCGGTGAGCTTTTCCGGTAGAAAGCTCACCGGAAGCACTTTTTCATCAAAAAAAGATGGCGGCGCCCAGCTGATGCCGGTACCGGGCCACGGCATAAAAAAGGTTGGGGATCACTGCTGTAAAGCAAATTTGTGCTTGAGGAGGAACTGCAATTTCTCTAGAAAAGAATGGCAAAGAATGGAAATCTTGTCATGACATCATAGGTCGACACAACAGGACATTTTGTAGAAATTCAGGCTAATAACAAGTTTGGCTAACTTTCAAGGCAGTTATCTCCTCCTCCTCCTCCTCCTCCTCCTCCTCCTCCTCCTCCTCCTCCTCCTCCTCCTCCTCCTCCTCCTCCTCCTCCTCCCTGATACTGGTAAATGAATATGAATCTTAAAATAACAAAGGAATAAAACTAAAAAAGGTCAACTGTTAAACATAGTTTGTGAGGGAAAGAAGTGTCTTTAAGAATTTTTAAAGACGTGATCTCAGTTTCAGAGATCAATTTCAGAGATCAGGGAATCTTTGAACTTACCAAATAAATTCACAACATTTCCCCTGGTAGTCCCATTGAGTGAAAAAGGAAAACATATATAAATCATCATTGATTCAATAACTGAGTCCAAATGTCTTTGTAACTCATTGGGTTGGCAGGCAGAGCAATGTTTTGAGTACAGGTAATTCTCACTTAATGACCAGTCATTTTACAACTGTTCAAAGTTGAGGCAGTCACAGAACACAGGTAGTCCTTGACTTATAACATTTTGTTTAGTGACTGTACCAAGTTACAATAGCACTGAAAAGAGTGACTTATAACCATTTTTCACAGTTATGACCTTTGCAGCATCCCCATGATCATGGGATCCAAATTCAGATGCTTGGCAACTGTCATATATATATATGACTGTTGCTATGTCCCAAAGTCATGTGATCACATTTGTGACCTTCTGACAAGCAAAGTCAATAGGGAAACCAGATTCACTTAACAACTGGGTTACTAATTTATCAGTTGCAATGACTCGCTTAACAACTGTGTCAAGAAAACTCATAAAATGGGGAAAAACTCACTTAACAAATGTCTCACTTAACAACAGAAATTTGGGCCTTAATTGTGGTCATACATTGAGGGCAACTATATGTATTTATAGTCTGTAAAGCACCCCCAGCTGTCATATATGGTTGTGTTGCCTCCCCTTTGGTAACAAGACTACATATCAGGTGGGTCAGTTTTACAACCTGTTGCAGCATTCCACAATTATGTGACTGCAATGTGTTTTGCTGGTTTCTGACAAAAATACCCCATTCTGTTGAATGGATTCGCTTATGACTACGGCATTTGCTTAACGACCTCCATGAAAAAGTCATAATTTTACTTCCAGTCATGTTGGTACCTTGACTTATGACCATAATGATACGCAACATCTGGGCTCATTTATGGTCATAAATCAAAGACTACTTTATTCTTCAGAGACTAGTCTTGTATCTGAATTCTATACTAATTAAAGGTTATGGGCTAGGGTTTTTTTTAAATCTAGGAAATGATTGCTTTTTCCCCAAAAGATCAAGTCTAGAAGCTATCAGAAGCTATTCCCACCCCCCAAAAAATCTGTTGAGGTTGACTTGTTCCTACCTTATGAGAAACCATAGAAAAGTCCAGAAAAACACCAAGAATGTATGCCTGCCCTTTCCGGGGGAACGTAAACTAATCCAGATCTGGAAGGTCTATGATTTTAATGGATGAGCTCCTCTATTTTGATTGAATTCCACTTCAGCAATTTATTGTCCTTTTTCCAGCTTATCACCAAATATGGGACTGCTGTCATGGGAACCACCCCATTATGGGAGATTTTTCCCCACATTTCTAATGCTTTATATGTATTTCTATGTAGAAAGACAGAAGGGAGTCCTAAGAGACACCCTGTAATGACTTCTGTTTCGAGGAGCAACTGTTTCCAAGCAACACCATCTGAAATCTACCTGGAGATAGAGTTGAATTGCTGCAAATAGTGCTTTGTATTTCTAAATATTCTAGGTAGATGGATTGAATGCCATTAAGAAGTTGAGAAAAAGCTAATACAATTGCTGCCTCTGTTGATCCTCAAACAAAGATCATCCTTCAGGCCTAATGTGACAAACTCAACCTCTGCAGCCAGTTTTAAGTAGATCAAAATGTTTACTTCCTTTATGACTGCCAATGCTTGGTATTTAATCGCATTGTCGATGTAAGACAAGTGATTGACCCAAAATTTCCTATTTTCACTTAGATTCAAAATAGGTTTCTTAGGAAGAGGCATTCTTGAACACAGAGGCATTCTACTATTCTACAGAGCCATTCATTAATTAAAATATCTCAAATAACTTCATGGTTAGAGTTTACAAACCAGGCATAGGAAACATCAAGAGGACAAATGGTGGAACACACCTCGCCCAATGACCTGTCCATATTTTTGGGTGTCAAAACTTAAATTCATCTAGTGTTGTGCAGTCATTAAATGCTCTCGTGAGTCTTGCCTATCCTGCTTTCTGTTTTGGTAATAATTAAGGATAACCTGACGAAGTGAAGAGATGGAGATGCTGTGGATTGTTGAGAGGCAAAGAGAAACCTTGAAAGAATCTATCTCAGGGGTGTCAAACTCAATTTCATTGAGGGCCACATCAGAGTTGTGTTTTACCTAGGGGGTTGCCCAGGGTAGGCATGGCCAGCTCAACGTCACTTGTTGAGGTTCCGTTTTCGGTCGTGACAGCCTCCTGCCACCCTTTGCCAGCAAAAACGGAGCTTGGGGAGGCAACATACAGCCTCCCTGGGCTACGTTTTCATTGGAAGGAGGCCATTGTGGCGGAAAATGGAGCCCGGGCGGGCCAAGCGCAGTCCTCACAAGCTCTATTTTCACAGGCAGAGGCATTGTGGGCCAGTCTTTCGCTGCAGGCCAGATCCAGCCCTGGGCCTTGAGTTTGACACCCCTGATCTATCTTAATACAATACACTGCTTATAATAAACTAAATTTTGCTTTGCTGATTACCAGTGCTATGAAATATCTGCAATGAGAGGTCAAGAATTGGACACCAATGATGAAATGTTTCCGTTGGTTTTATCATACAAATGCTGTTCTTGATTTATTTGTATCAGGTACATTATTGTCATGTGGGCAAGTTATCATTGTGGTTTGCCACAGAATCATCTGTCAAATGCTATTATCTATGACAGTTGGGTATGATGGAATCTGTACAGTGTTCAGATATCTTTTAAACAGTCAGTTTGGTCTAGTGGTTAAGGCACCAATCGGGAAATCAGGAGACCATGAGTTCTAATCCTGCCATGAAAGCCATCTGGGGGGATTTGGGGCCAGTCTCTCAGCCCAAATTCACCTCACAGGGTTGTGGTTGTGGGGAAAATAGGAGAAGGAAAGTGTTCACTGCCTTGAGTTATTTGTAAAAAAATAATAAAAGTGGGCTAAAACAAACAAACAAACAACAAATAATGAGGCACTGGTTTCTGAAGATTTCAGCAGAGAGTTTCAACTAAAAGGGAATCATACATTTTCTGAGCAAACCTCTCTCCACAACTTTGTTTTAGCTAAAATCTTGGCCTTGGTTGTGCTACAAATGACTTCCCATGCAGACATTATGCTCTCTTAGTTATAACAGAAAATTATTACCTTAATAATTTAATATAAGAAGGAACATTCCAGGCAAAGCAACGTTTATTAAAGCGGAAATACAAATAAAAGCATCAAGATTAATACCCATGAGGTAGCAAATGAGTCAAGTGTTTATAGTAAAAAGCATGCTACTGAATCCCAGACACGTATAAAAAATATTGGGAGAAGCCAAGTAGCTGCAACCTTTTAATATAGCTTGGTCACCTATACCACCTGTACCAAAAGTTATTCCTGTCTTGTGTTGCTAGCCTAAACTGTATGGATAATTTGCTGCATTTGAAATAATACTAAGTCTACATTTTTTCCGATCTTATGCAAAATCCTTTTTGCTAACTTTATTATTCTTCATACCATTTTATTTGCAGACTCCAGCACATGCTGACCAGCCGGTCGGTCTTCTCTGGCTGTTTTTCATCACAATGACATGTTCAGACTATCTCATCATGGTGGGTGTTTAAACATGTGGGGACTTTTTTGGTAGAAAGTACCACTTTTTCTCCCACAAGATAAAGTAGCATTTGGTTGATCATAGCTGAAAACCTTGTGAGTACAGGTAGCCCTCGACTTACAACAGTTCATTTAGTGACTGTTCAAAGTTACAACAGCCCTGAAAAAAAGTGACTTATGACTGTTTTTCACACTTACGAACACTGCAACATCAAAATGGTCAAAATTCAGACGCTTGGCTGTTGAATCCTTTTTATAACGGTGGCAGTGTCCCGAGTCATGCAATCACCTCTGGTGACCTTCTGACAAGCAAAGTCAATGGGGAAGCCAGGTTCACTTAACAACCTTATTATTAACTTAACAATTGCAGGGATTCGCTTAACAACGGTGGCAGGAAAGGTTGTAAAATGGGGCAAATATCACTTAATTGTCTTATTTATCAATAGAAATTTTGAGGTCAGCTGTGCTCATATATAGAGGACTACCTGCCATTGGATGGCTGAACGCTAGGATATCCCAGAGTTGGAGATTAAAGTGGAAAACCGAAGAAAAATGTCCCCCTATTGTTGGTAAGGAAGCTTTGATGAATCCATGGAGTCCCTCCAAAGATTATCTTGATTTGATGGCACTTTATATCATTTTATGTCATTTATCAGGGGCGTGCATAAGCACACAATCATGCCTACCATCACTGTCCTATTGTCCCCATTTATTCATACCTATTTAGAATAGAATAGAACAGACTTCTTTATTGGCCAAGTGTGATTGGACACACAAGGAATTTGTCTTGGTGCAAATGCTCTCAGTGTACATAAAAGAAAAGATACATTCATCAAGAGTCAAGAATCATAAAGTACAACACTTAATAATAGTCATAGGGTACAATAAGCCCTCTTTTTGACTCAAATCATACTAGGAAACAGTCAATATAGATCGTAAGGATACAAGCAACAAGGTTACAGTCATACAGTCACAAATGGGAGAGGATGGGTGATAAGGAGTGATGAGAAGGTTAACAGTAATAGTAGTGCAGACTTTGTAATAGTTGAACAGTGTTGAGGGAATTATTTGTTTAGCAGACTGATGGCTTTCAGGAAAAACCTGTCCTTGTGTCTAGTTGTTCTGGTGTGCAGTGCTCTATAGCGTTGTTTTGAGGGAAGGAGTTGAAACAGCTGGATGGGATGTGAGGGGTCTGTAAATGTTTTCACAGCCCTCTTTTTAACTCATGCAGTTGTTTTTTCTGCAATCCTAATTATCCTCTGAAGTCTGTGTCCTTTTGGGTGTATTTCCTATATTCATACTCATGTTTATTCTTATAGCTATTATCTTGTAAGCGATTGACAAATCAAATAAATAAATAAAAATAAAATAAAAATAAATTTTCTCTGATAGCTGGTTTTCTAGAACAGTGGTTCTCAATCTTTTCTTCACCATGGCCCCCCTTTAAATACCCTTTAAAAAAAACTCTATTGATTACAAAACCAAAATATTAAACAAACACAACACACAGAAGAAGAAAGAAAAGAATTAGAAAAAAAGAAAATGATTAAAAAAACTAACAAATTAAATACCTTTTATGGTCATGGATTATGGCCAGGGACCACCGAGACTTAACTCAAGATTTAAATCATAACATTTCTTCAACTCTTTGCTGACTCCCTGTGATGACATCGTGGTCCACAGACCACACTGCTGAGAACCACTATTCTAGAAGAATCTATTTGTCCAACAGGAACATTTGAGGGTGAGGCAACTGCAAAGGCATGATTGAAGGCCTGTATTCCCTATTTTATGCATGGTCACAGATGCTGTCTTGATAGCTCCTGCTGCCTAGATCGATTCTCAAAATTGCTGTCCGATTTTCCTACCTATTGAAACCAGGGCATATTCTACAAGGGTTGTCCTATGACAGAATTTGTGAACTAGGGACCAAGATTTTAGATGAAAAGGAAATGCTTATTGCTGGAAAAAGAACAAGGGATATATTTTATTTTGATTCAAGTACATATAGTCCTCTCTCTAATGATTGCCCTTTTAAGGAAATATTCATAGGTACAACAGTGATGACTAAGTAACTTTGTGGGGCCAATCCTCGTATTTACAATTTTTACAGAATGGTAATGCAAAGGAAAGTTGAAGTAAGATTGTAAGCAAAGTTTTCACTTTACTTAGCACTTGCTTCACTTAAAGACCAAGTTGCTGATCCCAATTGTGGTTGCTAAATAAGTACTACCTGTAATGATGTCTCCTGAAAGAGAAATTTCAAGTACGTGATATCTCAAGGAAGGTGCTCTTCTCACTTCTTTGAACTGCCACAATGATAATTGCACATATTCCAGTGATGACCCCCTGTTCACACCAATTAATTCTAGAACTGGGAATGAGAAATGGCTTTGGATATTATATTTTACTTCTAGCGTCTACCTGGCAATAAGACATTCAAGATCACAAGAAGAGAAAGAATGTCTTTTTATTTGTTCTGACTTTTTAACATGACTTTCCCCCTCCCTCCTTTCTTTGTAACAATAGATTGATGAAAAGTTCAGGGACCTCAAAAGCTTGCATGCTCTTTTCTTGATTGGTCATAGTATAGGATTTCTTCAGATGTGTTAGTTTGCTAAAACACTTTATGGATTCAGCACATCTATTTTTGTTTTCTGTTGGGCTAGATTTTTTTTTTTGAAGATGGAATATTAAACTGTATTTTATTGGTTATTTTATCCTCCCTGGAAATGGAGTGCTACCTTCTCCATCAGACAGTTGGATGCATTGATTTTATTTTAATTTAGTTGGTGTACACACACTATTATACTGCAGGTGGGAAAAATGCATTTTTCCCTCTTTGAAACAGGCAGCTGATTTAAAGAAATTATTCTGAAATGCCTTGAGCAAGACAGAATGGAAATTGGACAGACATAAAGTATCCTTGCAAATTGTGCCTTTGGGACAGTTCTTCATTCCTGATGATTGCCTGGACTAGCCCCTGAAGTTTTCTTGGCAAGGTTTTCCAGAAGTGGTTCGCCATTTTGATTTCTGGGGAAGAAATCGTGGACTGAAGATGCCTCTGTGAAAAATGGAGTTGATGACCATGGGTGAAATGAAGAGCCAGAGAATGTACTGGTTCTTTGATAATTCCTCTCTAGATAAGGAGAGGACTTGAGATTGCCCACAAGTGCTCCAGACAGCTGCTCTTTGCAAACAGATCGCAAGAGACTGTTCTTCAGTAGGCTTAGAGTTATTGGAGATGAGGAAATAGCCATCTTGCTCAAACCACAGTTGGTGCCTTTGAAAGAACATTAAGTGTGCATACTTCCTTTTCTAATCACATTTGGAAATTGCTTGTTCACTGCTTTTAAGCTTTTAAGAAGTGTTGGATTGACAAGTTTTATAGTACGGATGGAGTCACTGAAGCAGTAGGTGTGAGCTTAAATGGATTCCAGAAGATGGTAGAGGACAGGAAGGCCTGGAGGAACATTGTCCATGGGGTCGCGATGGGTCAAGACATAACTTCACAACTAACAACAACAACAAATTTCCTTTAGTCCTTAGTGAAAGAAGTTTTGGCTACAGGTTTAACAACTTATTTTTTTTTCTTTTCGAATAAATGGCAAAAGGGTGATTAAAACTTTGATTTTAGAAAGTTAGAATGGACTAAGGCTCCAAATACATTTGAAAGAGGATTTTGGAATTAACTATAAAGAATAATTCCTATGGAAAAATGCTTTTGCTTTGATTTAAAAAAATAATAAAATAATAATAAGACTTTAAAAATTGGACACTAAATGAAACTAGACCAAATTAAATCTTATAATTAAATAGGAAGAATATCCAAACTTGACTCTCAATGGCGAAATAAAGTAAACTATTTTAATATTGGGCAGATACTGAAGCATAATTTTGAACAACGAATCCAGAGGTTAATTTTAATAGTGCCTGCAAGATTTTAAATTAATTTTATAAGTGAAGGTTATTAAGGAAGAGGAACAAGTTCTACCTGAAATATTCAGACTGATTTGAAAGTGGATTTAAAAGTTTCAAACTACTAGAATGATGTGCAACATGTTATTTAATATGTGCACATACTAAAGAAACCATCTGATATTTTAATAATTAAAAAGATGTACAAATAATAAACCAAAAGAATAACCTAGATAATTTTCCTATGTTGAATTTACAAAAGAAACTTGTTTTGAAGAATTTTGTGAGAAGAAACAAAGAAAAAGTGGAAAAGAAATCAGAATCTAGGACATTGTTTGAAGAGACTACACATCAAGATTGTTAAAAGTAAAAGAAGGGAATATAAAGTTGGTCTATTTGATCACAGTTAAATATGCTATCTCTGGTAAGCCATAGATAAGAGATGGAATATGGGAGGAAGGGATTGTTTGTGGCATTTTAGGAGAATGTGATAAGTTATTAAAATTGTTTATATTTGTTATGTTTATTTGGGAAGTTAGTTCTTATATGTTTCTTTACTTTTTCTTCACGATGTTATTATTTTTCTCCTTTTCATTTGTTTCTTCCTTTTGCTCTTTCTTTTCTGCACCTTCCACTTTTTCTTTTTATTCTGTTATTATTTTTATTTTGTATTGTGTTTTATTTTGTAATTGCATTGTTTAATCAAAATTTCCTTTTAAAAAAGTAGTTTGCCAATTTCTTCTTCCTAGGGATGAGAGAAAGTGATTGGCCCAAAAGGAGTAGAATTCATCTCCCAGTTGTCTCGTAGTGTAACTGGAACAATCTGGAACTGATCACACTCAAAATCGTACAAATGGTGGTAGACTTTAGAAGAAACCCTCCCATACTACCACCTCTTACAATACTAGACAACACAGTATCAGCAGTAGAGACCTTCAAATTTCTAGGTTCTATTATATCACATGACCTAAAATGGACACCTAACATCAGAAACGTTATCAAAAAAGCACAACAAAGAATGTTCTTTCTGCATCAACTCAGAAAGCTCAAACTGCCCAAGGAGCTGCTGATACAGTTCTACAGAGGAATTATTGAGTCTGTCCTCTGCACCTCTATAACTGTCTGGTTTGGTTCTGCAACCCAACAGGACAGACACAGACTTCAGAGGATAATTAAGATTGCAGGAAAAACAATTACTACCGACCTACCTTTCATTGAGGACCTGTATACTGCACGAGTCAAAAAGAGGGCTGTGAAAATATTTACAGATCCCTCACATCCCGGACATAAACTGTTTCAACTCCTTCCCTCAAAACGACGCTATAGAGCACTGCACACCAGAACAACTAGACACAAGGACAAGTTTTTCCCGAAAGCCATCACTCTGCTAAACAAATAATTCCCTCAACACTGTCCAACTATTTCCAAAGTCTGCACTACTATTACTGTTAATCTTCTCATTGTTCCTATCACCAATCTCCACTTGTGACTGTATGACTGTAACTTTGTTGCTTGTATCCTTATGATCTATATTGACTGTTTCCTAGTATAATTTTATTGCTTATTGTACCCTATGACTATCATTAAGTGTTGTACCTTTTGATTCTTGATGAATGTATCTTTTCTTTTATGTATACTGAGAGTATTTGCCACAAATTCCTTCTGTGTCCAACCACACTTGGCCAATAAAGAATTCTCTTCTCTTCTCTTCTCTTCTCTTCTCTTCTCTTCTCTTCTCTTCTCTTCTCTTCTCTTCTCTTCTCTCCTATTCCATTCCATTCCATTCCATTCCATTCCATTCCATTCCATTCCATTCCATTCTATTCTATTCTATTCTATTCTATTCTATTCTATTCTATTCTATTCTATTCTATTCTATTCTATTCTGTTCTTAACCTCTACACACAACTGGGTCTCACTGTTTGTAAAACAAGTTTATTATAATACTTTCATGCTCAGATCATCTGATGGAAATGGAAATAATTATTGTGTGGAATTGGTGAAAAGGTCAGGCTTTATTGATGTGGAAACCAATTTTCCTTTATGCAATATAAGAAAAATAATGACAATGCCACATATTAAATGCCTATACATTTTGCACTCTCGATTATCTATCATTTCCATAGTGCTTTCACAACTTATTTCAGTACAATCTACAATTGTAAAATAGCAATAGCTCTAACAATAGCACTTAGACTTATATACCGCTTTACAGTACTTTACAGCCCTCTCTCAATGATTTACAGAGTCAGCATATTGCCCTCAACAAGCTTTCTTTCCTGGTGCTTTAAGCATTGGATCGGGCTGACTCTCGTTGAATAAAATTCTTAGTTCCCAGTATTTTAAATTCATCACCGATTTATAATCAGGCATATTTTTTACGTATGTTCTGAGATTAATTTGTAAATCAGAGAGAAGAAAGAAGAATACAGCTGAACCTCTACAACTATTAGACAGCATTCACAAAGTCCTCCTTAAATTGATATTTTAGGAAAACAGAATAATAAAGTAACAGTTGGAAGGGACCTTGGAGGTCTTCTCCCACTTAAGCAGGAGATCCACCAGACTTGAAATTCTAGACCTAGAAAACCTCGAATTACGCTGCCTTCGGCCTGATCTAAGTATAGTACATAAAATCATACATTGCAATGTCCTACCTGTCAATGAATACTTCAGCTTCAACCATAACAATACAAGAGCACACAATAGATACAAACTCAAGGTAAACCGCACCAAACTTGATTTCAGGAAATACAACTTCAGCAACAGAGTGGTCAACATTTGGAATACTCTCTACCTGACTCTGTGGTTTCTTCCCCAAACCCCAAAAACTTTAACCTTAGACTGTCTACTATTGACTTCACCCCTTTCCTAAGAGGTCTGTAGGGGGCGTGCATAAGCGTACTAACCTGCCTACCATCCCTGTCCTAGTGTTTCTTTTATTTTTCTTATATGCATCCATTGGATGTATTCATAACTATGTTTATACTTATACCTGTTATGTTATAATTGCTTGACCAAATAAATAAATAAATAAATAAATAAATAAATAAATAAATAAATAAATTTCAGACAAAGAGAAGACAATGGAAAAGAGCAGATGGAACATCCGTGCAACTATTGCCATTTCCTATATGGAACTTCTCCCCTGAATTTATCACTCTGTGAGCAAGCTACCCGAGAAGTGTCAGGAGAAATGTTGCTAAAACATCAAGAAATAATAAGAAGGGAAACCCTAGTCTTTACAGCAGCACAATTAAGGAAATTGGGGCAGTGGTGCTATTCTACCGGTTCGGCCCAGTTCTGGCATACCGGTAGTGCTGAAGATCAGTTCTCTCTGAGGAGCTGCTATTGGCCTGCCCGTCCGCCTCGGCTCCCATACTGACCTTTATTTCCTGCTTTTGAAGCGCAGCTTCTTTGCACGGCAGAGCAGATTGCCACACGTCACCTGTTGAAACTACAGGGAAAGTGCAGGATTGCAGGAGGTGAGTAGGAACGCCTCTGTGCATGTGCAAAGTACATGTTTGGCGTGCGTGTGCAAAGTGTGTGTACATGCGCAAAGCACACCCACCAAGCCATGCCCACCAAACTGGTGGTAAACTACTTTGCAACCCATCACCGAGTTAGGGTGTGTGTGTTTCCTTTTCAATCTGCTCATTTTTCTCTTTAAAGATCTAAAACTATACTCCCACTGCAAACCTCAGCCCACTGAGAAATGGATAGAAATAATGGCAAGGAAAGGAATATCCAGAGAAGTTAGGCAAAGAGAATGGAATGAAATCAGTGATGGGATTCAAAAAATTTGTATTACCGGTTCTGTGGGCGTGGCTTGGTGGGTGTGGCAGGGGAAGGATACTATAAAATCCCCATTCCCTCTCCACCCCACCAACCTGCTTTCCAGCTCTGTTCTCCTGTTCAGGGCAACAAAAGAAGACCCAGCCGATCAGCTGGGACTCGGGAGGCAAAGATGGGGGCAGAGCCAGTCAGAGGTGGTATTTGCCAGTTCTCCGTACTACTCAAAATTTCCACTACCGGTTCTCCAGAACTGGTCAGAACCTGCTGAATATCACCTCTGAATGAAATCCCTGGGAAGGAAGGGCTATTGGGCCACTTGGAATTTTTTAGCAAGAGCCCCTCTCATATTTTTTATTCTGATAATTGCAAATACTGTTGGATAAGGGCTGTGATCTCTTATCTGGGTTCTGCCACAGATGGCCCAGATAGCAAATTTGGACAGCCCGGTTTAGTTTGATCCAGCAGAATTTGCATAGCCAGCTGTTTTTGAACTTCTTTACAATAAAATTGTTCACAGTTGTGCTCAGTGGCTGCAGATTGTCTTAATGAATTTCATCACTGCCCCAGGTTTAGTTTCTGTAAAGAATTTTCTGCACTGAATCTCATACCATATTCTTTAAAAATAACAATATGAGATTTCCTCTCTGCTTTTTCCAAGCAATGCAGAATTCAAATATATTCCAGATATTTCAGTCTTTGCTTGATCCAGCCCCTAAACCTTTGAGGCTGCCTAGTTATGCCATTTTTAACATATTTTTTGCAACCACTAACATTTTTTTTTAATAAACTATGTTACCTAGTTTCGGTAATGAAATGTCTGCAAGAAAACATCAAAGCTCAGGGACCTCTCTCTCTTTTTATTAATACACACTTTGTGGGCTAAAGTTGCCTTAATTAGATGCCCTGTAAAAATTGACTTTAAAGTTTCCTCAAGACTGGTTATTATAATTTTATAATTAATAATTTCAGTTGCCATTTCTCATAATTTAACCCTTTTATATCTTAAGTATGATGTGAAATCCATGCATATTTCAAACATGGTTGCATCACAGATTTGTATGGAGACTTTGTATTATGGGCAGTTTCATTCTCAAATGAGAATAAATAAATGGGAAATGAGACTAAATGGCCAGGATGGAACTGTCCTTTTTAAAATCAGTCACTAGGCAACAGAAAATGCCCACCTTGTCTTTTTAATAAATAACAAGGACATCAACAAAAGCCTGCAAATATTTGACTTTTTCAGTAATAATTTGAATGTGATCACTCTGATTTGATCACAATAGGAAGAAGACAGGGAGAAAGTGAAAGATCCTCAAATGAACTAGAATTAGAAGAAATAAATTAATTAAAAATGAACCAAAAACAAACAAAAAAAACTTCAAAGGATAGGTTCAGTAGGTTCTGGGTCATTTTTTGCTGTCAATTTTCTGTGTTTATATGTTTCTAATTGGAAGTGTGTCAGGCACAAAAAATCAGGGCCATCTGTTAGTTTGCAGCATACAAAATTTATTCAAGCCTACACATAAGAATTTAGTCAACTAAGGGCTCAGCACTAACTTGGTGCTACCTAATGGTCAAAGAAATTCAGAGTTTGTGGCTATGTAAGGACTGATGACATTTTTAATTCCGTCCCCCAGTTCTGACTGTTCTTTTCCTACAAGAGTTGAGAGCGAAAAAAGCTATGAACTTCTGACCATTGAAAATTATCTTCTCAGGAAAAGAGTTGCCATCTCTATGAACACCAAAATGTAAACTAGAAATGCTTTTTTTCAAAAAAGGCAATCCTTCAAATGCACCTATACTGGCATATACAACATATCCTAACCTAGCATGCATATGTTCCAGAGAATGGAGTAGTTTATTTGAAGAGGACAACTATCATGTAATCCATAATATATTACTAGCTTCGAACCATTGAAATGCTAAGTTATTTTTTTAGTGCAAAAATCATAAGCAGGTTATTCTTTTAATTTGTTCAAAACATAGATGGTGCATCTATGAGTCGTAGTGGCACAGTGGTTGGAATGCAGCATTGCAGGTTACTTCTGGGGATTAACAGCTGTCAGCAGCTCGAGTCTCACTGACTCAAGGTTGACTCAGCCTTCCATCCTTCCAAGGTCCATAAAATGAGGACCCAGATTGTTGGGGGCAATATGATGACTCTGTAAAAGCGCATAGAGAGGGCTGTAAAGCACTGTGAAGTGATATATAAGTCTAAGTGCTATTGCTAATTTGAAGATAAAACAGGTTTAGGTGAAACAAACCCAGAAAAAGGGAAGGCAAGCAATCCAAAGTATTGTAAAATTTATTGTTTTTAAGTATTGCAGCTTTTTAAGGATAGAATGACATATCATTGCCACTATTGGTTACTGTTACACAAGAAGCATTTTACAAGAGTTGTGGAAATTGGCATCAGAGTACATATTCATACAAAAACAGCTAAGTATAGATAAGTACTGCATTGCATGTGCTGTCTTTTGTTTACATAAGGTTTTTTTTTTAAGTTGAACAAAAAAATCAGGATACAGGACTGCATATAATAAACTTCAAAGCCAAAAGCAATGCAACTGGAAATTGAAGAAAATATTAAAATACAATGAAATGTGACTATAAGGCAGGCAAATCAGGACTTTTAACGTAGTACTCCATGAGCTTCTATATTACAGCAAAATAATCTGAAAGCACAATTTATGGAAAAGTTTAGTTTTTCTTCTCCAATCCTTTTAGTTTGTATATTGTATACCGGGGAAATTGTGTGCATGTATGTTTGCGTGCATAGTGTTGCACAGATCATACCAGAGAATACAGGTTCTAATCTTGGCTAGAAATTTTATGCTACATATCTAGCTTTTAAATTCAATTCTTAAAGAAGGAAAGTTGTGGATTTTTTCCCCATTAAAGATATCATTTCTTGTATGTTTTTTTCCCCAAGATTCAGCTGTAAGTAAAAAGATATTCTCAAGGGTGATATTTTTATTCTTCTCATCACTTATGACCAATTTTCACATCCTACCTTAATAAATCCAATTTATTAATTTTAGATTTACAAATGTAGAAATTGTGAATCTTGTATAATTTTAAGAACCTGCTAAAACCCACCACTATTATTTCGAAATTCATATTCTCCATCACAAGATTGCACTGGATTTGGTCTTAATAATGCTTTTTTGGCTTTCTTATGTACCAGGAAATATTGGTATTTTTTTTCTAAAATTACAACCTGATCTGCGACCATTAAACCTTTTAACAAATAAGCAGGTAGTTACAGGTTGATAAATATAAACTAAGCCTAATTTCCCCCCATTCAACTTTGCTGATTTGATCTCTTTCTGAGCTGTCAGCCTCCATTCTAGTCAAAGGATAACATCTTCCTGGTATTTTGTCAAATAATCCTTTATCATTCTGACTTGTTGGTCAAGAAAGAGCCAGATTCATACAGCTTAATGAGCCCCCCTCCCCACCTGGCTTGGTTTACAATTTAATGGGAAAGAAGATAATTTCATATTATTCTCCCATTATTGATGAAAAAGTCTACTCTGCAAAGTACATACAAATGAATTCTTAATATGATTTCTGTCAGGAGTGAAAGAGTGTTGGATTCATATTTGCAGGACTGAAAAAATACAAAAATTTAAAAAGCAAGGTTACCAGTTTATTAGTGCTGCGGACTTCATCACAAAATTATTTGCAACAGATGCAGAGATTAAAAAATGGCAGAGGAAAGGTGAGCTGATTCTGGGACCCTTAAAGCAGGTGTGAAAAAAGAAAGCCCAACAGATAGGGACTCCTTATTCAAGTGAGTTCAGGTTTCTGAATTCCTATGGCCACGCTTCTACTAAGTGTGAGGGACCCAGCAAAATTCCTATAGTTGATTCATGATTGGTCAAAAACCAAACAATTGCAGAATTATCTGGCATGGGAACACAATTACTTTTGCTTATCGAGTGCCTGCCTTCCATGTAGCAATGCTTGTCAGAAGAGGCAAGAGGCTTAGCAACAACCAGTGAAGTTGCATTTGTGTTATGTTAAAATGAAGACTCAGCTTTTATTTTATTTTTTTAGTGAAAGGAAAAAATGGGTAATAGATACTTTCATGGCTGAAGCCAAAATACCTTGAATGGGGAGAACAAGTCCACCTAAATAAACTATTTTTCAGAGAGGTCTCACTGAATTAGGATACACTGGGGCCTTCTTAACCCAAGACTGGTGTTGAAAACCCAAACAGGCAAGTCAATGGATGGATCTGCAACAATCATTGATATTAACCATGTGGCTGGTTGAGTCAACTAAATATTCCCATGGGAAGTATGGATACAAGGGGAGGAAGAGAAGATAATTAGCAGCTCAGAAAAAAAATAAGCAAAGTTGGACATTTCATTTTGTCCTGTGTAATAAACCCTATTCGTTTTCTTTGTTGGAAAAGGCGCCATCTTTTTTTTTTCCTCTGATCCTGCTCTTGTCTGGCTAATAGAAACTGACACAGAGAAGTGGAACTAAGTATTTCCACCCCCATACCACTTCATGCCAATGACAGAAAGGTCACTTCTCCCCCCCCCCCCATAAATGTAGAGAAGAGACAGGAACAAAGTTTGGCAGCTGAGTTTTAGAATATCAGAAACACTTGTGCAAACCACTCCTTCCAACTTTTTACTTTTCCTATGAACAATTTTTTTCTCCTCCATTGTAGTGTTTCGTTTGGCCAACCTCACAAGGCAAGTGAAGAAAGTTTCCTTCCATCATATTATGGTTGGTTACTGCTGGCAAACTTAGAAGGGCTCTGGGCAATCTGTCATGAGCCCCCATGCCATTGCACGGCCGTGATCATACCCAATGATGCACCCAATGATGCCAACACAACACCAGTCCCAAATTTTGGTTCATTTTGTACAAGGCACTCCCGTGACTTAGTATCTTGCAGCCATGCTGATGGTTTTTTAATTATGGTAGAGAATTTAGGCATTGTATTTATGTATACAGGTGTATAGTAAAACCACAGATCAAAGAAGGGGAAAAAAAAACAAGAGGAGAGAAGTAAAAAAAGATCCACAAAAATTACTGTTTACTTATTTTGGCTCAAGAGGGCAGTAGATATATTTCAGGGTTTTTTTGGTTGACACTCTTGATTATATTCTCTACCACAATTTTACTACCTGGTAGGGTAGGATATGTGCATAACAGGTATTTAAGCTACCTAACAAGCACATGGCAAAAGATGAGGAAAGAGTGCTTCATGTAAATAAATACATTAGACTGGATGTAAAGGAGTCAAGTGTACAGACTTAAAAAAAAAAGAAAACTTGAAATCCCAAGATGGATCTAAAAGTGCCCATACTATGGAAATTCTTATCACTACCAATGATAGAATCTGCCCCTCTTTTATCTATTTTTTGCAAAAGAAAAAAAGGGAGGCTTATGGTTTCTTTTAATAAGGCACTAAATAGACATGTTACATAAAGGAAAGATACATTTTTAAAAAGTCTATAAATTCTTTGACTTTCACAGGAAGATAGTTATTCCTTATTTTTATCTTTTTTAAAAAACTGCAAATTGGAGTTGTTGTAAAGCTATTATTAAGGAGCTATAGAGGGAGGTTGAGGTTTTCTATTCCTAGGCCCCCCACAAAAGGTGGCATTTTTAAAAAATGTTCATTTTTATATTTTCATTACGATCCATATATATATACATATACATATATATATATATATAAATAATCCCAAATTATTTAAAACTTTAAAACTCATCAGGTTGCTCTCAAGATTTTTTCTTCTTCAAGTAGTACAAAAATCGCATAAAAAGAAGAGTTATTGCCTTTATATCTTTCATTTATGTTACCTTCCTAGTTAGCATCTGGCAAAAACCAAATTACACCTCCTTGTATACATACAGCTCCCTCTGCTAATTAGGTCTGGAACTGTGTAGCAATAAAGATTGCCAACTTCTCAACTGGCCCTGATAGCTGTTTCTTTATCAGCAGCTAAAGATGTCCAGTGAACCCAACTGCCTTTGTCCCCATAGTCTTGATCAAAGGCAGATGATGTAATTAGAAACAAGAATATTGATATCCTTCAGTGATCAGCAAAAGTTGAGATAGCAATTCTGAACTCGAAACATTGATGGGCCCGGTCTCCTCAGACTGTGCAAATATGGTGATATCAAGTTTCCAATCTCCACTCTGCTCAAAGCTCTGTTGTTTGCCCAGGATGGCTTGTTTTGGAAAAAAACAACTACCTTCCTAGCTAAAACTTAAACGTTGCTCATAGAGAGATCCAGAGATGGATGCTCTGGAAATGTTTAAACAATTTCTTCCTCTTCCTCTTTATCATTTATGCCTTTCACTCTCTGTTACTCAAATCATACATGAATTAACCATGTGGATTAAAAACAACCAAGCAGACCTTTATACCTTAAAAAAAAAAGTGTAAACAAAAGACAAAATGGTAGAGAGAAAGTGGGGGAGAGAAAACGCTTTAAAGAAGCAGATGACATGCATTGATTTGTTTGATTGAAGGTTAGATGGTGCACCCTTGATCCAGAAGGATCCTGATCGCAGATGGCAAACACAGAACCAACATTGCTAAGAGGTTCTGGATTTGCTTCTAAAACCTGAACGTGACTCTTTCGCCTTGAATACATCATAGTAGCTGAAATATTTCCATCCACCTGTTTCCCCTATTCCCCAGCTGAAATAAATAAAACACAGTTAACAATCAAAGGCAGCAGTCAAGAGAAGAAGGTAATTCAGAAAGGGTAGCCTTCAGGGGCCCCCTCCTTTTCTTTCAAGATGGAGTGACACACAAAGATAGATGGAACCTCGGACCATGAAGCAGAGGGGTGCCTGCAATTTCCTTCACCCAACTGTTTGGTCCAAGTGCCCGGCACTACTGTGAACAGCGAAGTGGAAAGCTGATTTACTGGAGGTGGGGGGGTGTTGGTTAATATATCTTCCCTATTCTTTTTTTAACCCTGCTTTTTAGCTTGAACCTGAAATTAGGGGTGAATGGTTTCTTTCCTCCACTTAGCAGGGTGCAAGGTAGAACTAGCAAACTCCATTTGGCTTTCAGAGAAACCTACAGACTCAAGATTAGCAGATGTAAAGAAGGACCATGGCCATCTTCCTTTAACCATGGGATAAATAAAAAGTATTTTAGAGTTAACTCCATTTTTGGACCCAATGGGACAAGCATATGCTTGTCACTGGTCCCTCTTCCTACTTAAACAAAAATAAAAAAAATAAAGCAGCACAGGGACCATGGCTTTGCCATGTAAGCAACCTTCACTTGTAAAACTTATTTAAAATCTTGTGAAAAGCAGGGTGCCTGGAACACGTTGCCGGGAGCGCTATTAATCTCAAAGGCAGGACTTCTGAATCTTGATGTTCCTTCACTCCTTTTATTATCTTAACCAGAGAGAGCGCCAAATTATTTTGTTATGTAAAAAAATGATGACAATCAGAAGCCATCACCTGGTCATTAAAAAAGAGAATAATTTAATGACCGTGTATGCTTTTATGGCTTTCCTGGAAATTAACAAGACAATAAAAATAGAGCAGCTATTCCAATTTGCCTTTTGGAGGGCTTGATTTTGCAAAAGATAAAAACACCTGGGTGCTTCAAAGCTCTGGAGCAGAAAAGTAGTTTATCTAAGCAAGAGATTAGCTTCAACTCTGAGACAAATTCTACTTTTATAGAAGGAGAAAAAGCTATAGGGATGTCAAGGGGAAAAGGTCTTGCTTAGGCATTGTTCTAACTAACTGCACTCCAGCCCAACTGGGATCACACGCGACACTAAGGTTTTGCACAATTAAGCTCTTCATTTTTGAATTTTTTTTTCATGCCCTAATAGCCATAAATCAATTTCACATGTTAAATGTTCCCTTTTTAAAAAAACATAATGATTTCACAGGGAATGTAGGATTATGTAAGCATTATGCTGCTTGACAAGCCTGGGAATGAACACCCGAGTGCAAAAAAAAAAACCCAGTACAAAGAAAATACATAGGCATCAGATCAATGGAGAAACATATACTCACAGGTGTAGAAATGGCCTCTTCCCCTTATGAAGCACACCCTCAAGCACAGAGGGGGAAACTGTGGGGCATGGGCACAATTACCTTGCTCATTTCTTTAAAGGGGCAATTTTTATACATGCTCAGCCCCTTCACAGTTAATGAAATACATGTACATGGTGGGTTCTGGTCTCTTTTATAGGCATCCGTCTGTACTTGTTGATAGGTGCCAAGGAACTACCAAGAGGTCTAAGAGAGGGTCATGTGACTCTGAAGAATTTAAAAAAGAAATAAAATTTTGCACAAGATGCAGTCCTTCTCCCCCCTCCCCCGCCATGACTCTGTTCAGACCTCAACGTCCTTTCCTCAACAGTTTTATGGTAGACAGGATAAGAGATTTCTAACCAAACACAAGCACTGACACATTTATATTAAAAAATAGTGCAAAATTTCAACATTTATATAAATAATTCTAAACCCCTGCTTTTGTTTTTTTTTCTTTTTTTTTCCTATTGTTTTTCTTTCTCACTTTTTTACAACGTCATACATGCTTTCTTGAATTGGCTCTCAAAAGTTGCCATGTTTTATATTCTAAGTCCAGGAAAAGAAAAAAAAACCACAACAAATCGTTGTTGTTTTTTCCTCAATAGGCCTCTTCTAATATAAAAATACTCCTGCTTCCCACCCCACACACATACAGTTCCTCTTATTTTTTTTAATATATATATTTATATATATATTGCAGATTTTTAAACAAATGTTTTTGTGCAAATATTTTTTTTTTCAACCTTTAAAGTTAAGTGAAATAAAACGAAAGTCGTAGCATCCACACACGCAATTCAACTAGATACAAAACTGGGGAAGGGGAAATGGGCGAGGAGGAGGGAGCGGGAAAGGACTGCTGTAGATTTATTTAGAAAGGAAAAAAAAAAATCAAAATCTTCCTAACAGAGCTCAACAAAGAAATGTTTTTGCAAGTTTTGTTGGCTTGTGCATTCAGACCAAACATAACATGTAAATATTTATACTACACAGAGTTGGAGAAGGGAGTTTGGTATCATCCTCCTCCCCATCTCCATATCCTACCCCCCTCCTATTTATCAAGAAGTGCAGAGTGTTTCCTTTCTTTTCTTCTCTTTTCCTTTCTTTTCTTTTCTTAAAAAGGGTGCCCTTTCTGTTTGTCCTTCTCTTTGTTCCACATCGTTGTGCTCTCGAGATTGCTGATGGGCGAAGGCGAAGGGAACGAAGGTACCCCATTGTTGTTCTGCTGGTGCTGGTAAAACGTGGATCCCGGGAAATGGCCAATGACCTCATTGTACGTGGGAGGAGGCCCTTCCATTCGGCTGTTGCTTCCGTAGCAGGTCGCACTGATGCCCGAGTTGCTGCTCGGAGGGCAGGGCCCTCCATAGACTGAGCTATCTATCAGGTCACTGTCAAAGATGGTTCTGTTGGGAGGAGCTCGGACCGACTCCCTGTTGAGTTCCATTTGCTGCTCGGGGTCTCGGAGCTGCAGGGTGCAGGGCCCTTGATAAGGAGGTGGCTCTTCTCCATCCGACAGGGAGATGGTAGGGGGCAGGTCAATTTCGTGCTGCATATATGGGTAGGTTGGCTGGAATCTGCTGAAGCGGTCTCTCTGCAAAAAGGATGGGACTGCTAGTCTGTCGGTAGGCCTTGGTGTATAGACTTGCTGCTGGAGAGAAGAAAGGGGAAAAACCATGAGGTTGCCATGCAAACCAAGGAACAGAGCTTTATCCTCTATTTCATGTTCGTTCCTTACCTCTGTTACACCGTTTCCTGACACTGTGCTTTCCGAAGGCCATAAGCTGCCATCCTAAAAAGTGGAAAGATGACAGAATGTTTTTAGAATAGAATAGAATAGAATAGAATAGAATAGAATAGAATAACTTTATTGTCACTTTGAATGTACACTAATTGGGATACATTAAAATGAAATTTCGATACCTACAGCTCACAAAGGCTCACCACCACCTCCAATATAATTTTGTATTGTTTTTATTTATTTATGTTTTGTTTTGTCATGTTTATGTAGTGTATATTGGAGGTGGTGACCCTTTCAGAGCTGTAGGCAATGAAATTCCATTTTAATGTATGGTCCACCTTTTCTTAAACACAACACATTAAGATAGTGTAGAGGTTTGAAAACACCTGCTCTTGTGGGGCTGAGGAATTTACCCACCAAGCAGGTGATGTGTAAATAAAGAAGGTCTCCAGATGTGAATGCCCTCTATATTAGGAAAGCTAAGTGGCAAAAGCTAAGAACCTGTTTGACATGCTGAATGAGCTCGGCTCCATGCAGATACAAGTAATGCCTGGAACCCCATAGAGCAGATGTGCCACACTAAAC
Source organism: Notechis scutatus (assembly GCF_049901735.1). Taxonomy (NCBI): domain Eukaryota; kingdom Metazoa; phylum Chordata; class Lepidosauria; order Squamata; family Elapidae; genus Notechis; species Notechis scutatus. The sequence continues at coordinate 16,667,995 of NC_142011.1, read as the reverse complement.
TGGCATTTTGAGGACCTCTCTCAAAAGTAAGCAGAGTTAAGAATTAGTGAGTGGAGGCTGTTGGGGGAATCAAGAGGTACAATCCTATACAAGGCTTAAACTACCATTTGGGTCGGACACAATGGGTCGGACACGACTTTGTGACTAACAACAACAAGGAAAGCGAGTGATTATTTATTCATTCATTAAACTCTTCTTGGAAAACTATTCCTTTTCAAAATACACTTTAATCTGCAACATACTATTTGGAGGGATTGTTATAAAAAATAAGAAAATAACCATTTGTTGAAATATCTAAGTATTTAATCTTGTTATTCTTCAAGGGATTCAAGGTGACATCCCTGTATTTTTTCTATTCAATCCTCATAGAAACCCTATAAAATTGATTAAGCTCAGCCAAAGGGAAACAAATAGTCACTGAAGAAAAAAAAATCAACACAATTCCATATTCATGTTGCTGCTTTTTTCAATATATTGGTTTAGTAATCAGGCCTTTATGGTAAGCTATGTTTCTATCAGGATTCTTTTATTGGTGGAAGCTAGATTTCAGCAAGACAGCTCAATCCATGGCTTTTATTGAGAATAATGAGTATCAAGTATCCTTTGTTCTTAACCTATTGTTAATTAGCAGTAGAAAGACACAAAAAGAAATGAGTGTGATTTCCTTCCAAAGTCTCCATTTCCCTATTATTTTTGTGTCTGCTTTCACTGAAATGCACTTAATGTTTTTTGTCAGGGACTTGGAAATTCCTATTGCAATTTTTCTCTCTGCCACCCAAATAAGAACTTATAAGACAAAGCAAGCATCTTAGCACATATTTAAAAGCTTAATCGATATTGTTTCACCTTGCTGACACATGAATGTCTAAAACAGTTCTTCCGGGCTGAGCCTTGTTAGCTGAGAGTTGCAATTCAAATGCATTTATTGGTCATTAAATTTAAGAGGACTGTCTAGAAAGTTGTAAATCACAAAAGAGACTCTTATCAGAAGAACTGGTTAAAATGGGAGCAGTGGAATACAGTAAGGATAATTAGCTTTAGAACTTGGAAAGCTCAAATGCACTGGAATCTAATTGTTTATACTCATTTAGCTGTGACATTTGCTTGGAATTTTCATATTCTAGCTCTATGGGATTATAAACGTTATTTGTGGAATTTCCCTTTATCCAAACCTGAACTTCCCCTGGGGTATTTCATCAATGATTTCTCAGCTTCTTCACTCAGGCTTCAGGATCTACGGCACATTGAATCAAGCATTGCATGGCCATGCATGCCTTTAAAAGAAAATGAGCAAAAATGCAAATTGTACCTCCAGTTGAAACCAGAAGAGGGGGTGACAAAATTTATTGGTGTGCATCTAAACCAAACTACCTGATAATTGCCAATTATCACGCAATGAGGGAGTTATACAAACTTTGCATAATGAATGCAAATTGGATAGAAACTCCCAAAGTTTTAAGTAGCAAGAGGCAGGATGTTGATCTGTTCAGATCAGTAGAAATAAGAAAAGAACTAAAATCAATCAAAATGGTACATATACTAAATTCTCTTGGGTTAGAGTCAGTAGTGGGATTCAATTTTTTTTACTACCGGTTCTGTGGGCATGGTTTGGTGGGCATGGCTTGGTGGGTGTGACTTGGTGGGCATGGCAGGGGAAGAATACTGTAAAATCCCCATTCCCTCCCCAGTCCAGGAGGAAGGTTACTGCAAAATCCCTTTCCCTCCCCACCCCACTAACCAGCTTTCCAGCTCCGTTCTCCTGTGCAGGGCAACAAAAGAAGACCCAGCCGATCATTTGGGACTCAATGGGAAGCAGAGAATAGATGGGGGGTGGGGCCAGTCAGAAGTGATATTTGCTGGTTCTCTGAACTACTTAAAAATTCCGCTACCATTTCTCCAGAACTGGTCAGAACCTGCTGAATACCACCTCTGGTTAAAGTGATATGAATGTTACATTATATCCTGTTCCTGTGTATAAAGTTTTATATGATTTTCCCTCAAACCAACATCAACCCTGGAGGGATGAAAAAAAATTCTCTATTTTTGCACTCTGTGATGATTTCAGTGCCTCACGTAGGCAAAATAACTTAAAATTAAGATGACTTCAAATATGAAAGTGTGCTGTGAAATAGACAGGCTACAGTGCCAGTCTGTTTTGCAGTATATTTAGGCATCAAATGCCTATTGAATGCATTCTGTTCCATTGTGTTTTAAAACTCTGCTCTGCACACATAAGCCCCAAGGCCCTAAGAAGGGAAAAGAAGTGATTTATATGGAAATGAACCACTCCAGATGTTTTCCCCTTCTCCCCCCCCCCCCCCCGCAAATCTTGTCACAAAAATGCCTCTGTATAAGATAAGGCACTCCTTTGAACTGAAAGATAACAGATTGCCAGTGCTGATTTCATACGGCGTATTAATCCAGTTGCAGCATTTGACTGATGTAACTAATAAAAAAATCCATATTTCAGAAAGCTGTTGTGACCCGAAATTTGGTTTCTCTTTTTAATTTTATACTGTATAAACAATAACCAGTGTGCCAAAAATTAGAGGAACACTAATAAATGCACCTCCAGATGGCAAGAAATAACGGTGTCTGTTTCACCAGGTGAAGATTTCATTAAAAAAAAGAAAAGAAAAGCAAGCAATGCATTAATATATGAAATTTTCCAGCAAAATTATTCAATTAAAATGCCATGAAAACTTTATTTGGTTAGGTTCCAGTCATTTATATAGAGATAACTGTCTAATTTGTTTATTAATTCATATCCAGAAACTGAAGGCAGCCTAAGTAGCCTATAGTAAAATAGTATATATTACTAGTATATAGTAGCCTTGCAATTTCCCCCCAAAACAACAAGCCTATAGAGTAGGTTACACTGAGAGGCAGTGATTGGCTCAAAACCATCCAATAAGCTTTCATAGCTCAGGGTATACTTCAATTTGGATTTCCCAGGTCCTAGTTCAAAATCCTAACTTTGATAACTGCAACTTCGTGAAACTCACAGTGGAGATATAAACTGAATCAGGGCTCTTCTGCCCTATACTTCATGTTTGTCCTATTGTAATTCTAGAGTGGATTTCTAGATTCTAGCCATCTCTAGATTTACTGAAGAGTAGCCCAATGAAAGTATGTGGCACTCACTTTCATGAGGACAGTCATAAAAGCTCATTATGTCCCAAACAATATGTAACAGTAGCTTTCAAAAGGTTTTCATGCTCAGACCAATCTTGCTCTGGATCTGGGGTTTGGATGAGACATCACAGGCTGAGTTAAAAGTGTGATCCTTCACACACCCCTTGAATTGGACAAAAAATGATTATTTGCTCTTCCCAATGCTACTTCCTGTTCTGTTGCATCTGTCCTGAATTGCTGCTGAATGGGGTTATCTTGATTATGTGTGCTGTGCATAATACGGTCAAGGATTGGTTGAATAACCTGCTCACAATAACCAAAATAAGCTTTGTTGACCTTCCTCTTCAGCACATCAATAGCTGACATGACAAACAACTGTTCCTTGTTTTTTTTTAACATTAATGTTTTATATTTTTATGGTTTGCAGCCCAAGAATCGCATTTTTGTGAGATGGGTAGCCATATAAATTGGATGGATGGATGAATGGATGTGTCAATCATGGTATTGCAACAGGTATAGGGTGGGTCTGATTGCAGGCATGTCAGTTATCTCAAAATCTTAGCTGGGTTCTTATCTTACATCTATTCCGGCATCACCGTACTTCAACAAGGTTAAACCATATGGAATTGGGTATGTCTAGTTTAATGAAAAGAAGGACTAGAGGAAACATGATAGCAGTATCTAAGGGGCTGCCACAAAGAAGAGGGAGTCAAGCTATTCTCCAAAGCACCTGAGGGCAGGGCAAGAAGCAATGGGTGGAAACTAATCAGGGAGAGAAGCAACCTAGAACTAAGGAGGAATTTCCTGACAGCTAGAACAATTAATCAGTGGAACAACTTGCCTCCAGAAATTGAGAATGCTCCAACACTGGAAATTTTTAAAAAGATATTGGATAACCATTTGTCTGAAGTGGTGTAGGGTTTCCTGCCTAGGTAGGGGGTTGGACTAGAAGATCTCCAAGGTCCCTTCCAACTCTGTTATTCTATTCTATTCTATTCTATTCTATTCTATTCTATTCTATTCTATTCTATTCTATTCTATTCTACTCTACTCTACTCTACTCTATAGGTTAAAAGGGAGCTGAACCAAAAGCACAATTTTTATTTCAGATTTTCCTTTCCTTCCTTTCCCCTCTCTATAAAGTTATATTGACTTCCAGATTCTTTGGAAATTAAATTTTGGAAGCAGTGGGGTGGGGTTTGAACTGGTCACTCAAAGGTTACACTATTTCAGCCTTGCGCTAAACTAGCAAGAAGCCAATCCAGCAAAGCTGTTTTTACACTAGTGAACAATTCTGATACATCTCTGCTTAAATTTACTACCTACTGATTGTTCCCACCATTCCACAGGGGATGTAAAATCGCAACATCTATCCATCATATTCAAGTATGCTGATAGACAAGGATTTGCTGGAGGGAACTGTTTGCATGAAGCTACAGGAGGATGGCCAAAGAAATACAAAGGAAGCACTTGTTTGCTCTATCACCCTTATGAAAATAGAAAGAATTATTGTGTTTAGAACAGCACAATGACAGCAAACAAGGCTGATCAGAGGCTGCACCCTAGGCCCCGAAACAGCTAATAAATGCCTCATTGACCCCAGTTACTACTGGTCACCCAGCATGCTGTCTGGTATAATGGGTGACAAAAGCAAGCTTGATGCACCTTGCAAGTTGCCATTGGATGCAGCCACCTTAAAGGGGAAAACAATTATTTTAGGAAGGGTACAGCAGGGCCATCACTTAAGACTTTCAATAAGAGATTGGACTCCCATCTGTCAGAAATGGTGTAGGGTCTCCTGCTTGGGCAGGGGGTTGGACTAGATGCCTTACAAGGTCCTACAAGTTCCCTTCCAACTCTGATTATCTGTTATCTGTCTGTTATCTGTTATCTAGAACAATTTAAGTTTGTCTCACTCAAGAGTTGAGATTGAGATGAAGACAATATCCTGCGAGGAAAAAAGAGGGATCCAAGGGTATGAGGACCCAGATTGTTGGGGGCAATATGCTGACTCTGTAAACCGCTTAGAAAGGGCTGTAAAGCACTGTGAAGCTGTATATAAGTCGAATTGCTATTGCTATGTTTGTGCCCTGGTTAGGCGTAAGGAGAAAAAGGACCTTGTTGGGTTTACTTGAAGCAACATCAGGACGTTTCTTTGGTGACTAGGTCTTTTCAACATATCAGATAGACAAGAAGACATGCTGGTCAAGATTAGCATGTAAGGAGGACCATAAAGAATTTCCCCAAATGGAAAGCTACACATGGAATTCAACAAAAACATTAAGCCCTGAATCGTTTTGAGCATATAAATTCACAAACCCTGCTGTCCCTTAGATCAAACCACTGCCTGAATGCAAAAAAAAATAAAAGAAAAAAGGCTGTTTCGAGCATTTTGGCTATGTTTTTTTTGCATGTGAAACATCTCTGTTTCTAGTGCGAAACACACTGTTTGCGGCTTGAATTTCTTCCCAAATGCTCAAAGCAGTCAATTTTGCATTCTGAATGGTAGTTTCCCCTTCTCCCATAAAATTCAAGTTGCATGGGTTAAAGATCTGCCTGATAAGTCACACACCTACTAGCCAAAGTGGATAGAATCACAGTTAAACATAAAAATGTTTATATTGCATCATCCCATGGCAGATTTATTAAGTGGTGAGTATATCATTACCTTATGCTCCCTGGTGTCTATTTAATTTAGCAGTGGGGATAGCTATTGCATTATTCCATCTGCTTCTACAGTTCTTTAGGCTGATGTCAAGCTGACAGTCTTGTGTGGTGGAGGCAGTTAAAGGCTGCCACTGAGTTGACAAGCTGAGGCTTTTTGAGCTTCTCTTTTTCCTTTCCATTTTTTAAGAGCTTTGTGCCTCCCCTACATACGAGAAGCCTGCCCTGTTTTTGATCTGGATGAATTAATCCAGATTAAAAATTCTAGAACCAACCTTACACTTGTTCATATCCTAGGTCAACATCAAAACAATGGGTCCCATCAAATTGTGATATAAAATTAAATTTTCTTCTTTTAAAGACCCCGTAATCCCTTGTGGAGTAGAGTCGTGGGCAACTGAATGGAGCGGAGTGTTTAGTGGCCGGATGCCCTTCCTGTCACCAATGCAGAGATTGTTTCATCAGATATATTCTCATTGTGCCTGGAGAGAGAAATATTTGCCTCTACCTAGGATTGAACTCACAGCCTCCTGGTTGTGAGGTGAGAGCTTCACCTCTACGCCACACCACCACTCTGTGACATAAAATTAAATATAAATTGAAATCACATGTAGGTGAATAGCACCCTTTGGGCTCCGATGGATCTCTGCATTGCTCTCTTGTATAGTTTAATCAGGCTGATTTCAATTCACTATTAAGAAACTTATTTGGTTAGTAGTTTGTTTGTTTGTTTTTTTTTTTTTTGTAGAAATCTATGTGCAGGAGGGATGATCCATAAAAGAAACTCACTAAAAATAAACACTCTAAACGAAAAAAAAAAAACCATAGTAAGGTTTGGGATAAATTAGTATAATTAGCTTTTAATACATGTCATCTTTGTAAAATTGTAAAGTAAAAAAACAAAAACCCTGCCCCTTTGAATGTACATACGCAAAACAGAAAATATAAAATGAAAAGGGCTATAGAGGGAAATTCCTGGTGAAAATGAAATGGAGCAAAGTGAAGCAGTAGAAGAATTTTATCCTTCAAAACCCCTTCTCTCTTAGAAGCGAGGAAGGCACGCTGTTTTGCAAAGCAGCTTTCTGGGGGTGCTTAAAAGATAAGTGCCCTTATAAACACTCCAGGGATAACAGTTCTTGCTCTTTTTTCCCTCAATGTGTGTGACATGTAACATAGGAAGCTAAAGCTTTGTTCAGAGAAGTAATTCACACAGTCCACAGAGATAACCTATTTGCCACCAAGCAAATATTCACAAAGTAGGGGTTCTGGCGTATTCTGCCTGAAAGGCACAACTGAGTAAATAATACTTTTTTTCTCCCCCTGTTTAGATATCCAAACAAATCCTCAGCTGTATCAAGTATAGGGGATCCTTGGTTAATGGCAACTCATTCAGTGACTGCTCAAACTAATGACAGCACTGAACAAGGTCCTGCTGTCGTTGGGCCTTGTAGTCATGTGAATGCTATCCTGGCACTTGCCCACCAGGATTGGATTTCTGACCATTACAACACCCCACGGTCACGCAGTCATGATTTGCAAACTTCCCTACTGTTTTCCCACAAGCAAAATCAATGGGAAAGCCGGCAGGAAGTCAGCAGTTGTGGTTACATGAAGTCTTCACTTAAACACCTGTGGAATTTGTTTAGTTGATGGTAACTGAGGATTGCTAGAACTGTTAGGCGCCAAGATCATGCAATTGCAACAACCATTAATGGTTGTTAAGCAAGGACTGCCTGTTATGTGACCTTGGACTAAGAAATAGGTACAAAACAGAATGGAAAAGGAAGGGATTGTTTCCAACCCACAGAACATAATAATTCAGATTGCTATGTCCAGAATTTTAATAAACAATTTAGAACAGTTTCTACAAAGACCTGAGAAGATGGTCAGTGGTATGGAAAGCATCCAAAAGAATAGAATACTCTTAGCTTCAGAAAGGGGAAATGATACAACAAGCATCATCAAACACAAGTTGGATATACTGCTGTTTGGTACTCCAGTGGCCAGATTAAAGGTGGGGAGTAGATTACATTTGGTGAAACGTCTTAAAAAGAAGAGTTGTTTGCAATGGCACTTGTTTGCTGGAGTTTTTAAGTCAAAGTTATATTACCGGGGAGCCTTTAGCTCTACATTTTCTGGATCCAGCAGGAAACGGAACTAAGTACTTTACCTGAGACCTCCACCTCTATAATATATGAGTCTATATGTCTATCAGTCATCCAGGTCATGGTTGTCCCAAAGATGCTTTATCCAAGAGGCAACTGGACTTTCTGGTTTTTCTTTGAAGACGTTTTGCTTCTCATCCAAGAAGCTTCTTCAGCTCTTCACCTTCTTCCAAAACTGAAGGAACTTCTTGGATGAGAAGCGAAACATCTTCAAAGAATAACCAGAAAGCCCAGTTGCCTCTTGGATAAAGCATCTTTGGGACATATGAATCTATAATTGTAACCTGCAGGCTGCATAGTCTTGATTTTCCACACCAGGGGGTGCTTTGAGGTTCTTGGTAAGAATGCACCCGGCTTAACCATTCTGGAAACCAACAGCTTGGAATTGAAGTGGTAACTCCTTCATTCCTTTTCTTTAACAGAGCTATGCAAATATGGATCTGTGGATCTGCTTTGGGTCAACACATGTTTGAATGACAAACCCCCCTGGAGGTTGCTTTGCAAAACAAGATTGCTCCCTACTTCCAAGGGAAGTATCAGGAAAGGCCTCGGATGAAAGCCGCTTCCAAGTAAGCATCAGAGGAGACTGCAAGGTGCACGCCTTGAATCCAAAACCACCCTATATGGACATAATGAAGTTTCCTCTTGCCAAGAGTCATTATGTATGGGAGACCAATATCTCTACTGTTGTTCCCAGGGCTATATATCATTCAAAACATAGCCTTGGAGGAGTGCTGAACTGTGGACAAGAAGAGGAATTAAAATTCCCCAAGCATAGGAAGCTCTGGTGGCATAGTGATTAGAAAGTAGTATTGTAGGCAAACTCTGCCCACAGCCTGGAATTCAACCATGACCAGCTCAAGATTGACTCAACCTTCTATCCTTCCAAGGTCAATAAAATGAAGACCCAGACTCTTGGGGGCAATATGCTGACATTGTAAACCACTCAGAGAGTGTTGTAAAAGCACTATGGGGCAGTATATAAATCTAAGTGCTATTGCTATAGGGCAGGGCCTACCAGAGACAAGTAACTAATGACTTATCAAGGTTGAATCTATCTACCTGGGAAGGTTACCTCAAGAGAGTAATCCCCCAACATTATCTATCGACCTGTCCATTGCAGGTCTCAAGTGCTGGAATTCACCACCAGCAGAGGTTTGTGAAGACCTTCCCATCCAGATGTTTCATAAAGCAATTAAAACAAATGGTTCTTTCTGGCTTTTAACCTGTTTTTATTGCACTGGGGTTGTTAATGCTGTTTTATATGTTTTATTTTGATCAATCAATCAATCATTAGTTGGAAGTTCAATGATAACAGGATGCATTCGAATATCTGAGACACCTGAAGTCAAGATGCTGTGGAGAACCTATCCGTTCCTATTTCTTTGCAAAATATATATTTTGCAGCATTGGTATAAAAAAAGCTTACTTACTATCTTTCACCTTTAACATTTTAAAGATATTTGGATCTGCAGCATGGATTGGAGAAACCGGGGGGATGAAAGGCAAGATGGCCGATGCAGCTTCAAGATGCTACGCTTACCATTTTGCCTTTTTGGACATCTCCTTCACCCCATCCTGCTGGGACACTATTGGTTGGATGGGCTGACAAATAGGAAAATCTTAACTGGTAACAAAATGAATTGCCCCACCCCCTCCTCCCAACCTCCTTACCGATGATAGGTTTTCTTCTCTTCTCCGTCCTTGGCTGGGCCGATTGATGAAGGACCTCGCAGAAAGTTTGTAGTGATTCAGCAGACACGTGATGACAACCACCATGACCATCATTACCACCACAATTATGATTATCTGTACAAACTCTAATTCCGCTATAAAAGAAAGACAAAGAGACAAAGGTTGTATTTTAACAGGCCTCGATGCAAACCAGAAACAGATAAATAAGAGCAAAGAACAGTAGCTGTTGACAACAATTAGTCATAAGAACTAGCACCTTACTATTATTTCCCCTTTGTGTGGCATGCCTTTTCTCAAGTGTAAGCTTGAGAATAAGGAAAATTGCTTTACTGTCCATTAACTATTCAGGGAAGCCACCTGAGTGAAGAGCGAGGGGTAGATGCTTTATATGGGGGAACAAAGCAACAATTTCTTTGTGTTGTCACAAAACGAAAGAAGAAGCATGAGTTAAAAAGTTTGCAGTATTCTGAACAAAAAGGATTTGAAAACGGCTTTTATACATTTAACTTTCTCTACCTCCCCTTAAGAGATTGTATGCAAAAGGAACATGAGATAATGTTCAAAGACTCCACTGATTATTTGAATCTTCCAAAGTATGAAAGATTAATCAAGTAAGACAACTCCTCCTGGGGAAAAGAATATTAATAATAAATGATAACAATAATGAAGCTTACATCCTATGACAATACCATCAAATGGCAATATCAGTCTAACCTAAGACTTTGCAACGAACTCGACAGGTGGATAAAAATGCCAAATCCAGTCTAAACACCTGGCTGACTGTGTGGCAAATCATCATCATCATCATAAGACAGAATGCCAGCATAGTCAGTTTCTGCGAAGACGGATGGGAAAGTGGATAAAGATAAAAACCTGGCAATGACCTACAACTGGGACATTAAAAAAAAGAAACTGAAGGCTTGATTTTGATGGCTCAAGAGTAAACTATGGCAAAGTATTGCAATCAAGGCCAGAACTGAAAAATCATCAAATGATTCAAAGTGCATATTGTGCAAAGAAGCAGAAGAAACAGTCAACCACATACTCAGCTTATGCAAGAAGATTGCACAAACTGATTATAAACAACAACATAACACAATTGCCAAATTAATCACTGGGACATCTGCAAAAACTATCATGTGCTAATAAGGAAAAATAGATGGGAACACAGAGTTGAAAAAGTAGTTAAAATCAACTGAAAGTGTGGCTAATTGATGTGGCAATACGAAAAGATAGTAGAAGACAAAGAACTAGAAAAGATCACAAAGGTTCAAAAATCTGAAAATTGAAGTTGAAAGATTATGGCATAAATTGGCCATGGGAACCCATGGCCAGTTATCATTTATCAGCAAATTATCATTTATCAGAAAACTGGATGGCATATAAAAAAAATTGGACAACAGTTACAAAATCTGTGCATTGACAACATTTTCATCTGTCAATTACAAAAGGCCCCACTGCTTGGATCTTTACTACAGTACACCGATGAATTATGACCACCTAGTTTCTTGGGAAGAACTTGATGCATTTGAAACCAACACCAGCTAAAGAACTGGCAAGAGTGATTTCACATGTTGTATAAATAATAATAATAATATTAATCCGCATTGACAAATTCACCACCAGTCAATTGCAAAATGCAACTTTACTAGGAACAGCTTACATCCTGCGATGATATCTGTAACACAATCAGACATTCATTTTTGCCTATCCCAAGTCAATTGGAAGGACTTGATAGGTGGACAAAGTACCAAATCCAGTCTGAACATCTGGCTATTATTAATATTATTATAGGTAGTCTTTGACTTACAACCACAGCTGGGAACAAATTTCATAAGTTATTGTAGTCGTAAGTAGAGGCACCACATGACCCCCACTGTTTTTATAGTGATCATTAAGCAAATCACATGGTTGTTAAGTGAACCATATGGTTGTAAATGTGAACCCATTTTATCCAATGAACATTTTTGCCGGGTTTTTGCTAGAAAATGGCAAAAAACATTGCAAAGTATGATCACATGATTGCAGATGTTGTAACCAGTCCTAAGTGGGAGCCAGTTGCCAGATCTTCATCATGGGATCACTGACTTGATGTGGCAGTCATCGCTTCAGGAATGAGTCATAAATAACTTTTTTTTAGTCCATCGCAACTCTCAATGCTCATTAAATAACCTATCATAAGTTGAGGACTACTGGTAATACAAAATCACCATCAGTCACTGCAAAAGCTCCCTTCATTTGGAAGAGCTTACATCCTGTGATTAAAAACCTTTCATATTATTAAACAGCAACATCTGCCTATTTCTCTTTGGGATGGACTCGATACATCATGGGTGTCAAACTCGCCGCATGACATATCGTGACATTTTTCTCTTTGCGGAGCTAGGGTGGGTGTGGCCTGAACATGACACATCCGGCCCATGGGCCATTCGTTTGACACCCCTGCAATACATGACAAAAATGCCAAATCCAGTCTAAACATCTAGCTGACTGTGTGACCAACCATAACAACAACAACCTATATGCCAAAAATCATCACCGCAATTTTCGACCTCTGATTCTCAACCAGAAAACAAAGCCATCTAACATGTAACACTAAACGTACAGTGTTAAAAAGTACTACCTGGAATGTCGACTTCAAATTGGCAATTTAAAAAAATTACCTCCCCTTCCCCCGCCCCACCCACCCACCCCCAAATATCACAGTCACTTTTGCAGTGAATAAATCAAGGCAACCTAGTGGAAGTGAGTAAGGTAAAAGTTGGAAGTGTGAGAATTTTTGAATTTACTAAACAAAAGGTGTCATCTATTACTAAAAGGGAAGTCCACAGTTTAATCTGAAAGTGAAAGGTAGGCTAATCCCCCTCCCACTTCTCTCAAATTTATTAAAGGATTGTCTAAGATTCAGGGGAGGGGATTGTTTTAATTCTGACATTCTTCCTTTGGGATAAATACAGCATTATCATCTCACTTAGAGAGCCTTAAAAATGCAGCGGCATTTGACTTTTTTTTTTTTTTAACCCAACTGTGGCCAACCGTCCGTTGCACCCACCTTCTTTTCTCTATGCTTCAAGAGATTCCTTCCAGATAGTCAACTGCAGCATTCACATGGCACCAATCCACAGAGTGACAACAGCCTGGCCAATGGAAAGCCAGAGCCGCCACCCCCCCCCTTGCGGGCATTTGCCCACCACTGAAACTGCAGCCGCAGCTTCCAAGCTGATCCCCAGGGGTCTCTGCATGCCAGACTTCCAGACGTAATTTAATTCAAGCCTCAGTTCAGCCAGCTGGCAGAGGCAGCTTGAATGACCTGAACTAGCACACAAGTGCCTCGCAAAGGGAGGCAGGAGGACAGGAAGATGTACAAAGCTGTCAAGGAAACAAGAGCAATCAACAACAGGCTACTCGGAGGGTTTGAGAGAGAAGAGAAGACACACAAGCCTTAGGCAGAAATAAGTCCCTGAGTTTTCCATTACAAATGCAGAAGGGCAGAAGCGGATGCCAGATATGGATATATCTGGTTCCAGTTTAGTCCACGGAGGAAGCAGATGCAGCTCCAATCAAACTCTCTGTCCTGTCTAAGGACCAAGACCAGGGGTGGGATTCTACCAGTTTGCACCTATTCGCTAGAATCGGTTGTTAACATTCTAAGCAGTTCCGAGAACCGGTTGTTAGAAGAAATTACTGGCCTAATCCTGTAAGGAAGGCAGGAAGGAAACATTCTGGTGTTGCTTACAGAAACTGCCTCTCTGTTAACCCTTATTACATTCTTGGCAGGACTAGACTTCCTGTGTCTGGAACTTCTCTGGAGTTTCCCCCCCACCTCCTTTGCTGGTCCTTTGCTTGTGTGGAGTGACCATTCAAAGTTACAATGGCACTGAAAAAAGTGACTTATGACCATTTTTCACACTTACAGCTCATGCAGCATCCCCACAGTCATGAGAGGCCAGGTGAGGAGATGCATGCCTTGATGTGAGTGATATTGAGTTGGCCACGCGCAGCCAATAACATGACTACCAAACCACGCCCACCAACTAAGCCACACCCACAGAACCGGTTGTTAAAAAAATTGAATCCCACCCCTGACCAAGACTCTGTGAAGCCCAATGAATGTTTTATGGTTCTCTAGGTGGAATGGAGCAATTGCTCTTTCCCTTGTAGATGGCAGGTTCAAGGGAGCTAATAAAGGTCCATATCTTAATTGGCCTCGTGTTTGGTGCAGATCAATATTTCTCAAAATTGACAACAAGGCCAGCTGGCTGGGTAGGAAGTTAGCACCCACCCATCTCCTAGAAAATTGAAATATCCTAGGAAATATTAAAAAGGCAGAATATTTCCCCTAAAAAGAGTAGAAACTCAGAAGCAGGAACTCACTTCAGAAGTAGAAGCTCACCCCCACCTTTGTTAATGGGAAGGCCATTAAGGCCTGGGCCAGAATATTTTATATAACAAAGATCTCCAGGTAAAGCTATAGCAATTGCTCAAAAGCCCTTTCAGTGCACCATCATCCAGCTAGGCTCAACCAAGCCTGGAACTCAGGACAGCCTACAGAGTTGCCCCTGCATGGCCCCATGGAAGCCTGACAACCAATCAGAATACAAGCTCAAATTCAAATCTCAACAGAGGGTATAAAACCAGACACTTTCAGCCCTCCTCCTCCTTCTTCTCTCTTTTCCTTCACCTTGAAGCATGTGATCATCCTTTTCACTTTGGAGCTCCAGGCCATGTGGTCCTGTCCACCATTAAACCATCTTTCCAAACAGCCTCCATGTTTCCAGTGTCTTTTTCCCCACTTGGAACTGAACCCAGAAGGATGATTCTTCCAACAGCTGGCTGTGGAATTTCTTCAACTGCACACGTCTTAAGTTGCCAAATTTGAGAAGCACTGGTGTAGATGAAGTGTAATAGGAAAGCTGTACATATTTTGATTACTTGCTTCTTTAAAACAGTAATTACATTTTAAGAGTTGTTATCCGATGAGCAACGTGTGGCTTCGTAGTCTGTACTGGAGATCGGTGGAGGCAGGTCCATACATGTTACCAAATGCAAAAAAATTACCAAATTCAAAAAAAATTACTACCAGTTCTGTGGGCATGCTTGGTGGGTGTGATGTGGCTTAGTGGGCATGGCTTGGTGGCTGTGGCAGGGGAAGGATACTGTAAAATCCCCATTCCCTCCCCACTCCTGGGGGAAGGTTACTGCAAAATCCTATTCCCTCCCCACCCCACTAACCTGCTTTCCAGCTCCGTTCTCCTGTACAGGGCAACAAAAGAAGACCCAACTGATCAGCTGGGACACAGGAGGCAGAGAATAGATGGGGGCGGGACTAATCAGAGGTGGTATTTGCCGGTTCCCTGGACTACTCAAAATTTCCACTACCGGTTCTCCAGAACTGGTTAGAACCTGCTGAATACCACCTCTGCGTGTTACATACAGCTAGTGAGAGGAGAGAGTTCATACTGTACACAGGGCACAGAATAGCTCTGTCTTAAATAAATGCTTCCATATGCACTGTGTGAGCCAGACTTGGCATATGATAGTGAGTGCCTGCAACGAGTGTCTTTAAAATTTGATCCCTACCGGTTCTGTTCCAGCTCTATATCCCTGGACCTCCCCCGTGATCAGCAGGCTGGCTATTTTAAGACTGGACATAGACTTCAGCCCTGCTGGCCTCCCTTTTCCGGGGTCTCTCCCCACAGCAACAAAACAGCAGGCTGCTTCTCCTCCTAATCACCTGGCTGAGTGCAGGGTTTCCCCTGGCTGCTGCATTCCTCAGAACAACTGCCACAATTAGCAAGGTTGAGCAACTGACATTTCACTCCCGCTGCATTTAGAAGGCCTGTGAACATGTTGTGACATCACGGCCTTCCCTCAAGGCCTGGGAGGGCAAAATTATTCCTCTCTCCTGGAAATGACACAGAACTTGCATTGGAGTTTACTGGGTTGGTCTGTGGACAAACTGCTTTCAGCCACCCTAGTTTCCAGCCTAGTTTATTATCTACAAGAACAAATAATGTTGAAAATTGCTTCTAACATCCTAGAGGTTCAGGGCCAATGAAAGCAAAACAGAGTCTGGGCAAATAAGTCTACACCTGCTTGTAACGGTGGAGCAGCCAGTCCTGCAAGTTTAAAGCACCTACAGATCTACGGCAAGCATTCCAAATAATTGGGAACTGTATGTTCAGCAGTTATGGAGTTAGGATTCAAAAAGGTCAAGGTGGCAAGCATACCTGTGCAATTTAAGCTCCGCCCTTTTTAAAAAAAATTGCATGATGTGCATGATACATGTGGAAAAAAAGTGAGGCACCAATCATGTCCTTGTTGCAGCCATCTTGACTTTTTTGACACCCCTTCTTAGCTCTCTAAAAACATTTATTTAGCACTGCATTAATTAATTGGCATTCAAACGTCACTGATTCTCTCCTGGCAAACTAGCTGAAAACAGAACCTGAAAAGGGATCTTTGTCTGTGTTTCAATTTATTGCAAGCAAGTCGTCTGCTCTCTCTTTTTGTGATCATGAGATATGTCTCAAAGCAGTCCAGGATGAAAACAATAAAATGGCCATCATGCAAAAATCATCACCTCCCATAAGATATTTGTGCAATAAAACATCTCCTACGGCCTAACACACACACACACACACACACGTATGACACACATTGCAGATAAATGTAAATCCATGGGATTAAACTATCTAGTTATGCAAATCTGTTTAAAAAAAATTGCAAGCCAAACAAATGACACTGAAAACCGTCTCCATATCGTACCCAAAAGAAGAAAGGCAAGCTACCCTTTCTGAAGTGGGGTGTTAAACCTTGCTCCTACAAATTATCCTGCGCTTTAGTTCCCATCTCTATTTTTTAAAAAAATTTCAGACAGATGCTTCCTGCAGCTCAGATCAACTCATTCACATAATCTGTTAGTTCTTAGATATTCCACTGCTTTCCTTCATATCACCACCTATGGAAAAAACCACAAGCCTACCCAGGTGGCATATTGCAGCAGATTGGGGAAAGTTAAACTTTCTCTTCCCCCATGTGCTTCTGGGGGGGGGTGTTGGTTAGCGGGAGAGCCGCCCACGAGAGCCTGAAGGAAGTCTAATTTGCCGCGGTCCAAGGAACGAGGCAAATCTACCCAGCAACAGTATAAAACAATTTGCCATTTGGTGACGTTCCCCAAGTTTTAAACGAGGGTATTAGCCCCCCCTCTCCACTTTAGCTGAGGATCATGCTGTGTGCGCATTGTTCCCCACCCTCTCCATCCACAAACACAAACTCTCACAGCGGACTGTCTGAAAGGCTTGTATATAAACAGAGCCACTCCAAAAATGGGGTGTGGCAGAGTGAGGGAAGGAGGGTTGGCCTCTCTTTTTGTCCTGCAATGAGATATATGTCCAAAAAGGGTGGTTGCGTTTGGTGTCCAGGACTGAGCAGCACAACTAGGCTGAGTGACAACAAATCCAGGTCACACACACAGGGCTGTTGTTCCATTCAAATGTTTATCCCCTTGAGGAGGGACTGGGGGGTGGGGGTGGGGGGTGGGGCTCAATGGCTCCTTTTGTAAGCAGCCTAGTAGCAGCACTGCCTTGCCAAAAGACCCCAGGTTGATGTCTTTGGGCCTTTTGTTTCAGGGCAGCCAGGAGGAGGTCAAAGGTCACAGGAACCCAACAAGGGAGGGGGAGGAAATGACAATCTCCTTGTGTTAGCTGTTTTCACCCCTTCCCAGCTGGCTAAGTGCTAGACAGGTTGGGACACTGTAGCAGATAGACAGCACATCTTCTAGCAGCCGCCGCTTTTCAGAGCAACACTACACAGCCAGTGCTGCAGAGGACTAGGGATCCTCTGCCTGGCGCCTAAGACAGGGTGGTGTGGTGGTGGGCAGGATAAATTCTCTGAGTAGTCCATGGAATGGGTTCTTCGTGCCTCCTCTTCAGCTCATCCATTTTACAACCCAAAGGCTGAGATCCATTTAACCCAACCCATTTGAACCAGGAGTCCTAAAGCAGCCGCATTGCCCTACATACTAAGCATAGTTATGTTAATCTTGGTTAACGGAAGAGTGGCTTAGCTTGATGTGCAAATCCAACCCTTTGGGTATTTCAAGGTATTGCTTATATGCAGAAGATATGTTAATATGGAAAAGAGTGAAGCATGTTTGGAGAATCACATCCATTTGTGTATGTGTGTATATTTGTGTATCTCCCTCCTTGAGTGAATATACACCAGTCACATACTCTGCTCTCTTTCAAGTTCTGCTATTTATATATACAGAATATCTTCTCAAGAATGATTTTCAAGGGATTCTTCTTCCCCTTCCCCATTTGGAAAATCTCTTGTTCTCTCTCTCTCTCTCCCCTACTCCCTCCCTCCCCCTCTCTCTATATCTGTCTGTCTGTCTGTCTGTCTATCGTATGTATCTATCTATGTATCTATCTATGTATCTATGTATCTATCTATCTATCTATCTATCTATCTATCTATCTATCTATCTATCTATCTATCTATCTATCCATCCATCCATCCATCCATCCATCCATCCATCCATCCATCCATCCATCTATGAGATTTTCCAAATGGGGAAGGGGATATATATATATATATTTACACACACACATATATACATACATACATACATACATACATACATACATATATATATGCATGCGTGCGTACACACACACACACACACATATAAAGCATGTCTAGAGTTGCCTGATTAATATTGTGATCACATCTTTTTTCATTATGCAAAAGTGAAAGGAAAGAAAAAGACACCACGACCCGTAATTTCCACTGGGTATTCTTAGACAACTTAGATTATGTACCCTCCAAACATTTGTCAGCATTAGCAGAAGGAACGGCACCGTGTTGCAAGGAAAACAAACACGGATGGTTTACATTAAGTAAATGATATACAGAATAAGTAGCAGAAGTAAATAGCTTCCATTAAAATCAACAGCCGGCAAGTCTCACAAATTAAATTCCAAATGTACACCTCTGCCATTGCAGTACACTCTATATGGGGCTCCGTTTAAAGACTGCAGCTGGTGTAAAATGCAATGGCCTGTTCATGCATGGTTGAGAACTGGCAGTAATGTATGACACTGGTTTTGCAGATACTGTACAGCCTGGATGTCCAACCTTGGCAACTTTTAAGACCTGTGGACTTCAACTCTCAGAATTCTTCAGCCAGCCCTGTTGCCTGAGGAATTCTGAGAGTTGAAGTGTACAAGTTTTAAAGACATCAATTTTGCATTGGCTTCCCATAGTCTTTGGGGACAATGCAAAGATCTGTTTTTAAGGCTGGGTGCTCAGGAATCTGCAAGATCACTTCCTCTAGGCAGAACCAACCTGTCCAGTTTGTTTGTTTCAAATGGGTATATGAAATCAGGAGGCAGAATTAGGAAACCTAGTTTCCCCTGAATGCCCCATTGCTCACCTCTGAAGTGATAGAGGGCGGTCAAAACTGAGGATTTTTCTGCAGAGGATAAAATTTATGTAAAGTAATGGGGAAATCTGCTTATTTGGATACCATGTTATGCAGTGAATTTGCAGATTTTATCCATTTTATATTGCAGAGACCCTCAAGCCTTTGCAAAGACAGCAGAATATATATATATGCTGCTATTTCATGCATAATAAACAATCATTTTCCTTGTTTGATTTTTAAAATTATTTATATTATCTATTTCCTATATTAGATCCCTTCACTTCCAGACAGATGTCCATGGCAGCCATTCTTAAAAGTCTAAAAAATCCCAAAGGAGACGTTGGCTAACTATGCATAAAAAGGCGTGCTGCTTTTCCTTCAATACTGTGATCTTCTACACCACAACACCTGTGGTTTGGGATCTGTAAAAAATATTGCTGTGTTTATACCCCTCTGCTCACAATTAAAGACCAGAGTGAAATGATCACATCCTGATAGGTCTGCGCCTTAGATCGACCTCTTCTGCGGTAGCTTAAGACCTTTTAAGTATCTCTATCCCAAAGTTTAACGGGCCTCGGGAATTTAAAATGAAGAACAACTTGCAATGTTTTTGGAATCACAGGTTGGCTCATGTGCTAAAAAGAGATATCACAGGATCACAGATGTGAAGCAACCTTTTGTGAGGGGTGGAAAGAGCATTTAAGGAAACACGCATGGTATGACATCCTTCTTTTCACTCCCACTAGAGCAGTGTTTCTCAACTTTGGCAGTTTGAAGATGTGTGGGTGTTAGTTCCTAGAATTCCCCAGCCAGCTTTGCTGGCTGGGGAATTCTGGGAACTGACATCTACACATCTTCAAACTGCCAAAGCTGAGAAACACTGCACTGATTTTTCATGTATTGACTGTGCTGTTCTGCACTTTAGGCTGAATGAAATGTTTGAATTCCAACTAAAAACTGTATTAACCCAAGCATATTAATTATTCTGTCACTACTTAAGCTCACTGGTATGTTTTGTAAAAGTGATTTTAATAGTGCCTCTTACATGAAGTTATGTAATCTGATCGTTTTAAAGAGATGCCGCTTTCAAATTGTTGATTTTAATAACTATCCTACACTCAAAATGCCAAAAAGGTTGAAAAGCAGTGAAGGAAGGAATAAATGTAATGAAAAACTACACTTTCAAATAAGTTCTGTAATTTTACACTCCGAATGTGATATAAATGTTACTGGATTCCAGAATAAAGATACAAAAAGCCAATAATGAATTGACTACTTGATTAAAAAATAACTGATATTTTGTTTTAACAATTCTAGTAGTTCTAGAACTAAATTATCATCAGATCAATAATACTGTTCCATACTGTAATCTGACACATAATGATGAACAAGCCTTTTTGTGACTTCCCTATTCAGACACCATCCAAATGTATTTGTCTGAATGCATTATTTACAAAAAGAGTGATGAGTTAAGAGTATAAGCGAGCGTCCTTAGATGAAACCTCTTTCAAAATTTTGTTTTAGTAAACATTGCCGATTAGTTTCTGGTCTTAATATATTTCTATACATGACTGTGTTTCTAAATACACACCCATTTAGAATAAAAGGCGAGGCACAAGAGATCAACATTAAAAAAGAAAACCCTAGAAATTACAAACTCCAAGTTTAGTTTTGAAATATAAACAATCTGTTAAAATCAAACCAAATCAATGATTTCAGACCTGTGATTCCTGACAGCTTAAGTCTTTTAAGCTCTTACTAGAATATTTTGTATTTTATTTTAAATATTTGTAAAACAAAAGGACAATAAAAGCAAAAAGAGAAAAAGTGACACAACCACCACACTTGATGATGTGTCACACTAATGCAATGTAGAACATTCCCATCTCATTCTGACCTCATCCTATCCTAGCACCTGGGGGAAAACTCAGATCTTATGTGTTTTCCAGAAGGATAAGACAATTGGGACCTGTTGAATTTCCAGGAGAAGAATGTTCCATAGGGCTGGTGAACAAATGAATAGCCTTCAGCTGCTCATGGGAAATGTCTTAAGCCCCAAGACCACCACTGTAAATTTTACTTCTTTGGGAGAAGAAGAGGATTGATATGGATTGCAAACAATGTCAATCATCCCACAGGGTCATGTTTGGTGGCTACTTGCCAAGTTAGGTAGATTTAGCAGGGTAGTGAATGTTTCCCTGAAGGAAAGTGCATCATATTCAAGACTGGCTGACTTGTTTTGACAGCTGAGGAAGAAAAATCTTGCAAAAAGATCTGTAAGTAAATACAATAATAATATAATAACTAATAATTTGCTGCTCTTTCATGACAAATGCCTGGATAACTGCTGAGGGACTATATCCACAGACTCTCCCTGTCATTATTTAGCTTCAATCCTCTCTTCACTGTTTTCTTCCATGATGAATTGGTCTCATGTTACACAATCGTGGTAGCTTCACTCTCTATTTAAAATATTCAACAACTTAGTGTATCTTCTATCTTACACTGATGGGTGAATCTTTTTCAAAAGCAAAGAACTCAGAACCAGAAAGATAATACCACCCCCCAACACACATATACAAAGACCCCTTCAGGTTATAATTTACAAGCAGGGAAAAGATAGAACTGATTTTTTGACTGTTCCATCTCATTTTCATTAATTATATTTTCACAAGGTTTGTGGTACGCCAAGGGCCAAATCCACCTGGTCTGTGGTTAATGTGGACCACTAGTTAAATACAAATGGGGAGAATAATGCCTTCCCTCCAAAATCAACCTAATAGCATTTTGCAACATTTATTGTGTAAGAAAGCAAATTTGTGAGAAATGAAACAAACTGCATGAAATTATCATTCAGTTCATTCATATTGTGTGTGTGTGTGTGTGCGTGTGTGTGTGCGTGCATGTGCGTGTGTGTGTGCGCGTGCGTGTGTGCACACATGCATGTATGAGAGATATAGGCACACATGCACACCCACCACCCACACACCTTTTTGTAAAAAGACACATTATGTATTTGGGTTCCTAATCATTGCCACTTTTCAATTAGAGAAGACCTCATTCCATTTTCCCCTGCAATTTTCCCCAGGGAAAGATGATGGATGAAACAAGCTTTATGAGACAGGCAAATGTGGCTTCAAAATGCAAAGTAAGGTCACACTAATTTAATTTAGCATAATTTTTACTCCTGAATATATTGCAGGCTCAGGTTCAGATACTGCGTGGAAGTGACACAGCCTGCTTCTTTGTATTTTCTGTCTAGACAAACACAGACGCGCTGGGAATCTAGACAGCGGGAAAAGGGAGCAATGCAGAGATTTGCTTTGGTAAATAAATATTTTTTTTCACACATTCCTATAAGCATTATCAGTTTCAAGAACCAAATGAAAACACTCATCTATCACTAAAGGGCTGCCAGCACTGATATAATTGTCTCAGGAGTTTGTGCAACAGCCAGTTTTCTTCAATTATGGCTGTAAACCTCAAACCACTTTGCTCCAGTGAGACATAATGAGGCTTTCACAGAAATTGTGGTTCTTTACTGCCTAACATTGCACTGATTGCAACTCTTTACTGCTGCAACCGACAGCCTGAAAAAGAAGAGCTGTATGTTGCAACAAGGGGTCATCACCCTCTGGACAAGCGGTATAAAAACTCAGATCCTCAAAAACTATCTGTTTTCAAGTTTCTTCACTAATTTCTGATGGAATGAATTTGCTTTTCAAAACGCTCATAATAGTTTCAGAGATGTTTGCAGGGGGAGGCAAATAATAACAGATAACAGATAATCAGAGTTGGAAGGGACTTGTAGGTCATCTAGTCCAACCCCCTGCCCAAGCAGGAGACCCACACCATTTCTGACAAATGGAAGTCTTCTTGAAAGTCTCAACTGATGGCGTTCCCACAACTTCCGAGGGCAAGCTGTTCTATTGCTTTATTGTTCTCACTGCCAGAAAGTTTCTCCTTATTTCCAGGTTAAACCTCTCCTTGTTCAGTTTCCGTCCATTGTTCCTTGCCTGGCCTACAGGTGCTTTAGAAAATAGCTTGACCCCTTCCTCCCTGGGGCAGCCCCTCAAATATTGGAAGACCGCTATCATGTCTCCCCTGGTCCTTCTCTTTACTAGACTAGCCGTGCGCAGTTTCTGTAACCGTTCTTCATATGTTTTAGTCTCCAGTCCCCTAATCATCCTGAAATCACCAGCATGCTGCAAGCTCAGCTCCCTTTCTATGCATGTTGTGATGTCACCCATGCTTTAAAAGGAATGAAACTTCTCACTAGTCTAGTGAAAAGAAGGACCAAGGGGGACATGATAGCACTGTTCTAATATCTCTGGGGCTGCCACAAAGAAGAGGGAGTCAAGCTATTCTCCAAAGCCAGGACAAGAAGCAAAAGATGAAAAGGAGAGAAACAACCTAGAACAAAGGAGATATTTCCTGACAGAACAATAATCATTCTATTCTATTCTATTCTATTCTATTCTATTCTATTCTATTCTATTCTATTCTATTCTATTCTATTCTATTCTACTCTACTCTACTCTACTCTACTCTACTCTACTCTACTCTACTCTACTCTACTCCACTCTACTCTACCCTACCCTACCCTACCCTACTCTACCCTACCCTACCCTATATAATATTCTTATGGATTGTCTGAAGGCAAATAATATCTGAATATCGTAGGGTTTTTTGGCATTTGAAGCTTCTCGTCCAACATTATTATCAATCAATATCCCAAAGTCCGAAGATGATTTAACAGTACTCAGCATTTGATGGTTTCAAAGATGCAGTCAACATTTGACAGAGTCTGACAGGTTAACTATCAGTATTTGACACTACTTATCAGCAGAGTTGCAGTAACAGCCAATTGCAGTAACTGGCATGTCACAGTATCTGACACGTTTCAATCAGCTTCTCTTTGTCTTCCAGCAGATTTATAGGAGCACTGAACACTTTTCATTTTTACACGATTTTATTAATCAGGAAGCATCCCTTGAAGAGGGAGAAAAGTACAAAGTGCCGAAATGAAAACAGCTGATGATAACTTCCTGCTTTCAACTTCAAACGGTGATTCAATGTAAAATGTTGAAATGGAGTCATAAATATTTGCACAGCTAGCAAAACCTATTTAAACTTTGGAATGTGTTTGGATAAAAGTGTTAATGGCTTGTTTTAAAATGTCAAACTTTACTAGCATTGGTATCTTCACTGCATGGTAAATGAGCACTGGTTTAGTCAAGTGGAGAAAAATGACATAAAAATACATGTCTAAGGATGAAAAAAAGGAACCTCTGTTATGGATGTTTTCATGCCTGGTCACCTGAAAGCAATCCTCACTTATGATATCTTAGCTATGTGCTGGGTGTGACTGTACAGTGATGTGGTACATATTACAATATGGAAGAAAGTAATTGTATTTGGGATGAATCTTAAGATTGTCCATGACACGGGTGTCAAACTCGTGCCATCACATTGCCGTCATGTGACGTATTTCAACGTTTTCCCCCTTTGCGGCACTGGGGTGGGCATGGCCTGTGTGTGACGCATCCAGCCCGTGGGCCCCCAGTTTGACACTCCTGGTGAAAATAGGCTGAGGGAACTTTGGGTGTTTAGTCTGAAGAAAAGAAGACTGAGGGAAGACATTGCAGATGTTCTCAGGTATATAAAGAGGTTGTAGGTTCTATATCTCTGGAGGTTTTAAAGAAGTGGCTGGATAGCTATTACTTAAAGTTAACTGATCTTGCAGAAGATTGAATGAGTCTTATTCCTTTGTAACTCTACAGTTCTGTGATTCTATGAAAACACAGAAAACAAACATGTGTCTGAGGTTCACACTCCAGAACTGTTTTAAATTAAGGCAATGATAGCCAAGTGGGTGGGTTGAACATATTAAAGAAGGAGTTATGGAGGCTAACTGAGCCTAAAATATTGGTTTCCAAAATGGAAACAAAAAAGGTGGTATGTATCCAAAATGCAATACACTCTGTTCTACCTTATTGCTCACAATGCAGGCAGTTTACACAATAAAAATAAAACACTATACAGTATGCAATAACTTTACAGATGCAACCTAAGTCCATTGTCCATGATAAAAGCCCATTAGAATAAGATGGTTTTTTTTTACCATTTTGTGAAATTTTAGAATCCTACCATTCTAGAATAATAGAATATTTTGAAAGCCCAGGGAATATTAAGAAGTATTTGGGTTCAATGTATTAAAAAATAAATGATTTTATGCTATGATATTAATTCCCCCCAAGAGCTGGGTACAATCCCAAGTCATGGTTTCTGTAACTATGGTTCATTCATCAAGCCACAAATAACTAGATTCACATATCATGCTAAATTAAAGCCCAGGACCTATGTCAATGATTTTGCAACATTGGCAACTTTTAAAATGTGCAGACTGAGAGTTGAAGTCCATGCATCTTAAAGTTGCAAAGGTTGAGAAATACTGGCTTATGCTGATGACTTCCCAGAATAATAAAACCCACAAACTAATCAGTTAATTCATGATTTCAGGAGTCTATCCAGAAAAAAAGAAAAAGGTTGCAGCAGATTTTGTTGAAAAAACTGCAGGGACTTGACCAGGCAGTCGTTGGGGTCAAGAATAACTGAAGGGCACAAAAAATAAATAAACAGTAGGGACCCACCAGCTCCCCACCAGCTGGGGAGTGTGTTTCAAGATTGGGAACAGAAGTAAGAGATGCTGGGGATATTTTAGTACAATGAAATGCACATAAATTATATCATAGAACTTTAGCCTCTTGATGTCAAATTTCAGTTGCACAATTGCAAAATGCAGGTAGTAATGGCTGGGTTGGATGGCTAGACTAATTTCACTGCCTTCCTGGTTTCAATAAATCATGCACTTACAATATGAGTAGGGATATATTTCTGGGTACATCCTGAGCCCTGGATTTCATTTTCACCATCCTTTCATGGAAAAGCTGCATTCATCCATATTGCTGAACCAAGTTTTACCTAACCATGGTTTATTAAATAAATTACAATTGGCTGGACTTAAGTCAAAATTTAATGTGATATATAACCTTAGCTTCAAATTCTTTCCCAAATGTCTTCATTTTGGCAGCTAATTCAGATGGGAATGACCTAATATGCTCTTATTACAGTTAGAACTTTGCAATCAGAATTCTTATCAATTCACTGCATGTGACTCAGAACAACTGACATATCACAAGATCTCTTATTAATCACTTTTGCTTTAAACTGAACCATGCTGTTTATTTCCTGGTCCTCTGGATAACTAAAACAAACTACAGGATGCTAGTTGAATTGGAAATCTTTGCCATGTTTCTATTTTCAGTTCCCAATCCAGCATCTCTGTTTTGTGTCAGTGTTTCTATTACACTTTTGAAAAATAAATCCAGCCAATACTAGAAACCATTACAAACCCAGCTTTGGTTACAAACCTGTGTATTCTTTGATGCTGCAACTGCGTATTGCTAAATAAGAAGAGCAAAATCTATTTCCTACATCAGTACAAAGCTGGTCAACTAAATCATTCCTCCTCCTCCTCCTCCTCCTCCTCCTCTTCCTCACCCAGACATATATATTTGCTGGCTAACAACCAAGTATGTGCAAGATCCAGTCATGTCTGGACTCCTGACTGCCCACGAAGGCATGAGGGCGGGGGAGTTTCAATTTATGAAAATCTAATCTTGTTACCCAAAGCAATTTGGGTGATAAGCCGGGAGTGATTCATTGTCATTCCCACCATCAGGTCCCATGTGACTGACTTGCAATGGGCATACAATTTCATTTATCTCAGTTCCAAGCACCAGCCAGGCAAGGTTCCTTTCTAATTGGAATGAAGACTTGCTGCTTTATAAATGTAGGCCAGAAAGGCTGAACCAGAAAGGAACCACTTTGAAATGGGACACCGATTCCTTCAAGTTAGCTTAGCTGTGACCATTTGCAGCTGAAAGAAAAACAGACAAAATTTGTTTTCCCCTCCCCTCCAAAATATCTATTCATTTTCATAGTGAAGACTAATCTCAGTTGCTGCTTCTCCAATGGTCAAAGAATACCATTCTTACTATTCAGATGAAAACATGTTCCTTGTAAGAGCAAAAGAGTGTCAATTTGATTTAGGGTGATGAGCTGTGAGTTCTAGTCCCACCTAAGGCCTGAAAGCTGGCTGGGTGACTTTTGGCCAGTCACTCTCTCTCAGCCCAACCCATCTCCCAGGGTGGTTGTTATTGAAAATAAGAGGAGGGAGGAGTAATAGGTATATTTATAAATATTTATTTATAAAGTTAGAGCTCTATAAATATTTATAAAAATGGGGGTTAACAAAATCTAAAAAAATTATAAAAAGTTTCAAAGTAAGAGTCGTTCATTGCAAGTCCCTAATACAAAGCTTTACATGCAATTTTCATGCCATATGCAATGTAACTAGAACCTAGATCGACATATTTTTTACCTTTCCATTTAAAAAGCTCTGAATAATGTGGAAATATACTCACATTGCACAGACACCCCAAGAGTTGATAAGGCTGCTGGATTCATACATCACACGAAACAGTAGAATATTGAACTAAGCCTTCTTATGTTAGTTTTGCATTAATGTGATCTGCAAGCAGACACTGCTACCAAACTGTGCCATTGTTTAATAACCATAATGGCTGAATCCACATATCCATATTGAAGTTTTGTGTGATGTGAGAATCAAGTTAGTAGCTAACCTAGGCTCACAGAATGAACACACAAAGTATAGAAAACAAAAAAGAAAGTAACAAAAAGAGAATTAAAAAAATACAATTATGTCTTCTGCCATTCTTTCTATTGAGCAATTATCATCTTTTTTGCATCCTCTTTGTCCGGGTTTAATCCCCAGTTCCCCAAATCATCAATTCAATTTTTTCTTCTTATAACAAATGGGGGGGGGGGGGGGGGGGGGGGGGGGGGGTGGGTGGGGGGGGATGTGGCGGGCGGGGGGGGGGAGGGGGGGGGGGGGGGGGGGGGGGGGTGGGGGGGGGGGGGGGGGGGGGGGGGGGGGGGGGGGGGGGGGGGTGGGGGGGGGGGGGGGGGGGGGGGGGGGGGGGGGGGGGGGTGGGGGGGGGGAGGGGGGGGGGGGGGGAGGGGAGGGGGGGGGGGGGGGGGGTGGGGGGGGGGGGGGGGGGGGGGGGGGGGGGGGGGGGGAGGGGGGGGGGGGGGGGGGGGGGGGGGGGGGGGGGGGGGGGGGGGGGGGGGGGGGGGGGGGGGGGGGGGGGGGGGGGGGGGGGGGGGGGGGGGGGGGGGGGGGGGGGGGGGGGGGGGGGGGGGGGGGGGGGGGGGGGGGGGGGGGGGGGGGGGGGGGGGGGGGGGGGGGGGGGGGGGGGGGGGGGGGGGGGGGGGGGGGGGGGGGGGGGGGGGGGGGGGGGGGGGGGGGGGGGGGGGGGGGGGGGGGGGGGGGGGGGGGGGGGGGGGGGGGGGGGGGGGGGGGGGGGGGGGGGGGGGGGGGGGGGGGGGGGGGGGGGGGGGGGGGGGGGGGGGGGGGGGGGGGGGGGGGGGGGGGGGGGGGGGGGGGGGGGGGGGGGGGGGGGGGGGGGGGGGGGGGGGGGGGGGGGGGGGGGGGGGGGGGGGGGGGGGGGGGGGGGGGGGGGGGGGGGGGGGGGGGGGGGGGGGGGGGGGGGGGGGGGGGGGGGGGGGGGGAGGGGGGGGGGGGGGGGGGGGGGGGGGGGGGGGGGGGGGGGGGGGGGGGGGGGGGGGGGGGGGGGGAGGGGGGGGGGGGGGGGGGGGGGGGGGTGGGGGGGGGGGGGGGGGGGGGGGGGGGGGGGGGGGGGGGAGGGGGGGGGGGGGGGGGGGGGGGGGGGGGGGGGGGGGGGGAGGGGGGGGGGGGGGGGGGGGGGGGGGGGGGGGGGGGGGGGGGGGGGGGGGGGGGGGGGGGGGGGGGGGGGGGGGGGGGGGGGGGGGGGGGGGGGGGGGGGGGGGGGGGGGGGGGGGGGGGGGGGGGGGGGGGGGGGGGGGGGGGGGGGGGGGGGGGGGGGGGGGGGGGGGGGGGGGGGGGGGGGGGGGGGGGGGGGGGGAGGGGGGGGGGGGGGGGGGGGGGGGGGGGGGGGGGGGGGGGGGGGGGGGGGGGGGGGGGGGGGGGGGGGGGGGGGGGGGGGGGGGGGGGGGGGGGGGGGGGGGGGGGGGGGGGGGGGGGGGGGGGGGGGGGGGGGGGGGGGGGGGGGGGGGGGGGGGGGGGGGGGGGGGGGGGGGGGGGGGGAGGGGGGGGGGGGGGGGGGGGGGGGGGGGGGGGGGGGGGGGGGGGGGGGGGGGGGGGGGGGGGGGGGGGGGGGGGGGGGGGGGGGGGGGGGGGGGGGGGGGGGGGGGGGGGGGGGGGGGGGGGGGGGGGGGGGGGGGGGGGGGGGGGGGGGGGGGGGGGGGGGGGGGGGGGGGGGGGGGGGGGGGGGGGGGGGGGGGGGGGGGGGGGGGGGGGGGGGGGGGGGGGGGGGGGGGGGGGGGGGGGGGGGGGGGGGGGGGGGGGGGGGGGGGGGGGGGGGGGGGGGGGGGGGGGGGGGGGGGGGGGGGGGGGGGGGGGGGGGGGGGGGGGGGGGGGGGGGGGGGGGGGGGGGGGGGGGGGGGGGGGGGGGGGGGGGGGGGGGGGGGGGGGGGGGGGGGGGGGGGGGGGGGGGGGGGGGGGGGGGGGGGGGGGGGGGGGGGGGGGGGGGGGGGGGGGGGGGGGGGGGGGGGGGGGGGGGGGGGGGGGGGGGGGGGGGGGGGGGGGGGGGGGGGGGGGGGGGGGGGGGGGGGGGGGGGGGGGGGGGGGGGGGGGGGGGGGGGGGGGGGGGGGGGGGGGGGGGGGGGGGGGGGGGGGGGGGGGGGGGGGGGGGGGGGGGGGGGGGGGGGGGGGGGGGGGGGGGGGGGGGGGGGGGGGGGGGGGGGGGGGGGGGGGGGGGGGGGGGGGGGGGGGGGGGGGGGGGGGGGGGGGGGGGGGGGGGGGGGGGGGGGGGGGGGGGGGGGGGGGGGGGGGGGGGGGGGGGGGGGGGGGGGGGGGGGGGGGGGGGGGGGGGGGGGGGGGGGGGGGGGGGGGGGGGGGGGGGGGGGGGGGGGGGGGGGGGGGGGGGGGGGGGGGGGGGGGGGGGGGGGGGGGGGGGGGGGGGGGGGGGGGGGGGGGGGGGGGGGGGGGGGGGGGGGGGGGGGGGGGGGGGGGGGGGGGGGGGGGGGGGGTGGGGGGGGGGGGGGGGGGGGGGGGGGGGGGGGGGGGGGGGGGGGGGGGGGGGGGGGGGGGGGGGGGGGGGGGGGGGGGGGGGGGGGGGGGGGGGGGGGGGGGGGGGGGGGGGGGGGGGGGGGCGGTGGGGGGTGGGGGGGGGGGGGGGGGGGGGGGGGGGGGGGGGGGGGGGGGGGGGGGGGGGGGGGGGGGGGGGGGGGGGGGGGGGGGGGGGGGGGGGGGGGGGGGGGGGGGGGGGGGGGGGGGGGGGGGGGGGGGGGGGGGGGGGGGGGGGGGGGGGGGGGGGGGGGGGGGGGGGGGGGGGGGGGGGGGGGGGGGGGGGGGGGGGGGGGGGGGGGGGGGGGGGGGGGGGGGGGGGGGGGGGGGGGGGGGGGGGGGGGGGGGGGGGGGGGGGGGGGGGGGGGGGGGGGGGGGGGGGGGGGGGGGGGGGGGGGGGGGGGGGGGGGGGGGGGGGGGGGGGGGGGGGGGTTGGGGGGGGGGGGGGGTGGGGGGGGGGGGGGGGGGGGGGGGGGGGGGGGGGGGGGGGGGGGGGGGGGGGGGGGGGGGGGTGGGGGGGGGGGGTGGGTGGGGGGGGGGGGGGGGGGGTGGGGGTGGGGGGGGGGGGGGAGGGGGGGGGGGGGGGGGGGGGGGGGGGGGGGGGGGGGGGGGGGGGGGGGGGGGGGGGGGGGGGGGGGGGGGGGGGGGGGGGGGGGGGGGGGGGGGGGGGGGGGGGGGGGGGGGGGGGGGGGGGGGGGGGGGGGGGGGGGGGGGGGGGGGGGGGGGGGGGGGGGGGGGGGGGGGGGGGGGGGGGGGGGGGGGGGGGGGGGGGGGGGGGGGGGGGGGGGGGGGGGGGGGGGGGGGGGGGGGGGGGGGGGGGGGGGGGGGGGGGGGTGGGGGGGGGGGGGGGGGGGGGGGGGGGGGGGGGGGGGGGGGGGGGGGGGGGGGGGGGGGGGGGGGGGGGGGGGGGGGGGGGGGGGGGGGGGGGGGGGGGGGGGGGGGGGGGGGGGGGGGGGGGGGGGGGGGGGGGGGGGGGGGGGGGGGGGGGGGGGGGGAAGGGGGGGGGGTTGGGGGGGGGGGGGGGGGGGGGGGGGGGGGGGGGGGGGGGGGCTGGTTTTGGGGGTTGGGGGGGGGGGGGGGTGGGGGGGGGGGGGGGTTGTTTGGGGGGGGGGGGGGGGGGGGGGGGGGGGAGGGGGGGGGGGGGGGGGGGGGGGGGGGGGGGGGGGTTGGGGGGGGGGGGGGGGGGGGGGGGGGGGGGGGGGGGAGGGGGGGGGGGGGGGGGGGGGGGGGGGGGGGGGGGGGGGGGGGGGGGGGGGGGGGGGGGGGGGGGGGGGGGGGGGGGGGGGGGGGGGGGGGGGGGGGGGGGGGGGGGGGGGGGGGGGGGGGGGGGGGGGGGGGGGGGGGGGGGGGGGGGGGGGGGGGGGGGGGGGGGGGGGGGGGGGGGGGGGGGGGGGGGGGGGGGGGGGGGGGGGGGGGGGGGGGGGGGGGGGGGGGGGGGGGGGGGGGGGGGGGGGGGGGGGGGGGGGGGGGGGGGGGGGGGGGGGGGGGGGGGGGGGGGGGGGGGGGGGGGGGGGGGGGGGGGGGGGGGGGGGGGGGGGGGGGGGGGGGGGGGGGGGGGGGGGGGGGGGGGGGGGGGGGTTGGGGGGGGGGGGGGGGGGGGGGGGGGGGGGGGGGGGGGGGGGGGGGGGGGGGGGGGGGGGGGGGGGGGGGGGGGGGGGGGGGGGGGGGGGGGGGGGGGGGGGGGGGGGGGGGGGGGGGGGGGGGGGGGGGGGGGGGGGGGGGGGGGGGGGGGGGGGGGGGGGGGGGGGTGGGGGGTTTGGGGGGTGGGGGGGGGGGGTGGGGGGGGGGGGGGGGGGGGGGGGGGGGGGGGGGGTTTTTTTTTTTTTTTTTTTTTTTTTTGGGTTTTTTTTGGGGGGGGGGGGGGGGGGGGGGGGGGGGGGGGGGGGGGGGGGGGGGGGGGGGGGGGGGGGGGGGGGGGGGGGGGGGGGGGGGGGGGGGGGGGGGGGGGGGGGGGGGGGGGGGGGGGGGGGGGGGGGGGGGGGGGGGGGGGGGGGGGGGGGGGGGGGGGGGGGGGGGGGGGGGGGGGGGGGGGGGGGGGGGGGGGGGGGGGGGGGGGGGGGGGGGGGGGGGGGGGGGGGGGGGGGGGGGGGGGGGGGGGGGGGGGGGGGGGGGGGGGGGGGGGGGGGGGGGGGGGGGGGGGGGGGGGGGGGGGGGGGGGGGGGGGGGGGGGGGGGGGGGGGGGGGGGGGGGGGGGGGGGGGGGGGAGGGGGGGGGGCGGGGGGGGGGGGGAGGGGGGGGGGGGGGGGGGGGGGGGGGGGGGGGGGGGGGGTTTTCTTCAGGGCCGCGCGGGGAAGAAAAGACAAAAAAACACATGTTTTTTTGGGGTTCTGGGGGGGGGGGGGGAATGGTCTATATAACGTTTCCAGCCTTTCAGGGGAAAATATATATCCAACTTTGTTGTTGTTTTTCTCTGACCAGACTTGTCAGCTTCACCATTTCTGCAGTTAATTTTATAATCCATAGACAGAATGAACTTTCCCCAACTTGGCACCCTCATGTTGGGCTGTGACTCTCATCATCCCCACCCAGTGGGGGCTGTTGGGAATTTCAGATCAACACATCTAGATAGTCTTCAGAGCAGAAAGTTGGCTTCCATGAAGCTCTTGCTTGTTACTAAACTGGACCAAATTCAAACAAAACATTTGTCAGACCTTTTCCAGGTCAGATGGGAGTTTCATAGTTCTTCAACGGAAGAACTGAACCAGAGAATATCTACACCCAAATTAAGAGCAACATTCTCCCAGTTCAGGAGCTCACACTAAAAGAATAAAACTGTGTGATATATGTAGTTCAGGGCTGTCAAACTTCTGGTCCGCAGGCCAGATGCGTCACGCGCTAGCCATGCCCACGCCCGGTTTAGCGAAGGGGAAAAAAGTCCCGATACATCACATGATGCCGCCATGACGATGTGAGTTTGACACCCCTGATGTAGTTGAAGACCAAGGCAGAATTTAGTAGCAACTTTCCCAAAACCACTGAATACAGCCTGACTCAGAAATTTGTTCATCTTTAATTTATCAGTTACCTGAGAAATTTAATCTCTTGCTGCTTTTTGGATGATTTCCCTCCACCCTGAAGAAACTGTTTACAATTAAGATCTGTTCCTATTGTCCACAGTGAGAATACAGGAAAATCATTCCAATTTTCTGTAAATTCTCCGTCCTCTTCACAAATCTTTTCACACTTAGCTGTTTGTTTCACTGACTGATTTATAAGTTTCACCTCAAAAAGATCCAGTAATCTGTGTCGTGGTCCCCCCAAACAATGGGGGAAATAAACCCACTTATTTTTACATATCTGGCTATGAATTCCTCACATTCTTCTACCTGCTCTGTTGTTTACTTTATTATTAATTCATATTTGTTTTATTGGAGATTTTTCCCCCCTTCCCTTTTAATCTCATCTGTGTAAGACTTGCCTTACTTTTGTGGTTTCCTTGACTCAGTTAATTAACCATCTGGTGGCATCTGGTGGATATGCCTAGTCCTCCCTTTCCCTGATGCAGCCTCAAAAGTATCCCCACTTTGCTGTTGTGTGTTGTGTTGTGTTGTGGTTCTTCATAGTGGATTCTCTGCTATTCTCCCCTTTTTCCCTCTAATGTACAGCAAGTCCAATTTCAATCTGGCAAAACATTCCTAAAAATCAGGAAATGAGTCACTAGAACAAGGAATGTGTTTGCCTGTTAAATCTTGGAAATTTGTAGTAATTCCCTGTATTTGGATGGACATAGCTCAGCAACTGGGCACGTGGAATGGAAACTGCATTGCAGAAGTTCCATTATTATATAACCAAAAAACCAGAACAATTGGTCAAAGAAAGTACAGGAGGACAGATGCCAATAAGTAAAAAGGATGGAAATAGACTAGAAGGACCAGGGAACACTGCTTTAAAATGGACAGAGGGTTGAGCTGTATGCTAACATTTCCCTACAAAAACTACCAGTCCTCTGTCCATATAAAAAGAGTTCCTTTAACCAACAACATTTGAGGTAGTGTGTGAAATTATGTGCCTGCTGTATGCACATTAGTTAAAAGATTTTGGTGGGGGGAAAATTAAGAACAAATGAGGGGGAAATCATTTATCTGGCCATCCCAATGCAAACTGGGTTTTGCACAATTTTGCCTGACATCCCACAAAAGGCCTTGAAAGAACCCAGCTAAATAAATACAGTAGATGGGTAGGCATGCATAGAATGCAATTCTAAATCAGTACCAGCGTTGATTATTCCAGTACACTCTAACACTAGTGGCTTGTTGCTTGAGTAGTACAACTCTTGGGTTAAGCACCAACATCTTTGTGGAATTCCAGAGATTATACTAGATAGACTAGGAAAGAAAAGCAGAGGGATAAGAGGATTACAAAGGATTCACAAAATCTACATGAATTGTAGAATTGGAAGATAAATGGGAGCTTCCTATGGTTGAGGGAGAGGAGGAACAGATAACCTAGCTGAAGTTCCCTAAAGCAGTGTTTCTTAACCATAGCAGCTTTAACTTGCATGGACTTGAACTTCCAGAATTCCCCAGCTGGAATCTGGGAATTGAAGTCCATACATCTTAAAGTTGTTAAAGTTGAGAAACGCTGCCCTGGTGAATACATCCTTCAGGAAAATGGGGGAGATGAGCAAAACTCTGTGCCAATATTCTCCAGGGCAGCATATCTATATCTGTATCTATATATGTAAATTTTGAGATACATATTAAAATAATGAAAAGAAGAGCCAGGGACATCTGTCAAGGTTCTACCAATCTACTAATGCCTGCCACATTTATACACACATGGTTGTGGGTTCAAAGTAATGTATTGCTCAGTATAAGTTTGCAAAAAAGAAATTCCAAAATACCCAAGACAATGGTTTCCAAATCCTTTGGCTTTAACAGAATTTTTTTGACTCACACTGTCTTACTTTGCAGCTGGACAATGTGTAGTTGTCTAGAAATTATTAATCTATGGCATTGAACATTGTTCAACATTACTACGTTAGTGCTACAGGAAATTGTGGTTCACCATCATCTCTGATGTTCAGAGATTCTGATACAGGTGATGTAACAATTTCTTCCCTAACAGGAGAAGCAAACAAAGAGGTACAAAAGGCAGTAGTGTTAAACTTAGTATTAAAATGCTCCTGGTAATGGAAACTGTTTAATAGCAGAACAAACTGCATCAAAAAGTGCTGGACCCTTGGAGATGTTTAAATAAAAGCTGGATGGTAAGGATGCTAAAGCAGTAGATTTTCTGCTTAGGAACACGGTGGCTCAGTGGCTAAGACGCTGAGCTTGTCGATCAGAAAGTTCGGTGGTTCGAATCCCTAGCACCACGTAATGGAGTGAGCTCATGTTACTTGTCCCAGCTTCTGACAGCCTAGCAGTTCGAAAGCATGTAAAAATGCAAGTAGAAAAATAGGGACCACTTTGGTGGGAAGGTAACAACATTCTGTGCGCCTTTGCCATTTAGTCATGCCACCACATGACCACGGAGACATATTTGGACAGTGCTGCCTCTTCGGCTTTGTAACATTGATGAGCACCACCCCCTAGAGCCGGAAGCAACTAGCACGTATGTGCGAGGGGAATCTTTACCTTAAAGGTAGGATTGGAATTATTTCTATAAGCCTACACATGATCTAATGATCTAAGTGCTAGAGCCCACTGCAACTACATAGCCAAAAAGGCATTAAGAGTTGTTAACCTTATCCTACGTAGCTTTTTCTCTGGTAATATCACACTACTAACCAGAGCATACAAAACATTTGCTAGACCAATACTCGAATACAGTTCATCAGTCTGGAACCCTCATTACGTATCTGATATTAGCACAATTGAGAAAGTCCAGAAATATTTCACAAGGAGAGTTCTCCACTCTTCTACTCGTTGTAGAATACCTTATGCCACCAGACTTGAAATTCTAGAACTAGAAAACCTTGAATTACGCCGTCTTGGTCTGACTTAAGCATGGTATATAAAATCATACATTGCAATGTCCTACCTGTCAATGAATACTTCAGCTTCAACCATAACAACACAAGAGCACACAATAGATACAAACTCAAAGTAAACCGCACCAAACTTGATTGCAGGAAATACGACTTCAGCAACAGAGTGGTCAACGTCTGGAATACTCTACCCGACTCTGTAGTCTCTTCCCCAAACCCCAAAAACTTTAACCTTAGACTGTCTACTATTGACCTCACCCCCTTCCTAAGAGGTCTGTAGGGGGCGTGCATAAAGCGCACCAACGTGCCTACCGTCCCTGTCCTATTGTTTCTCTTATTCTTTTATTTTTCTTATATGTACCCATTTCATGTATTCACAACTATGTATACGCTTATACTTATTATCTTGTAAACAATTGGCAAATCAAATAAATAAATAAAATAAATAAATAAATAAACATTTTCTATCAGAAAACTTCTCCATGTCTAGTACTACACCACCATGACTATCACTGTATATGAATATCTTTGGCTATGATGACTAGAAATTATAAGACTCGCTAAGCATACATGAAAAACACCATTACTGAAGAATTTTATTTTATGTTGTAAGAATTCTGAATAAAAGTTACCTTCCAAGGCAGCTGGTACAATTGTAGGTCATATTTTGCATAAACTTGCAACTCTGAATTAGGATTTATTTGGTCTTATTTTAAATACCTAGTCTCAAGCTTAGAGATAACTTGGGTAGACCTTTATGAGCAAAAAAACCATAATAATACAGTAAAACACCATAACACCATTATGAGGTGATAAAATTGAAAACACGAACCTGAAGGATGTTCCTGGAAAAAAATGCAATTTGAAAATTACCAAAGGTGGCATAAGGCTAAACAAGAGTATTCTAGGCTACTTTGCAGTAAGACTACTTTAAAATTCAAGAGATTCTTTGTGATACATCCCACCTGCTGTGTGATTTTTGCAGGTCTTGGAATTGATAGCACAAAGTTCAGAAATCCATAACAAACGTCTATAGTTGGAAGCTACAACTGGTTTTTCTAGAAATTGCTTACTATCACCCTGCCACCGAAATTAATGACTCCGTTATCCTTAGAGATGTACTCACAGAGTAATCCAGGAAGGGAAAATAAACACTACTGAGAAGTGTCCCAGATTCTCAAATCCACATTTTAATCTACATTTTGCAACCCTCCTTCACATGAAACAAACTCTCAGATGAGCAGTTTGCAATGTTTGTCACTGAACCCTAGCACATGTGTTGGTTGTAAGCGACTAAGACCAGGATTTTGAAAAGTAAAGAAAGCACCCTCTGACAAAATGTGAAGAGAAGAAATAAAACTGGCAAAATTACCAGTTCTCACCAGCATGGATAGTGAAACACAAAGGGATTTGCAACTGAGTGTTGAGTCCAACCACTTTTTTGTTCCACATTATTTATGCCCCTTAATATTCTGGTTTCCCATTTACTAATTTTGTTCCTATAACAGACAGAGTGTAGACAATAAAACAGCTGTTGAACTTGCCCTCTAGCCTTTTCTTATGCCAGAAAATCTATCATTTCTATATGCTGAGTGATAAGAAAAGCCACAGAAGAAGGGGAAAAAGAGCTGTAAGTCCAGAAATACTTTCTTCTGTTTCCTTTTCTGAGAATCCCTGCTTTGTTGTCCTTACCTACCCTAAAGTTGACTCAAGGTCAAGTCCTTCAGGTTATAATGCTTGAAGTCCTTATTTAACAGGAGCATCTCTACATCAATAGGACTACTTCAAAGCATTGGATGCTTTGAGGATTATAATGATCACAAGCTTCTCTGGCTTCCAAAATGTTAAATAGCCATGGGAATTATACACCTCAGTTAACTTGTCTATGGACCTTCAGGGTATAGAAAGATTATTTGCAATGAGGTCTATCAGAGCCAGTTCCTTTACATATACTGTGTATAATTTTTTAAAATTAAATATTGCTTTTAAAAAAGGAAGATAGAATTATTCTGTTAATACAAACTAATATAAAGTAACAAAAAGAAAAGAAAAACAAAGAAAAAAGAAAGCTAAAAGTGCAAAGAAAAAAAGAAAAGAAAAATAGGGGAAAAAAAGATGCAAAGTAGCTCCAATCTTTACAGCAGTTATACGTACAATTATAAATATACCTCTTACTCCATGGTTAGAACCTAACTCTCTTCTGTCTAGGATAGATTATACTTACTTACTGTAAGCCGTAAATTCATTTTTTTTCTTTTTCTCACAAAAAGTTTATAAGGGGTTTCCAGTTGGCAGTACACATACATATTGTCTTTTCTCTGATTAAAAAGTCAATTTAGCCTTCTCAGCAAGTTCCATCATCTTCACCAACCATTCCTCCGCTGGGATAATGTCAGATCTTTCTATTTTTGTCCATATTATCATGTACAACAACAAATTTCCACAACTTTTTCCCAATTGTTTGTCCATAAATTCCAAAAGAAAAACCTCTGGTCTCAATTGTATATTATTTTTAAAATCCTCCAAATCAATGTGCATATCACAATCCAGAATTTTCTAATTTTTGACATGTCCACCAAACATGATAAAATGTTCCTTCTTCTTGTTCACATTTTCATCATAAATTTAGAATGCCTTTATACTTACAACCATTCAAAGTTATGAGGAACCCCCAAGAGCTACTTTTACAACCAGGTTTTGAAGTTATGGCCACTGTAGCACCCTTATAATCAACTGCAGGGATGCTACAGTGGCCCCCGCCTACCTCCCCCTCCATCTTGCCCCACTAGGTCCCTGCTGGCCTTGGGTCTGTTTTTCCTCCTCACCGAGTCCCTGCAGGCCTTCAGTTTCAAGTGAGTCTTAAAATATTCAAAACTATAAATTCTTTTGTCTACTTTAAATCTTTATAATAATGGTAAATAAGAGGACCATTGAGAGCTATATCCCTCTGCTACAAATTCTTCTCTTGATTTTATTTTTACATTCCCCTTGACAACATTCCAGTATCTTGCAATAAGTTAGCCATTTGGTTTGCATATTATTTTTTATTTATAAAATGCTTCTTGTGTGGAGATCCACAAAGATGCTTTTGGGCACAACCTGAGAATGTATCTAGTCCATATTTTCAACGTAACAATGACTTTTAAAATGCACATCAATCTTGACTGTATCCTATCACATATACCAACCAGTTCCTAATGTAAGTATAATCCACATGAGAAGCCTAACAGAGGAATTATAAGTCTACCTAGATTTCTGTAGGACTTACTTATAAGTAGATCCAATATCCTATTTGTGGATCACACATTCAAAAATCCTAGCCCCAACAAATCAAAGTGAAAAGGCAGAATTGCTCTTAAGCAGATTGGATCAGGAGTTAATATATCTTTTAAGTGATTGCTCTACAAGACTACAGTGTGAGATATAATTAGATCCAAAGATGCTTTTCTACTGGTGCAGAATTTAGCACAACTTGCAAAGCTCCTTGTGCAAGCAGACACATAAGAATGATTTCAGAACTACTATATTGCATTACTATCTCAGGAACTTTCATTCTTATACATCTTCCATTCTTATAAAACTGTCCAGTTTGCCAAAAAAATTTCTTTCTACCAGTAGTTCTTCTGATCTAAAATAACAGAATTTAAAGGAACTAGAGGAACTATTTCCTTTGGGAAGGCAAAGACAGAAAAACTTATTTGGATCTTATCTCTGTAGCAAATACATAAGTCGTTGGAATGATTCCAAGCTCTCATAGGATTTGCAAGACCTATTAATTACTATCTTGTGCATCAGGTCTTCCAAAGCTCCATCCTGGTTAAGTTGAGACTGGTAGCAGTCCATTATGCAAAACATTCCATCACTTCCGACCAGTGTCAGTTCCTTTCTAGAGACACCAAATCTTTAATTTTAAGAACCACAACTAAATTACTTCTCAGACCTTCTGTAACAATGCTGTTACACACAATCCCATTACCAAGCAACTACTACACCTAAAACTTCTTTGAAAATCACCTAGTCCAACCTAGTGAAATGCAAGATTGAAACACAGCTGAAAGGCAACCAGGTGAACTCTGCTTAAATATCTTTAATGAGAGAGTTTGTCATTTTCCAAGGCACTTTGCTGTTCCACTGGACATCACAAATCAATAAGAATAACATCCTAACAACTTTATTTGAAATCTCCTATCTTGTAATTGGAGCTCAGAGGTTTGAATCAAACCTTATGGAAAAATAATGCTCCATAATCCATGCCAATTTATCACTGTTTAAAAACATGAGAAGGCACATGAATTTATATCTAACTCAATCCAACTTGATTATTTTTATGCCTCAGCTATTAAGGTTAGCAGAACATCTAATTACTCTAGCAAACCCCAAGACAGGCTATCAAGCAGGCTTTCTGAATCTTCCTTATAAAAAGGAAGCTAATAGAAAGCAGGTAGAAAAAGATGTTTCCTCTGTGTGCTGTCCCACTGCTAAAATATGGTATTACCAACATTGCCTACTTCCATACTTGAACTTCAAAGGGAGTTTGAAAGTCTTTGTAATATTGACTTTGAAGCATCCAAGATGATCTAATTGTGGATTTTTCTTTCCAAAGGAAAGAAGTGCATAGAACATTTATGCTGCCATCAAGAGAATTACTTTATATTTTGTTTATTTGATCCATGTATTTGCACTGCCATTTATAGTATATGAAATATACTCAATTATACAATTCAGGTGTTTGTAAGGAGTGATGAACATCCCATGGTGCACATCATGTTTGTTTCTTAATCATAAGGTCTACGTTACAGAAATATATTAATTTTACAAAGCATAAATATTTGTTTTTTTAAGGATAACTTAATCAGATGGATATTTTTAAATTGGCATGACCTGAAAGTCAAGCAGACCTTTTAATTTTCCTGTTTATTTGAATAAAATTAATT
This sequence comes from Notechis scutatus, assembly GCF_049901735.1. Classification (NCBI taxonomy): domain Eukaryota; kingdom Metazoa; phylum Chordata; class Lepidosauria; order Squamata; family Elapidae; genus Notechis; species Notechis scutatus. Next base: position 16,626,846 of record NC_142011.1, on the reverse strand, counting down.
TGCAAATAGTTCATACCTCCTTTTTGAGTGAAATGTTGATGTAAACTACCAATTTTGTAGCTGACAATTTTCAGCTTTAACCTAATATTTTTATATACACACAAGTCTGAACTCTCCATAACCGAAAGAATTTTTATTATGTCAAGAGGTCGCAAACTACACATTCAGCCTTCTAAATGCTTTCTCTGCAAAATCAGAACTGTGGAGAAAACAATTAGCCATGTGTAATTGATAGTTACTCTCAATCCTTCATGCCATTTATAATAAAAGAGAATATTTTTAAATATCATGGAATACAATCAAATACAATTGAAAGTAACAAGATTTTAAAGGCAGGAAAAAAGATGTGAACCATTTCAACTATTTATAACAGGACTAGGAGATAGGTAGACCTGTAGATTTTATTATAATACAACTTACAGGATTCCTTAACATTGGCGGTGCTACCTGGACCTGCTGAGTGGTATAGTTCAACAATACAAAACAGCTTCCTAAAACCAAATAATATAGATTGAGCAAACAGGTCTCTTAATTTTCTAAAAAGTCAAATAGCAGGCATACCTATAACATTGTTGAACACTTTACTAGCAGGAAAAACCTCTGGAATTAATGAGCTTAGTTATGTTGGAGTTAACCAAGTTATGTTGGATAATTTGCCTTTTCTGCCTTGTTGCTAGGAAACAAACACTTTATACTTCGGAGTTTTAGTCTTATCTTGCAGATTGTGTAATCTCCTGTCATCGCTGCCTCAGAATCTATGGTAGCATAGCATAAGCTCATGCATCTCTTGATTCTCCTTCTTTCTTGGATTGTAAAATAGGTGATTGCCAAACTACCGGAGTCCATGTCAACTATTTGGTGAATTATTTGGCTACAAGGTAGAGTCTCCTTTGCAACTCAGAGTGGCACAAGATAGATACTCTTTGAATCTGTTTTAGATGGACCAGGAGGGTGGGATACACTTATTAGCTTTGTCTTTCCCCATTCCTTGTAATTCTCCAGCAAAAGTTAAAGGCCTATCCTAAAAATAAGACTGAACCTCTTCCCCCTGCTGTGTGGACTTAAATCTAGAGGCAATGAATCTCATGGAAACTCAGTGAGATTTAGAAGAATCCTAAAGGGCTTAAAAGACTTAAGGAACACCCATGAGAATAAAATGCTTCAGATGTTATCTTGATAGTAAGAAGAGATAAGAGGCAAACTGCAATACAAACTACAAACCCATTGCATGTTGCACCGTTTCTTATTATTTATTTCTACAAATAAATAAGTGGCTCAATTCTTAAGCTGGGTTATTTCTTCCAAGAGAATTGAGTCTCATGCATAAGAACAGCAAAACAATCTATGCCAACAATCTGCATAAAATATTCTGCAATAAAAATAAGACAATAAAAAGCATACTGTAGAATGGAGCTTGGTTATTTGCTTGCAGATGTTTCATTACCTAGCTAGGTAATATCAGGGCTAGTGAGTATGGGGTTTATTCTTTGTTTTTATGCAGGGAGCTTCCATTTGACAGGAGCTTCTGTGGCAATTAAGCTACTTGGTTGAAGCAGAAAGGTGCTGATTAAAGGTTATTTTTTTAAAAAAAATGCATTAAGAGCAATCACCCATCAGATATATCCGATGCAGGACTGATGTTAATATTCTATTACCAACTTTTGGCTCAGTTAGGTATTAGGAAACCTGCTTACAATCTGTGCTTGTTAAACAATGTTTAATCACTGTGTTTTTTGATTGCTTGACTTAATCCCCAACTACTTGAGATCTCAATCTGCACAAGAACTAAAGAGTAAGTATTGGGAGGGAGGTTGTTGTGTAGAGGCAAATATTTATGGCTCTTTTAGCAAGGTCAACACCAACAATGGCTCTCCCCCTCTCTTGGCCACAAGGAATGAAAGGAAACAAAGCAGATGAACTTTCTTTCTTTCTTTCTTTCATTACAGAGGAAAGCCTGCCTCATCTTCCATCTCTCCCCAATCCCTATCAGCCTTCACAGATGTAATTTTAGCTTTCCAGAGCTTCTAATACATCTCCCCCTTCTCTTTTCCTCCCTGTTACTCTCCTTCTCCTCCTAATGACTGCATATGAATGAAAAAAAAAAGTTTCTGCCTCTTCTTTTACCCTTATTTCAAGGCAGGGGAGGAGAAAAATCACAACATGCTTAGACTGGGTGACTTTATTGTGATGAAAGGTGGAAATAAGGAGGAGACATGCTTGAAGGAGGTGGGGAAGGGAGGAGAAGAAGAACAGAGGGGATACAAGCCTGTGCAAAGCCTGAGTTCTCCCCCCCCTTTTTTCTCTCTTAACAATAAAGAAGCTATGGCAACAGGGTTAATTAATGCATCTCATTTGCATAACTAAAACCTTTCCAAGCCCATTCAGAGCGCCTTGTCTCCATTCTTAAAATCTGGCGGAGGGAATCTACATTCATCTTGCCAGCAACTCAAAATGCAAACACATTGGAGAAGGGGGAAAGATTTCAAAGAAGTGGCTATATATCAGATTAGAAATGTAGGCTTAGAAATGTGATCTGCTTAAGTAACTTTAAGTGAGAGTTTTCCCCTGACTCTCCCTTTCAGAAGGAAGAGGTGGGAGATGGGGGGGGGGAATCCCATGAAGGAGAACACAAAGAATTGTGTGTGTATGTGTGTGTGTGTGTGGGGGGAGGAAGTTGGAAAGTTATAGTAAGATAAAATAAAAAACAGGACAGCATTGAAGGTAAAAATGTTCTTGTAAAAACAACAACCCAGGTGACGATTTCAAACAGAAAGCATGAAAACACTCGGACTCTCATATAACCAGAGGGGGAAATGTCTCATTGCAAACACGTAACTGAATGATGTCTAGACAGTCATAAAAAGGGCAATTAAAATGAAGCTAACTGGAGTAGGCTAATGTCTCCTTCTGAGAAATGGAGCATTTTTTTTTTAAAAAAAATACAGTATTAGGTTTTCCTTCCCTCAACCCCTTTAAAAAAAAGCAAAGGGGGAGGAGATAAAGGGGGAGGAGAATTTTAAAAAAATGCACCAATTTAAGGCAGTAAAATTCATCTAACCATTCCCCCCTTCTACCTTACACTGTTTCAGATATTCTCCCTGCATCCTGTCTAGACGGTCATAACAATGGGCATTAACCCCCCACAAGATGCACAGTGGCCATTTAAAGGGACAGCACAGTGTTTCTCAGTTGCGCACCATTTGTCTGATTTGAGAGGATATCAGCAGTTTGTTGTTCAAAGTTATATTTGTTTCTTCTTCATCCCTTCCATGTAAAACTTCAAGAACCAAACTGTTGCCTGAAAGAGCCACATTTGCTAGACTTTATTTAAAACACATGAATTTATTTAAAACACTAAAATTTAATTTAAACAAGGGAGAGATTTGTATAGATTCTGCTCTATTTCTTTTTAATGGATCCAAGATAGTTTGCAATTTAGAAAGCTGTAATTTAAAACAAAAATAATACATTGCTCTTGCAGTCTATAATTGCATAATTTTATTATATTACTTCTAGCAACAATTCATTTACAGCTCTTCATGGCCTTTTCACTCTGCCTTACAAACACATTTCTTTTTTTCTTTTCTGTCCTTTGTCACCTGCTATCAACAAGACTGCCAACAGATCAAGAAATACTGTTTATTTATTGCAAGTTCCATGTGCAGAAATTAGCAAGTGGATTGTATTAGCATTAACTGTTGATAGCTGTAGAGCAAGCAGTCTTTACAGAACACATTTACAGGGACTGCTTAGAGTTATCTATACCATATTTCTTGACCTTGACAAATTTAAGAGATATGCACTTTGACTTCCAGAATTCCCTAGCCAGCAAGATGCTGATATCTTAAATGATTTTTTTATCATATCCTGAAAATCCTATATTTTCTATGAATCATTCATTATTCCTCCACTAAAATAACTGCCTTTTTCTTCTCCTTCCCAAAATTCATTCTGTAAGTTTATTGTAAATGTGGCTCTGTATTTCTAATGGCACATGATTTAGATTTAGAATTTGCCCGAGCTTGTAGTATGCTAATTAAAGTATCTGCCCTACTCTAACTCTTACGTTTATATACATGCCATTTATACTTTTGTGTTTATATACATGCCATAAAATAATCATTGTACCAAAAACCAGTAATTTATAGAGGTTTTGACAAAAATAAATCACGCATTGGGGCATTGGAGCCAATGTGACAGTACATCACAAAAATATGTCTCTCCACAAGGGTGAATTTTTGTGATACTCCAGTTCAGATATAATTATCTCCCTCCCATAAACTGTAGACTCCTGTGTTGAAAATATTCGCCATGAAGAACATGCAGTGTTTATAAAAACACTGTTTTTCATGTTTTCTAAACTGGTAACAGGAATAATAACAGGAAGCCTACTTCAAGGTTAACTCCCAATAAGGAGTTTCCTGTAGTTATCTTGACAAAAATAAGTGATTTGTCAATTCCATCTTCTTAATGTGTTTTTGTTGTTGTTTATTTTTCAGACTAGCCTAAGGCTTTGGGTTTTCCTGATGTCCTGATGCTGATTAGCTTCCAAATTCTTCTGGGAAAGGAGGAGCATTTACAAAGACAGCAATGGGTTTATTTTCTGACAATGCTCGTGAGACCAGGAGGCAGTCAAGCTGAGGCTGGAGGTTTGCGCATGGTTTTGTACCATGGAGTTTCCATTTTTCTAATGAAGAGTTCAATAAATAAATGAGCAAAATTAGGGCACCGAGTCTAGCAGATGCTTAGAGGTGTTGTCCCTGGGTGCATAAGGGCCTACTGGCAATAAATTACCAGCTCCTTCAGGGCTGATGCTCTGTGTTGTTAATGTTACAACTGACAGCTGTGTCATCACAGCAGTGTGCCTTTGCATGTATTCGTGTCTGAGAGTATCAATAAATATCTCATATATACCACATAGGTCTGGCTTCCATATTATCAGACCATTTTGATGCAGCTGATAACTTTAGACCAAAACCCAGTTTCCAATAATTAGCCTTCCACATGCCTGATTCCATCATTAAGATTCTTGTAAAGATGTTAAACCGAATTCTGATCAAGCCAGATTCTGTGTCTTGTTCAAAATTTTCCAACAGTTCATAAACATGATGATGATGATGATGATTGATGATGATGATGAGATACATATGGTTAGTACTGTCTTCTTTTCCACAGGCTTTCTTTTCACCTCTGGGACTTTTCTTTTTGTACATAAATCAGTATATTTATATTGAAGTCCTGCTTATGGGTTTAAACAGCTAGCTACTTTCTAAGCAGGCATCTTGGAAGATTGATCTGGTTCTTAGTGAATGCACTTCTTAAATGTTTTTGCACCTCTCCATTGCTGAGCAACTAAGAGGTAAAGTATTCTTAAGTCCATGCATAAGTTTCTACTAAGCTATTATGTCTTTTCTTTCCAAATATGGAAAATTCTGGTCACTGCCCATCTCACCATAGGTGGTATTCAGCAGGTTCTGACCAGTTCTGGAGAACCGATAGCGGAAATTTTGAGCAGTTCGGAGAACCGGCAAATACCACCTCTGACTGGAGATTTTACACTATCCTTCCCCTGCCACGCCCACCAAGCCACGCCCACAGAACCGGTAGTAAAAAAATTTGAATCCCACCACTGCATCTCACTCTCCTGTCCATTCTTGTGACTTTGCCTGAATGCATCTGAGAGCAATATTAAGACTATACTTCCTGGGCTTCCAAAATGTACATAATCAGTTGATTGCAGCAGAGAGATTGGGGGAGTGGGGGGAGAAATCTAACTCCATGCTGCCATCTAGTGGCTGTGCAGATTTTTGTAGCCTGAATAAGGTTGTTAGGGAGATAAATGGAAAACAGCTTAATGTTAGAAGTAAATTCTAGAATTGAGATCCTCCCTTCAAGGAAGAAAGGTTAGCATGTGAAAGATATAATACCTAACAGATAGCTTGCAGCTCACCATCTGTCCTAACACCATCAGAGCCATAAAAAGATTGCCAATCTCTCCAACTGTTGTATAGCCTCCAGATTTGTTGGGCAACAACTTCAACATGATCTCCAGTCAGATTTTGAAAGTGCTTCCTCAACTCACATCAGCAGCCCCTGCTTCTGCAAACCAGCATCAGCTGACATTAGATTTTATCAAGCTCTACAAGAGCTCCATCTATGGACTATCATCTATTGGGAAGTCCTAGAATCTAATGGAGGGAGGGAAGCAAACCAGCCACCTATTGCTATGGCTAAATATTAAACCAGCACATTTTTTGAGTATGCAAAAATATATATATATGTAAAGATCCTTTGGCTAATAGAGAACACCTCAAACATAATAACTCAAAAAAGGTTACGGTAAGGAAATATGGATTATCTCCTGTCCATGCTTGTGAGTTGCCTGAATGCATCTGGTTGGCATTGTGTGAGATGAATGCTGGACTTGATATGCTATTGAACTTTCATTGTATTATGTTTAATCACCCAAGCTGGCATCCAACTGTACAAGTTGGATCATGTTGTATGTGGTACAATCCTATGCATGGGTGCTCAAATCTCAATGCAGCTTATCTCCAAAGCAAGTCCTTTAATTACTTATTTGGAAGCAAATCCAATTACACTGAATGGGACCTAAATGAATAAGGATATATACACCTTCTTCTTCCCCACACAAAAACAATGAAACAAAAAAAAAAATCTCTAGAATTTGTGATGCAAGCACTGGTATGAATGATAGAAGGAAACTAGACAGTCTGTCATGGAAATCCTAAACTACATTTGCTTCTCTTTATCACCATTTATTGTACTATCAACATCAATAATTTCACCCATACTTCTACTTCAAGTCCCTTTCCCTCCCCCTAACTTGCTTGTTTCTTAATTATTATTTTAATAAGACTTTGTGCTCAACCCACAATAGCCCAAGGGCTACAACTGTTATTTAGACTGAATTTCTCTTTTCCCTGAACTGACAAAGATGCATTAAGCTGTCTGAAAAAAATTGCTTAAAGAGCTAGTGGAAAATACACCTGGATTATTTCTCTCTCCCCTTTCAAGGATCAATAAATTATATTCTTCCAAAACCTGTATTTGTTTTTAAGTAGCAAAACCTACAACCTAATTATGTAGATTGTAGAATTTCCTTTGATATTGTTCCTATATCATTTGCAACTTCCTTAAAATAGAAAGCTTGTTTGGAACACAGTTAAGAATATTCTGAATGAGTTCAAACATGTGTTTAATTCACCAATCAGTCAACGACAGAGTTCACCCACTTACATAAAAAAGTTCATAAGAAGGAACCCAATAGTAACTTACGCTGTTTGCTTCTAATACCTAGTAATCAAAGATTTGTTGCTGAGGAATTGCCAAGCACTTTGAGTAGCCACAACTTCAAACCTAAATATTTATTTAGAGGGCCAGACGGGTAGATTGTTAACTCTACTGATTTTATGGGAATTACTTTAAAAAGCAACTTTAATTTTCATGGCAAAATCCACATCAGGAGTACCAGATTCCATGTCTCCCTCCACAACCCATCCCAACAACACGTCTGGAAGAGTTCCAAATAAAGTTTGAAATTTGTAAAAATAAGATAAATGCCTCACTATTTAAAAATAATAATAATAAAAGGACAGAATCTACGCATGCAACAATATTGGCTCAGCTGTGTTGCCATGGGAGTATATTTGCTGAGATTCTTTGCATTTAAAGTTCTGTTAATATGTTTTAACAACACCCCCTTTCTAAAAGATTGAACATCTTGTGTGTGGAACACAAAAATAGACAGAGGAACATTCATTCTTCTGTTTCCATTAGTTTTACACTGCTCTAATCTGAGTTCAGCAATTTTAAAAGTGTCCATTTTTAAAATTAACATTATTATTGTCATAATTAATATTTCATCTTGGTCCTCACAACAATTTGGCAGCTTGCTTCAGATGTATTGGCATAGGCTAAAAGGTTTCTGTTTAGGCAGCGTCAACTGAGAATCAGTTACATATAAAAACTAGAGTGGGAGTAATTTTGACTACATTTCAAAAGTATGTTTCTCTTTGGGAAAAGCCATGGTAAAGACGGGGAAAAAAACCACCCTGTTTAAGAAGTGAGATTTGCTGTCTGTGGATGATTCCTCATTTTATTCCCTAACTTCTTATGGGAAACTACCCACTGATCAGGAGAGAGAAAATTGGTTGGCAACATTACCATAACCTTGTGACCTCTGCTAACAAAGAGAATGAAAATGTCTAGACTTTCGGTTTGAATGCAAGAGGAGGCAAGTATTGTATCCTTGAGCTACATGGCTTGCTCCAGAGAACCAGTTTTGGGGAGACAGGGGAGAGAAAAATAAAACAATTTTGTAAGTAATCTGGTGCAGAAATAGGAATAAAGGGTAGAGTACATATCTTTTCTACCGGGGGAGACCAATTTAATACGCAGTAGCAAAAGAAAACCAAACAATAGGCCAATTTTACCACTTAGATCCATGCTGAAATCTTGCACATAGACACAGTAACTGTCTTTACAATGGAGGAAGCACTACGGCACACAAAACACCTTCAAGAACCATTTCTAATTTTGGCTTATTTGGATCTCCCTCCTTGCACTCCAGTAGTGCAATGTTTGGACTCCCCCCGCTTTATATTTTATCCTTCAAGTTGATCAAAGGAAAGCGGAAAGCATGTATATGCTTCTTGAGAGATGTAAGTCCCATTGAGTTCAATGGAATCTATTTCTAAGCACACAAGAGGTTGTATTAGGTCCACACAGGGTGAGTTTTCAGCCCGCTCTCTACCTCAGCCAAATGAAAGAAATCTGATGGAAACACCCCCCCGCCCCCCAATCCCTGCCTTTTGCACGCTGAATTGTTAACACCTCTGGGAAGTTTTCTAATGAACAGCTTGGGTTTCTTTCAAAGCAGGTTGTTACAGGGCATCCATTTTACATGTTCTTCATGAATCTTGAGCACACCCGTGTAAGAACAGGACTTTAAAGAAGTGAAATAAGCAAACTCACTTGATAAATCTGCAGCGTGACACAACAAAAGGCCGCACAGACACTAATTAACTTGTGTTCCCCCTGGATCTGATATGAAAAAATATTAATTCTGGCATTCTATTGCATTCAAGATGGCTAAATGTACACAGATCACCGAAGTCAGTCACCTCTAAATTCTTATTCCGGCAAACGGATTTTCGTTTTTGTCAAAATGCATATGACAAAAGCTGAAGCTTTCTGTCCTTACAAAGCTGGAAACCAGAGCTAGGGCAGCAAAGGATGATGGAACCTCAAACTCTCCAAGCCTTGCCCAGGAGGCAGAGTTTAGGGCAGGGATAGCGAACCATGGACCTTTTATAACTTGTGGACTTCAACTCCCAGAATTCCTGAACCAGTCATGCTTCTCAGCCATTCTGGGAGTTGAAGTCCACAAGTTATAAAAGGTCCATGGTTCACCACCCCTGGTTTAGGGCACCAACTGTGCAACCAGTCTATGCTGCAATATCAGCTGACTTCAAAGGTCAATCCCAGGACCTGTAGCTCTACAAATCCAAGCCTCAAATCTAGTTCTTTGGTCTGGGGTAATTTGTTTCTCTTAGCTTTGCCTGGCTCCTGCTCACTTTATTTCTTTGATTTATATCCTTCCTATATTTGATATATTTCCTCCCAGATGCCTCAGGTAGCATACCAACTCCTCTTTCCTCCAGTTTAATTTCAGTATGAATTTGGTGAGGCTGACCAAGGGACAACAGTAATCCAGTGTTTCTGCTAGCTGGGGAATTCTGGGAGTTAAAAGTCCATACATTTTCAACATTGCTGAGGTTGAGAAACACTGGAGGGGCCCAATCTCATATTTCACAGCCTCATGACCATGGGTTTGATCATGAGCGCCCTCAGCCAATCAAATAACCTGAATATCCTATCATACTAATTTGCATGTTGGATCGGATATTGCCTATTGCTCTTTGTTTGCTGCTGGACTTTACTTCCTGATTGTTTGGAATCTTCACCTGTTTCTAACCTTTTGGAATAATCCTCAAGTTCCTGAGACTTTGGGACTTTGGCAGAGCCTGTTAAAACTTTGTGAGATCCCTCTCTGGAAGCAACAGTCCCATGGTTCCTGCTTTCTCTTCAGCCTCTGATTGATACCTAAGGCTGAAAAATATATCTTTCAGTGACACCATGCAATGTGTTTTTTCCATCACTTCTTGTAGAAATGACAACCCAATGAAATGCAGAAAGGACAGGCCATCTAACACCGTGATGTCAGCTTACACATATTGTAGGCGAAATGGTACAAGGAAAAAGAATTGGAGCAGCACACCGTGGCAGACTTTGGAGATGGACTATTAATCCTGATCGCTTTGTATTACTGGCGCTGAATTTCAGGCAGGGATTTCCCAGCCCACTTGAAGATACCTGGGACTGAAATGGGACTATTCTGCAATTAAGTATTATCTCTATCACCCCCACAGCATGTCTCGGACAAGGAAGGGACAGCTGCTGTTTTCAGCAATACATGTCCTACTATGTCTAGTTCCAGGTGAAAAACTGGCAGCAACTCATGCAGAAAATGTCTATGATGAAAAAAAATCTCCTATCTTATAACATGGAACTAGTTACTTCACGGTTTCCTATATATTTCTCAGAATGGCTTCTCTACTAATCATTGAGAGAACATGCACTTCCTTTTAAGAGGTGCCCCACTCCATCATGAGTAAAAGAGAACAGGTATTGCTTTGTATTTTGCCATAATATTTTATATTTTTGGAATGCTTTGAGGGGGAGAAAAGGGGGTAAAATATACATGCTAGGTGTCATGTAACCCCCTATCTAAAACATTTGCTTCTCCCTCTTCAGGGAGTGTATCTATGTATCTGTATGTGTTGATCCTGCATGAACTAATTTTTCCTTTCATAATTGGGGCTCCAATTTAGCTCCCATCGCATTAGTGGGGGAAAAAAATTGCTAAGAATTAAATCAAGCTGCCCAAATCCTTAGAAATCAAATCACTTTCTCCGCGACATAATAAATATTAGGAGGAAAGGCGATGGCGACAATTTCTACAATGCAAACCAGGAAAAGAAATGGCTTCTTGTGGAAATACGTTGATTGATAACTGTAAAATTAGCTTACAATTTGTCCATTCTCAGCAGGAACTTTATAATTAAGAATGGGCTGTGCTTTTTAAGCCACAGCTGAGTCTTTCAAGTATGAGATCTAGCATAATAGAATGAAAGGACTGAAAGGGACCTTGAGGTCATCTAGTTCAACACCCTGCCAGTTCAGGTATCTACGGTACAAGATCTCTTGCAATGGCCCTCTAACCTCTGCATAAAGACCTCCATTAAAGGAAATTCTACCATGTCCCCAGTCTCTCTGTTCTACTGTTGAACAGCTCTGTTTATTACATTTTTTCCCCCTGAAGTCCAACTAAAATCTGCTTCTTTAAACCCATTAGTTCTGTGTTGACTTCTGGAATTATTTCTGAACAATTTTGTGCTGTCTTTTGCATCCTAGTCCTTTAGATTCTTGGAGACGGCTATCCTGATGTTATTCTAATGGCAGATTAAGAAATGCAGTACCCTGCAGGCATCAAAGGCTACATTCTCAGCACCACATGATTTTAATTTATTTTTCATTTTTTTTAAATATACAAAAAAATACAGACAACAAATTGTCAAAATTGGGAGCGTCCTATCAAATTCTGTACCTGTCAACAGTGGTGTCCCCCAAGGCAGTGTTCTAGGACCAACTCTTCATACTCTACATAAATGACCTCTGTGATTATATCAAAAGCAACTGCGTTCTCTTCGCTGATGATGTAAAGCTATTCAACACCACAGACAATACTACTATCCTTCAAAAAGACCTTGACTATGTATCAGAATGGTCAAACAAACGGCAACTTCAAATCTCAACAAATAAATGCTCTGTCCTACATATTGGCAAAAAAAATCAGAAAATAAAATACAGGCTGAATAGTCAAGACCTTGTTGATGATCCAAACTCTGTCAAGGATTTTGGAGTACTCATCTCAAATGACCTAAGTGCTAGAGCCCACTGTAACTACACAGCCAAAAAGGCGTTAAGAGTTGTTAACCTAATCTTACATAGCTTTTTCTCTGGTAATATTACACTAATAACCAGAGCATACAAAACATTTGCTAGACCAATACTCGAATACAGCTCATCAGTCTGGAACCCACATTACGTATCTGATATTAACACAGTTGAGAAAATCCAGAAATATTTCACAAGAAGAGTTCTCCACTCCTCTACTCATTAATAACTTATGCCACCAGACTCGAAATTCTAGACCTAGAAAACCTAGAACTACGCCGCCTTCAGTCCGATCTAGGTATGGTATATAAAATCATACATTGCAATGACTTACCTGTCAATGAATATTCAGCTTCTACCATAACAACACAAGAGCAAACAATAGATACAAACTCAAGGTTAATCGCACCAAACTTGATTGCAGGAAATACGACTTCAGCAACAGAGTGGTCAATGTCTGGAATACTCTAACTGACTCTGTGGTTTCTTCCCCAAACCCCAAAAACTTTAACCTTAGACTGTCTACTATTGACCTTACCCCTTTCCTAAGAGGTCTGTAGGGGGTGTGCATAAGCACACCAATCGTGCCTACCGTCCCTGTCCTATTGTTTCTTTTATATTTTTTTGATTTTTCTTATATGTATCCATATATTCATAACTATGTTTTTACTTACACCTATTATCTTGTAAGCAATTGACAAATAAAAATAAATATAAAATAAATAAATAAATAAAAAAACAGCAAGCTAGCATTCCGCAGAGCAAGTCATCAGCTTCTTGGGGTTAAGCTTGATTTCTCAACTACACATCCCTCTAGTTGGGTTTTTTTTTTTTTTTTTTTTGTAAGGTCTGGAGGGGTTTGTCACTTTCCTCCAGGATATTTTCAGTTTACCATCCAGCCACCTGCTCTGGAATTCCTAGGGTTGTAATCACTGAGAAGGAGCAGACCATGAGCCAACGGAGACCTAGTTACAGTGCTGATTTCCAGACATAATTTGGATGAATGCCAAGACATAATTTTCACCTGTTGCCCAGAGAAGGAGGTGCTACTGATCAGCGGAGAGTGGAGGTTTTCTGGTTCACATATTATGGACTCCCTTCACGAGGGTCCATCTTAAGGCAGCAAATGTGCTATATTGAATGAGCAGCAGGAACAAACTATGAGAAAAAAGAAGGCCAAAGCATTCGAAATCCTTTAGATTATATTTCCTATAGGAGAGTAAGAGGTGGGTCTCATCTCAGGATTATTCAGTACTGTACCAGCACAGATTTTGACCAAGTTTGCATCTGGTTGGTTTTGTCTCATTTAAGCAGGCTTGAGTTTGGCTAGAAGTTGGATAAGTAACTTTATCACAGCTTCATTTCCCCAATGGTATTATAGTGGTTTTCAGAAAGCAACAACAACCACACAATAATAAATGCTGCTCCAGCCTTCTGTAAGGATTGGAATTAAGGCAAATTAAAGTAAAATTGCTAATCTGCAAATTAATGAAGTTAAATCAACCTTCTGTTAGATCAACCTTCTCCTCAACCAGCTGTTTACATTTTTCAGATGCACTGAAAGTAGAGCTACATCTGAAAGTATCTCTTGCTACTCTTCAACCAACTACAAAAGTAACCTGGAACTGCCAAGTTCCACAAAGGGTTTGTGAATAACAGGGAGAAAAGATCTGTCTTAATCCAACTTGTTAATATTCTCAGAAGTTTGTCCTTGTTTTATTATGCTGAATAACCTTTCTTTTTCTTTACCATTTCATCTAAAATAAAAGTGTATCTTTCCCATTGTCTACCCTGGACACTATAAGCAAGCAGAGAATAAAGGAGCAATTATTTGCAGTAATGCAGTAACTCTGTCCAGAAGTAGTTATTTAAAAGAACTGATATGGCCACCTATCTCACACAATGATCCTAGGCTGCTCAAAACAACCAGTAAAAAAACACCGTAAAATTCATCATATCTTCCCACTTATATGTCAAACCCCTTGACTCATCCCATCTATTCCTAGCCCAAGATTTGGAGGAGTTCCCAGGTTTTGGGATCTTCCTAAACAGGTGGTGGTAGAAACAAAGCTTATGGAAATCTATTTCAAAGGACTGGGATAGCTACAGAGAAGCCCCATCTCCAAAGTCCCATCAGATGGCAATATTTAAGGAAGGAGACCTAGAGCACACACACTATCTAGTAGGACAAGCAAATACCCTTGAGGAGAGGTAGTCCCAGAAATGACCTGGTCCTATGCCATGTAGGGCTTTAAAGATTATAGCCAACATCTTAAATTGCACTTGGAAAGAAAGTGAAAAACGGTGCAGCTCAAGGAACATGGCATAGCTTTTGAGGAGCACCCAGAGCTGCACATGCTGCCAGAGTCTGGACCAATTGCAGCTTCTGGATGGCTTTCAAGGGTAGTTCCAAGTTCAACACATTGCAACAATCCAATAATGAAGTAACCAAGTCTCTCATTGAAGGTGGAGCACTTTGGAAGATGCTTCCTGCTATAAAATGATTAGCACCTCATAAAATGGAGGACAAGCAAGTCCAGGTCCATGCAACAAGAGGGCCACGTAGACTCTGGAAATGATTCAGCACGTAGGCTTTGGATCCTTCTATTGTTCATTAAAGGAGCCACTCTTTTCTTGACACCAAGTCAAACATCTTGAGCCTCAACTACTTATGAAAGAAAATTCCAAATTTCAAGTATGTGTGTGCAATATCCACTAAATCCAAGACTTTGAACACTTGAAACCCTCTGTATAAACGTGAAGAACACTTATCATCTATGATAGGTTTCAAGCTCTTCTAAAAAGTAGAACAGGCTCATGGTATGAAAAACATGAAAAAGAATTTCAACCCTTTTTATGAGGCTTTTCATAATAGCAGCATAGCCCTCTGCAGGAAACCGCGCCAGAGCCTAGACATTTCTGAAATTCTCAGCTGAGTTACTTTACCTGAGAAAAGGCGGAGAGATATGCAACACCTGAAGACATCCGAATGAAAACAAACCACCACAAACAAACTTGTCTGTCAGCATACCCATTCTTTCCGTCTCAGAAACTTCACATGTGGCAACTCTGAAGAACTGCCAGAAGCCACTTATGCTTTGGAATGCAAATTAGCAGGGCTTCAGGAGCTGCAAAAAATGGATCCGTAGCCCCACATATGTGTGTCATGCCCCTGTTGGAGACTGACTCTGAGGGAGAGGAGGAACAGCCGACAGGGAGTGGAAGTATGGCTCCGGAGGTTGAGGACTATTTAAAAGGACGGACTTCGCATGGGCCAGTGCTGGAAACAAAGCGTGAAAATATCTCTAGTCTGTGTGCTTATCTGAGTTTGGCGTCCTTCCCAGTGTGTATTCCGATATCTGTGGACGTCTTCAAACCCTTATCTTGCCTGGTTTCCTTAATTGCTTCAGTATGGTTTGTGTTGTTTTTTCTATTTATAATTTATAGGTATTTTTAGTTTGAACTAAGCATTTATTCCTTTTAGCGACTGTTTGTGGGAGAGTTTTTTGTCTCCAGTCAATGATATTTGGACCTTTGAAGCCAAGTTGAAGATATTAAAGGGACTTCACCTGTTTTTGTGCCTGTGTTGCTTTTGTATCCCACCCTGGGTCATCACAAAGTGTCTCTCACGGTAAATTGCTTCTCCAATCTGGCACCCTCCAGAGGCACGGAGATTATGAACCCCTTCAGTCAATCTAGCTACAAACTTTGCGAGCAGTAATCCCAGCATGGCAGGTGAGTGAAAAAAATTTACAGGTAGTCCTCGACTTACGACTACAATTAAGCCCAAAATTTCTATGGTTAAGCGAGACATTTGTTAAGTGAGCTTTGCCTCATTCTGTGACCCTTTTGTCTCAGTTGTTAGGTGAATCACTGCAGTTGATAGTAACCTAGTTAAGTTGCAAAAGGCAATCACATGACCCTGGGACACAGCAACAGGGGATAATAAAATATGAACCAGTTGTCAAGCATCTGAATTTTGATAAGGGGGATTTTCACTGTGAAAAACGGTCATAAGTCCCTTTTTTTCAGTGCCACTGTAATTTTGAACAGTCACTAAATGAACTGTTGTAAGTCGAGGACTACCTGTATTATAAACCATGCTAGAATGGTGGGGGTGTTGATCCTAGGAGGAAAAAGTCCCATTTGTTAACAAGCAAGGAAGTTTACACTATGTATACTGAGAGTATTTGCACCAAGACAAATTCCTTGTGTGTCCAATCACACTTGGCCAATAAAGAATTCTATTCTATTCTATTCTATTCTATTCTATTCTATTCTATTCTATTCTATTCTATTCTATTCTATTCTATTCTAGACATCCAGTACCTTTCCAAGCAGTTTAAAAGAACTGAGTCCGGGAGTTTCCGGTTTGTCGGCTTCGCGAGCGGCAGGGATTCGCGAAGCTGCGCGATCCCTGCTGCGCTAGCTGCTTTGGTGCTCCGATCCGGAAGGGTCCGGAGCTAGGCCACTGCAGGGGCAGCTGAAGATAGGGGATCCGGAGAGGGGTTTGGGGGTGTTGCAGACCCCTCCCGGCCGGCAGAACCCCTTTTCCCAAGACGGTGCAGCGGCGGTCCGCAATGGCCGCCACAAAGAAGCTGGCAGCCGGGTAAGAATGCGCAGGAGGAAGTGGAGAAAGTATTTGAAAAGAGAAAGTTTTTCTTGGTTCCCAGGACTCTAAGACATATTTAACAAAACTCCTGAAAATTATGACTTTCTGAATGATACCTTCTAGAAGAGGAAAAAAGCGGCAGTTTGGTGGTGCTGAAAGGAAAGTTTACTCTCCTTCCCGACGGAATTAATAAGTGGACATTGAGAAACCTGTTTTTTTCAGGTAAAACTAGCTTTATGGGATAAGTCGGAAGGGAGAGGACAAAAAATATATTCATCTGGTTTGATTTTGTTGGAGGAGATGCCTTAAGGATTTGAAGACAGAAATAGAACTTCAATAAGGCTTCAAAATACAGATTTGGGCTTTCTTTTTTCTTTTGTCTGATACTACCCCTGGAAGAGAAAGGGAGAATTTTGTCTTGGCTTGGATTGATTGAGGATTGTGGATTTTGGGATTGTTTTACTTTTTTTTTGAAATATCTTGGTTGGTGTAAGAAGAAAGAGGGAAAAAAGAAAAGAAAAGAAAAGATCTATAATGGCTTTTTCTTTTGAGGAACTGAGGGAAGAATATGAGCAAACAAAAGCAGCCGGTAAAGATGGTATGGAAAAAGCCTTCCTATTTTTAGAAATGGCACTGGTTAACTATCAACAAACAATACAACAGATGGAGGCAGAAGAACAAGAAGAAGAAGAAGATGAAGACGCCATCTTTAATGAATTCCAAAATTTAACTAAGAAAGAAGGAAGGAAGAAAGCGAGGAAAATGAAGGACTTAAGATCTAAAAAAACATTTAAGAAAGAGAAAAATAAGATGCAAAATAAATATAATGATAGTAAACAAAAGAAAAAGGGAACACAACAGAGAAGGGATGCCAGCAAGGCAGAGGCTAGAAGAAGTAGGGGTAGGAAGATTTGGTGGGGGAAGAAAGAAAGGGGAAAGGCGGAGAAAAGCCACAAAGTTTTGAAATTAGATGGGAAAAGAGGAATTTTTTTTAGGGACAAAGGGTAAAGTACAATTTCCTTAAAAAAGATTTTGCAAGGTACATAAGATGGTATTGTAACATCTGTATTAGAAATAGAAAATTAGAATGGCTTAAGAGTTAATAAGAAATTAAAATGTTGAAATGTTTAACAATGATTGATTTTAAAATGTAATAAAATATTAAAGGGAAAGGCAATGGGAATGTTACAAGATTTAATATTTAGATTTATTATTTAACTATGTATTTAATCATTTTGGATTTATTGCTCTGTTTTTATTGTTATTAAAAGAAAAAAATTAATAGATAGAATGTACCAAGCAGAATCAGATTGGGTATTAGGTGTTATTTTAAATGTTAATCTAATTAATTTAGGGGGAGGATAGAAAGGCATCATACTCTGATTAGTGACTTCAGGAGAAATTCTTTTTTATATATATATAAGGAATGAAATAGAGGGATAATAAAGAATGGGCAAAAGATACAAATATAATGATTTAAATTAAGATGGATTAAATAAGATAGAATTATGAAGAGTGAAATGTGTGGAGAAGTTTATATAGAAGATATAGAATGGTAAACAAAATAGGTAATGATATGTAAGATGAGCATGAATATAATTGAAGCCCATATAAAGAGAGGTACCTGGGGCCAAGTTACTTTCCTAAAAGATTTTTTATATGTTTGTTTGTTGTGTGTTTATGTTTTTGAGAGTATTAATAAAACCTTGTAGAAATACAGAATGAGAATAATGGCAATCAAGTCAGAAAGAAATAGATGAAATAATAATAGTGAAATTGAATAAGAGTAAAGAGAAGTAAAGAGAAATTGGATAAGAGGTATTTTTATGCTCATATGGAAATGGCTTAAAATAGAATTGTATTGTATAAAATAAGGTTTTATCTGACTTGTAAAATTTATAATGGAAAAAGGTTCAAATATGTAATGGTTGATGATGATTTGTTTGTCTTTGAAATTAATAAAATTTGCTTAATAAAAAAAAAAAAAAGAACTGAGTCCAACATAACTGTTGCGTCTCTTAAGCCCATTCAATAAACACTTGAAATGATCTCATGAATAAAATGCCAAGTGCAATGCAGCTGGTATTTTTTTCACTAGTCCGTTTATTATATATATATATATATATATATATAATTTTCTTTCATCATAAAATCCAAAATTGAAAATTGCATCTCCTGGCAGGGTTATAAATATCCAAATGTTCATAAACCTCAGCATGTGTCTGCAAATATTAGCAGTATATCACCTAAGAAATGTCCTTGCTATAAGTTGGTATTAAGGTCTCCCACACTATTGAGCAGTGCTGTTTTGACAAGCGTTTTTGCCTTCTGACATGCAAATTGTACTTTCTGTCTTGTGAGACACCACTGATTTGTTTTTCACTATCTTAGGACTATCTTTGGAATTAGTCAAGGGAAAATTCTTTCTCTTGACATAAAAATAAATAAATCCCAGAATTAAGTGTCAAATAAACTAGGAGGTAGGTTCCCTCCCAAATGATAGGTGCCGGGTACAGACAGAGCCACAAAGTATTGGGTTAATAATCAGGGGTGGGCTTCAAAAAATTTAGCAAAGGGTTCCCTGCCTGGTTGCTGGGTGGGCGTGGCCATGGTGGGCGTGGCCTAGTCGGCCTCCTGCACCATGGTGGGAGAAGGATGTTTTTGCCCTCTCTGGGCTCCGGAGGCTTTCTTTGAGCCTCCGGGAAGGTGATAATGGCTTCCCCAAGCTCTGGAGGCTCTCTGGAAGCCGGAAATGGGCCCATTTCCGGCCTTCCTGAACTTCCGGGAGGCCTGTTTTTCACCCTCCCTGGGCCTCCACATGTGCCCTGCACTTACCTGCATCCAAACAGGCCGCGTGGGGACTCTTGGAAGGAGTGGGGTGGGCAGGGCCAGCCAGGAGTGGGATTTGGGAGTTCCCCCGAACTGCACAGAATCTTAGCTAGAGGCTCTCCTGAGCCCCTGAGAACCCTCAGCAGCCCACCCCTGGTTCTAATAAAAATGTTCCTTATCATCTATTATTCCTTGATTGTGAGTGTGTCAAAAGTAAGTGCACCTAAGAATCACTACTTCAAAATATAGGTAGGCCTCAACTTACGATCGCTATTGAACCCCGAATTTGCATTGCTAAAAAAAGACAGTTGTTTAAGTGAGCTTTGCCCCATTTTACGACCTATCTTGCCATAGTTGTTAAGTGAAACCTTGCAGGGGTTAAGTAAGTGACATGGTTGTTAAGTGAATCTGGCTTCTTCATTGACTTTGCTCGACAAAAGGGGATCACATGACCTCCTGGACATGGCAACCATCATAAATACCATAATCAGTTGCCAAGCGCCCAAATTTTGATCGTGTGACGCCGCAACGGTCGTAAGTGCGAAAAATGGTCCTAAGTCACTTTTTTTTTCCAGCGCTGTTGTAATTTTGAACAGTCATTAAACAAAAGTTGTAAGTCAAGGACTACTTGTATTTTGTTAAATAATGTGCCTGGGTCAAAATAGGGCACAGCATCAGTGGTGGGATTCAAAAATTTTACTACTGGTTCTGTGGCCGTGGCTTGGTGGGTGTGGCAGGGGAAGGATACTGCAAAATCCCCATTCCCTCCCCACCCCACTACCCTGCTTTCCAGCTCTGTTCTCCTGTGCAGGGCAACAAAAGAAGACTTAGCCAATCAGCTAGGACTAGGGAGGTAGAGAATAGAAGGGGGCGGGGCCAGTCAGAGGTGGTATTTGCCAGTTCTCTGAACTGCTCAAAATTTCCACTACTGGTTCTCCAGAACTGGTCAGAGCCTGCTGAATACTACCTCTGCACGGCATATAAAGAAAACCTGATTATTTTCTAACTTAGAAGAATGTATAGCTCTTTGGGGATTCTTATCTACTTGTGAACAAATGTGGGTCTTTTCTCAAGGCTTGTCGAAAACAGATTGCAATTCAATAAAATATGTCGTTCAGCAAGGAAACTAAAACAAAGCAAAGTTTTCTAGCTAGCTGCCAAGGCAGGACTAGAACTCACAGTCTCCCATTGTCTACCCTGGTGCTTTTAACCATTACAGGTAATCCTTGTTTACCTGTAATGGTTTACCTGTAAGAGTTGTTTAGTAACAAAGTTATGACAGTGTAAAAAAAAACACCCGGCTTTGTGAACAGTCCTCGCATTTACAACCATCATACCATTATAGGAGCCTCTGTGGTGCAGTGGTTACAGTGCTGTACTGCAAACTACTTCTGCTGCAGTTGCCTACAATTTGGCAGTTCAAATCCCACCAGGCTCCAGGTTGACTCAGCCTTCCATCCTTCCAAGGTGGGTAAAATGAGGACCTAAATTGTTGGGGGCAATAGGCAGACTCTGTAAACCACTCAGAGAGGGCTGTAAAGCACTATAAAGCGGTATATAAGTCTAAGTGCTATTGCTATTGCTATATCCCGTGATTGTGATCATCATCTGCATCCTTCAATTGGCTTCCAAGAAGCAGGGTTAATACGAAGTGCAGAAGGAAAATTGCAAGACATGCCTCATTTAATGACTGCGGTGATTTACATAACAACTGAATGGGAAGAGATGCTGTAAACCCGATGCAGTCACTTGATTTTCTCCTTAGCAACACAGTCAGCAGTCTCAATGGTGGTCGCTAAGCGAGGATTATCTAATCTCCAAACTAAGTATCCTTATTCCCTCTCAATTGGGCATCGGTCTTTTTGAATTGAGCTGGATTCACGTGACTGAGCATATACAGAACTGCACAGCACAAATAGCAATTCATCCAACAGTTCTGCATATCCTTCTGAAATAGCTTCATAAGGGCCAAAAAGCAGAGGTCAATTTCAGAAGCATTTGTCACTTTGCAACAACATCTGCAGCAGGGTTAAGCCAGTGACAGTAGCATCACAACTTTGTGGCACACGCCCTACTTCCTTTTCAGCGTGCTTTGTGCCATGGCACATATGTCCTAGAAGACTTTGTAGCACATCCCTTCTTTTCTCAATCTGATGAAAGCAGGAAGACCTTTGGACACTGCTGATGCTTTGTTATCTGTGTGGCAAGTTTATTACTTCATTCTTTTGCAAAAAGGTGGCAAATCTTACATAAGCTAGGGACGAACACTTCCGAACCACCACAAAAAGAGGAAACGCTTCTACTAGATGCTCTTGCTCCCTTCTGTGCAGACCTGCGGAGGACAGGGAGGGGTGTCACTCGTCCCCTTGGTTGTTTCAGAAGGTTTTTCAAAATTAGACTACAAAAAAGATTCTCTACTTTTCAGATAGCCATAAAGAAGCCACCAACTGAATACTTTGAGGGATCCTTGGTGCTCTCTGAGCTTGCTTGACTTCTTACAGATGTTTCATTACCCTCACTAGGTTATATCATCAGTGCTAATCAGGGATGGGCTTCAAATAATTTAACAACCGCTTTTCTGCCCGGCTGCTGGGTGGGTGTGGCCATGGTGGGTGTGACCTAGTCAATCTCCTGCACCACCCTGGAAGCGAAAACAGGCTGCGGGGGGGGGGGTCTTAGCTGAGCCACCCCATGACCCATTTCCCACCTAGTAGGCCTCTCAGCACGACTGGGCCCATTTCTGGCATCCTGGAACTTCCAGGGGGCCTGTGTTGCCCTTTGGGCCCGTTTCCAGCCTTCCAGAGCCTTTTTTGCCCTCCCCGGGCCTCCATTTTAAATGTAGGAAATATAAATAAATATAAGCCACATAAACAAAAGCCCTGTTGAGGTTCTCCGTAAGTTTTAAAAGGAGGACGGAGTCCTGAGAGAAAAAGGTTGAAGAAATCTTGCTCTAGAAAAGCACTATTCTGGATAAAGCAAGATTTGCCCACCCCACGATACAAAATATGCAACTTGTAGAAACAAACTGCATGAGAGAGAAAGCCTCCAGAAATGGACCACTTTGAACAATACAATATAAAAATACAACCACTCTGTTTCTTGGACAAATGGTGCATGGGTGTTCAGTGAATGACAACCCTGGCCTCCAGAAATGTTGATATTTTTTTTATTTCCTCTCTTGGAAAAATTGCCATCTTCAAGTCAGCCTAGTTTGCATCAACAATTTGAGGACAAAGTTTAAATAAGATTTCAGCATACAGAGCTCTCTTGGAGGTCACAGCACCTGAACTTTCCACTAGTCACCATGTTAACATTAGCCTGCACTCATCTGATAAACCTTTATTTAAATTCCACATCTCAGACCATTTATCACAGGGAAGGAAAGAAAATTGAAAAACAGATCGCTGAGATCAATGCCAACAAGTGTATTACCATTCCTTGCCCTTGGTAACCTGTTCCTCAAAGGAGAAACAATTTGTTTAAACTTTGCAATGGCAACAGTTACTCACACAGATTCAGTTGCAAACTGAATTAAGGACAAAGATGGGTACCTCACCATCTCTTTATCCAAATTCTATGTGTGTTAAGAGCACAGGTTTATGGTGGAAGATAATTATGTTGTTTGTGTTTCTCAACCTTGGCAATTTTAAGATGAGTGGACTACAATTCCCAGAATCCACCAGCCTCCAAATATCTTATAATTGCTAAGGCTGAAAAACACTGATCTGTAAGTACATTAATAGAAATACAACATGAATTTTGAAATATCTGTATGATGGTCAATCTGCTGCTGAACTCTTAGGAAATGAAAATGAGACAATTGTGATGGAACTTGGTGGGGAGTAAGGAAAAAAGTCTAAACACTGCCTATTTGTTAAACTTTTTGACTATGAGGTTTACAGATGAAAGCAACAATTAAAATCCTGTTTTAAAATGTGAAGCCTTTTGAACAAGTCAAGAAAGAATTCAAAACTCAATCACCCCACTCCACAGAGATCTAGGACAGCTTCAGGGGAGGCCCAAATACAGTATAAACCCACGTGAGACAAAGTAGGTGAAACTCAAGTCACGAAAAACCACCAGAACACAAAAGAGGTTAGATGTGATATCAGTATTTTATTTAAAACAGATTTAGATTGTTATCAAAAGAAATAATACAAAATGAAAAATATGTAACATTTTTGTAGTGGGATACTTAACTGGCCTTGAAACAGGTTTGGAAAATAATTAAAGGAAATTAAGAAAATAAACATGCTCCTTTCCTAACCAAACAGTAGTGTCTCTTTGGGAGAAGAATGACTAATTAGAAAAAAGTGCAAAAATGTTTGTATTAGACCAAACCTAGGAAATGAAGAAAGAATATACAGGATTATAAGTACAAAAACTGAAGCCACAACTGAATTACTGATATAAACTAATAGATCTGTCCAAATTAAAAGACTAAAGCTGGTTTAAAGTTAATGTCAAAAGTATATCTCCATTTGGGGAAGGGGGAACATTTGTATGGACTGTATGCCTGTATTAACTACTAAATGGTGGCTGCAGACATTTTTAAGTTTGAATAATTAAACAGCCACTTAATTAATTTCCAGCTATTTTTACTGTGTTTTGCTGATTGGTAATTGAGTAACCCTTGCTTTCCACATGTTTTGTTGAAAGCATATCCCAATGAGTTTTACTACGAAGTTGACTTCTACAGAATCTGCAGCAGCCCGAGATATCCAAGATCTAATTGTTTACCTCACATTAGATTACTTCTTTATTTGGTTAAAAAACAAATCTGGTGGCACAGAGCATCCATGTGTTAACTAAAAAGTTAAGCAGATGTGGCCTTGTTAACACAGCTGCATGGCAGACTGCCTAAGGATTCCATGGAAATTGCTTTGGAGAGGGAAAAAAATCCCTTTAATTTTACACTTATAGTCTACTTAATTGCAATGCTTGATTTATTTTTGTATGCATGTATCCTCCTGTCTCTCTTCACTGCAATATTATAAGAGAGCATCAGACTGCACTCTCTCAAGCAACACTTTTTTCTCCAGACAACCCTACAAGGCAAGAAATTATGAGCCATGATCCTCTTTGGGCTTGTGAGCCACTGAGAGGGTTTGCAATTTTTAAAAAAGGGAATATTAACCAGGAGTGAGTTTTCATAATGCCCAGACAGATGAAGCAGAATGAGAAACTCAGAACCAGTTCTGGGATAGGGATGGGCAATTCATTTTCCCAAGGGATCATATGAGAAACTGGAGCTGTTCTGGAAGGCCAGACCAATAAAACCAGGAAGGTGCAAGTTTTTTTGGAAATATTAGAAGAAGTTGGGGCCTTCGCTTGCCTCAAATGATTTACCATTTTATTTATTCTAAAACAGGAAGACTTATGTTCCCATAACTGTTGCAAACTGGATCAGAAAGTGTTTCATTATAAACACTATAAGGTATCCTGATTTCTAAGCTGTAAAAAGCCCTAAATCTTGGTAAAATAATATGGCATTTTCGCTGGACATCGATGTTCTTCAGATGATATTTTAATGGAAAACAAAGAAAAAGCATCTGGCTGCCCAAATGAAATATACTAATACAGGTAGTCCTCAACTTATGACCACAATTGAGCCCAAAATTCATGTTCTTAAGTGAGAAATTTGTTAAGGGAGTTTTGCCACATTTTACGATTTTCCTTGCCACATTTGTTAAGTGAATCACTGCAGTTATTAAGTGAGTAACATGGTCTGACTTCCTCGTTGCCTTTGCTTGTCTGAAGGTTGCAAAAGGAGATTACATGACCCGAGACACTGCAAGTATCATAAATACATATCAGCTGCCAAGTGTCCAAAATTTGATTTTGTGACCATAGGGATGCTGCAATGGTCATAAGTGTGAAAAATGGGCATGTCATTTTTTTCATGCTGTTGTAATTTTGAATAGTCATTAAACGAGTCAAGGACTACTTGTATTTTGTTGAGTAACGTGCCTGGGTCAAAATAAGGCACAGCATATTAAAGAAACTCATTATGACAATCTTCATAAGTGAGAAAAATGATCATAAATCATTTTTTTCAGTGCCATCGTAACTTTGAACAGTCACTTAAGCAGTTGTAAGTCAAGGACTACCTGTACAGCCATGAAAGTCTCAACAAAAAATGGAAGAAGTTATTATTCTGTTATTTCTTAACAGAAACCTTTTGTTATGAAGAAATTAAATTTCAGCACCAAATATTGATTTCTGGGACATAAATGAGAGTGAAATTAAAATTTAGTATTTTATGGTGTATTTTAACCTAATCTTAAGTTTTATATGGATTTTTCAGAGATGCAATATGTCTATGGAGATGCTCAGTCATCCAGGTCATGGTTTATCCCAAAGGTGCTTTTCAAAGATGCAATAGTTTGCAGACTTCCTCTTTACTTTTTCCGAAGTTAAGCAACCATCTTAAAACCCAATATAGAAAAATATGTTTGAAGCATATTTCAGTGAAACTCAAATATATAAGCACACACACACCCCAAAGGGATCAATTTTCACTCGTTCCCCCCAAAAAGCCTTTCTTTTCAGTCCTAAGTGAACAATAATGGCAATAATTTAATCCAAAGAACAAAATTATCTCTCTCGCACTCTCTTTCAGACATATTCAAATATGAATTCTGTTTATAGACTATGCATTTTGTAGGAGACTTCAGTAAAAATTCCTAGACAGATAGTCAGGAAAAATGTAGACATCCTGACCTGCCTAAAGCAATAATGACACAAACAAAGCAAATATGCTTTGCAAAGCAGAGCAACCTCCTCTACTGCCTTCCTGCATCCTTCTGTCCTTTTTATCATAAATAGGGTTTTCATAATAGTCCGTCTTTTAATGCAAGGGACCAGCCTGCATTTTTAGCATTGTTACAAAATGTATGCACACATTTGAAAGAGACGATCTCCGTGAGGTGAACAGAAAGGAAGTGTTATGGTCATGCCTTTTGAAGACCAAGATTGTTGGGGACAATATGGAACTAATGCTTCTACATTGTAAATTGCCCAGAGAGTGCTGCAAACCACTAGCGGGAAGTATATAATGCTATGGCTATCATAATGACTATACATTTTGATTTCTATGCTTCCACTGTAGAAATTGGCAACATAATGTCTGTGAGTGACAAAGTCCCTCAACACTTAATCTGGGATTCACTTAGCTATTTAAAAGAGTCTTCTAATTCAAAATGGCTATCTATCTATCATCTATCTATCTATCTATCTATCTATCTATCTATCTATCTATCTATCTAAACTATCTACTCTCTGTCCAGTGGTGGGATTCAATTTTTTTTACTACCGGTTCTGTAGGCATGGCTTGATGGGCATGGCACGGGAAGGATACTGTAAAATCTCCAGTCAGAGGTGGTATTTGCCGGTTCTCTGAACTACTCAAAATTTACGCTACTGGTTCTCCAGAACTGGTCAGAACCTTCTGAATACCACCTCTGTCTCTGTCTCTCTCTGTCTCTCTCTTGTCAGATATAATTATTTATAATAATTAGGCATCAGCTTCTAGTATCTTTTTCTACAAGATTGTTTCTGAGCCCATGTACATTTCCACAGACAGTCTCCGAAAAGGAAAGTGATGTACAACTGCAGCCCAGTTCTTCTGTTTTAGAAATGTACTGAACTGTTCAGAAAAAGAAAGGAGAAGAAAAAAAAATAAGTTGGAGAAATACATAGATTCATCAGGTTTCTTTCTGCTAAATTGTTTGACTCACCACAACTACTAGAGCAAGCCATGCTGTGGTAGCATTCATGTCATGCTTTTGCAAATTCCAAGGGAGCTCTCCAACCCAAAACAACCACTTCTCCGGTCATTGGCTTTAGACAGCAATCGGGAACTAAGATGGCGGCAAGAAAAACACCTACTTCCCCATTTTTTTTCCAGCACAACCCTCCATCACTTTCAGTATAAATTTGCAGCCTTATAGAAGTGCCAGAAATCTATTTCTAGACATTCTTCAACAGAGGAAGTGCTTTATTTTAAATCAGTTTCATTTCACCCAGTTCAAGTCTCTGTTGTTTAATAAGAGGAAATAAATAGCCACATTCAGAGTGCAAGGAAAAGGCTAATCTATGCACGGATCCTCACAGCTAATTCTCTTCTCATGCCTCCAGTTTATGGTGGCTATGGACATAGCATGTTCAGGATGTTTGGGTGAGATGTATGATGGGCTGCATCAGTCTTTGGGTTCCAACATATATATGCACATTACTGCTTGGAAAACGACAGATCTTTACACACAAATGACTCCTAACAGCCAACAAGTATTTCCGAATTGGAACAGAAAACTCTTTTTCAATCAGTCAACATCACCATGAGCATGCCAAAATTAAAAGGTTCAGCTACCTTACATCAAAGAGAGTTAAACTACTTTAAGACAGATTAAAGATTAATGGACAGAAAAGCATTAAGCAACGCCCAGAAAGATGTGTTTGTATAACGGTGAGCATTACCCAACTGGTTTATTCACCATGATAAATGGCACCAGTTCCATCACCCTTCATACACCCACCTCTCCCCGTCACCAAAAATAGATTTGAAAAGTTTCTGCAGATGAGCCTGACCCTGTCTGTTTGTGCACTTATACATTTATGATTCATTCTTGGCTAGTAGTAGCTCTGCAGAATGACTGAAAGATAACTAGTTGACAAACAGACCAATGGATGACTCTTGTTTTCCATAAAGCTATACCTTTGGCCTTCTATAGATACCAACTGCAAAGCTGACAGGGGAGGGGGAAATGAAGAGAACAAAGAAATTACTCATGCCCTTTGCATAACGCTAAGTAAAGTTGATTCATGAGCTGCAGATTTATTACTAGAAATCCTTTGTATGTTGGGTCAGGAAGCAGTAGAGCAAAACCTGAAATTTGGAAGATATAAGCAGCTGAGGGGTACAGTGCAGCATTTTAGTCATCTTCTTTTGAAGGAAAAATAAATAAAGAAATCAGGGGCAAGTAACTAAAATGATTAAAAAAAAGCTGAATTAAAAATTGGAGTAAACCAAAACTAAACAAAACTTAAAGGATGAAGAGCAACTAAGATTTGGCTAGAGTTTTATGAATCTTGCATAGGGTACAGGAACTAAAAAAGGGACACAGAGCAAGTCATGAAATTGATCTGGTTGACTGAAGGTAAAGTAAAAAAAGAAAAAAAAGAATTAACCTTTGCATTACAAAATCCATTGTGATAGGATATGGTGGATGGGGAAAAACAGATTAATGGAGGAGAGAACTACCAATGGTTATCAGTTATAATGGCTGTATAAACTTCACAGGTTTTTGAGCAACAGCAAAAAAAAAAAAGAGTGTAGTGGGGAAGATTTAGGGTCACATTTAGGTGGCTGCTCTGAGGAATAAGATGCTTAAGCAGGACTTCAGCTCCTCTTTCATTGTAAGAATATTGTCAGTTCTCACCTCACTTGCTGACTACAGCTTAAAATACCAACCAGTATATATTAATTGGCCTTCAGATTCAGTGTAACAGATAGAACCCTTAATAAATTAGTTCAATGCAGTAGGGATGTGTCACCTTTCTTACAAATACTGCCCACTAAAGTATCCATTTCATAGAGTTCTTGGGCTACTGCAACCTGAAATTAAACAAAAGAAATTTATAGATGTTAACCGTCACCAAATCCTTTGTCATAGACTTATTTTCTCAGGCCCCATAGCTGCAGTCATCGTGGAGAAATCATGTCATGTAAGTAACCAAGTTTAATAATGATGATGCTTAAAAGAAAATGCAGAGTCAATCCATTCTAAGTGCACGCTAAGTCAATGATTCGTTATCCAATAAGGAAAGATCCTGTATGCAACGCCACAGTATGACCTAAGGCAATTTGTCACACAAAGCAAATTAATAATGTAACCTTCGCTGGACAGTCTGCTTTTGCTTTCACAGATCAGTGCAATTTATGAGAAACTGAAACACTCTTTCAAAAAGCGGGGTGGGGGAAACCATGTAAACTTGTTTACATTTAAATGTTAACAGTATCTGGACCTAGAAGATCTGTTTTCATGAAGAGCTAACTTATAAAACTTGTATCGTCATAATTTAACATCTGGAAATAGAGGTAGTCCTTGTCTTATGACTGCAAATGAGCCAAAAATTTATGTGGCTAAGTGTTGTGGTTAGCCGGCAGCCAATGCAGATGGCTGAGGAAAGCGAGGCCTCAGATGAGGGGCCAGGACCATTAGGGAGTGGACTGCTGCCTTCAGATTGTGGGGGCTGGCAGCAGCGATGAGGAGGTTCCCGAGGAGCCTGGGCCAAGTGTGCGTGCACGCAGGGCTGCTCTTAGGAAAGAACAGCTGCAGCAGCATGGGCGACTCGGGAGTAAGGCTGCAAGGTAATGGCCCCTCCTTCAAGAAGATAAAAGCCAGCTGTGAAACGAATGTACTTTGCAGAAGGCAAAGTTGTTTTGAAACTCCAGCATCGTGGACATTCCAGTATCCTGAGTTTGTATTTGAAGATTCTTGTATTGCAAATTATTTCTTGTCTGTTATCTTTTGGCAAGTCTCGCACAGTTTGGCAAGGCTTGTGCTTATCACAGCTAATTATTTTGTAAAAGTATTACAAGGTTTCTGTTCCTGTTGGATTGTGTTTGATTTGTTGGAAAAGGGCGTGGGTCAGAACACTAAGTGAAACATTTGTTAAGTTTAGCTTTGTCCCACTTTTCTTGTCATAGTTGTTAAATGAATTGCTACAGTTATTAAGTTAGTAAGTGAATCTGGTTTCCCCATCGACTTTGCCTATCAGAAGGTCCTATAAAGGGATCAGGTGATTGCCAGGAACACTGCAACTGTCATAAATATGAGTCATTTACCAAGCATCTGACTTTAGATTATGCAACAACAGAGATGATTCACCAGTCATAAGTGTGAAAAATGGTCAAGTCACTTTTTTCAGTGCTGTTATGACTTCGAACAGTCACTAAATGAACTGTTGTAAGTTGAGAACTACCTGTATTGGCAATTGTTAATCAGCACAGACAATAGAAGTCAAAGTTTTATACAGTCCCCAGCAGTAGTGATGAGCGCACTGTTAGAAGAGCTGAAGGATCAGATAGTGGCAGGTCATCATGGAGAAAAACCACCCACTGTATGTGGTCACTACCACTACCACTATGTAGTTACCTGAGCCATGGTGGCGCAGTGGTTAGAGTGCAGTACTGCAAGCAACTTCTGCTGACTGCCAGCTGACTGCAATTTGGCAGTTCAAATCTCACCAGGCTCAAGGTTGACTCAGCCTTCCATCCTTCCAAGGTGGGTCAAATGAGGATCCAAAATGTTGGGGGAAATATGCTGACTCTGTAAACCTCTTAGATAGGGCTCTGTAAAGCGGTATATAAGTCTAAATGCTATTGCTACTAAAGAGTCAACAATGACTTGATGGCATGTAAT
Source organism: Notechis scutatus (assembly GCF_049901735.1). Taxonomy (NCBI): domain Eukaryota; kingdom Metazoa; phylum Chordata; class Lepidosauria; order Squamata; family Elapidae; genus Notechis; species Notechis scutatus. Next base: position 16,595,937 of record NC_142011.1, on the reverse strand, counting down.
AGCAACAGCATTTAGACTTATATACCACTTCACAGTGCTTTACAGCCCTAAGTCAGCCTATTGCCCTCAACAATCTGGATCCTCATTTAAACCCACCTCGGAAGGATGGAAGGCAGAGTCAACCTTGAGCCGGTCAGGATCGAACTCCTGGCAGTAGGAATGTGGAATGAGCCTGCAATGCTGCATTCTAACCACTGTGACACCACAGGCTCTTAATCATCCTCCGTAATCATCCTTATCATCAACCTCAATGCTTAGGATCCTCAAAGCAGGTGTTTCAATATTTCTAAAACATAAAAATATTCTTTGTGAAGCATGCTAGAAATTTCAAGCACACTCATACAGCTTTAGCACTTTAAATAATTATATATGATTTACATATAGGAGCCATTTTTTGCTTTCTGATCAAAAAAAAAAAGCATAAATGAACATAGGAACCTCATTTCGGAGGTTGAAGATAAATTTATGCTTTTGATGTAAAGAAAAAAGGAACCCTGGATATTGCTTTAATACTCTTTTAAAGTTTGGCAATGAAAATACCCCAGTAGAGTTCAGAACAGGGATGTCAAACTTGATTTTATTGAGGGCCACATCAGGGTTGCATTTGACTTTGGGGGGCGTGGTGTGGCCAGGCTGGGCGTGGCCAGCATGATATAATTCGGGTCAGGGGATGCCTGTGGTGGCCCAAGTGCTCTGCCAATGAAAACGGGCTCCCGAGCTCCATTTTTGACTGTGACGGCCTCCTGCAACCCTCTGCCAGCGAAGATGGAGCTTGGAGGGAGGCCCTTGTGAGCTCCATTTTCACTGGCAGAGGCATCGTGGGCCGGTCCTTTGCTGTTTCCAGGGCACCCCGCGGGCCAGATCTAAGCACCCCATGGGTCGGATCCAGCCCCCCGGGCCTTGAGTTTGACAACCCTGGTTTAGAAGGTGAAAGTAAGAAGTGAATAAAATCAGAGCTGAAAAGGCCCATTCAAGGCTCTTGATTCAAAGCTTCTACCCAATGGTCCAATGATCAATTCTTAACATCTTCGGGAAAAAAGGATCAGCTCTGCTCTGCTCAAGGATTCTTACAATTCAGAAGAAGATTCCTTAGTCTGCATAATGTCTATTTCAAACCTTAATGAGGTGATGATTTAAATATTTTGAGGGATAGGCTTTTCCAAGGGTAGAAAGCCATCACAAAGAAAGCTTGATTGCAGGATCACTGTAATGACATTTCCTTGGTGTTGTGACCTTAAGTCTTCTCTCCTGATTTATTGGATGGGCATCTTTTGTGTAATTGTTGTTAGCTATGGCTGATGGAAAGATACCAGACAATCTATGCCTATACCTTATGTAAGTCAGCTTCCTATATTCCATGCTGAAAACTGAGGGCATAAAAGTGTGATCATGATTTTTGGAAAGGAAAACCCAACATGAACAATGAACAGAGAACAAAGAGAGCCTCAATAATGGGTTACTAAGTTGTGGGTTTTAGAGTCAATGCACTTCATTTCCTGAGTGGATTTGTGAAGGATTCAGGAAGACAAATGCTGCCTTGTTGGGTTAACCTTCTGAGATAATCCTATCAAAAATGCCATCTTGGTTGAGAATACAAACAACCATTTACTGAGCAATGGGTAATTAGCTATGCTTACAATACTGCAAGCAGCTGATTTTCCAGGGCAGTGAAGATTAGCAGACCTTGTTCCTACCATTTCTAAAATCCTAAAGGAAACCACTTTTTTTTTTTTTTGGTCTTGCAATACTTTTTCAGTTGCTCTTGTGCTTGGCTTCATGATCAGTTCTGGAGATCAATTAACAATAGCGATTCAACCAGGGGTGTGATTCAAAATTTTTAACAAACGGTTCTGTGGGCGTGGCTTAGGTGGTGGGCATGGCTTGGTAGTCATGTTATTGGCTGGGTGTGGCCAACTCAATATCACTTACATCGAGTCACACATCTCCTCACCTGGCCTCTCATGACTGTGGGGATGCTGCAACAGTTGTAAGTGTGAAAAATGGTCATAAGTCACTTTTTTCAGTGCCATTGTAACTTTGAATGGTCACTCCACACAAGCAAAGTACCAGCAAAGGAGGGGGAAAAAACTCCAGAGAAGTTCCTGAGACAGGAAGTCTAGTCCTGCCAAGAATGTAATAAGGGTTAATGGAGAGGCAGTTTCTATAAGCAACACCAGAATGTTTCCTTCCTGCCTTCCTTACAGGATTAGGCCAGTAATTTCTTCTAACAACTGGTTCTCTGAACTGCTTAGAATGTTAACAACCTGTTCTAGTGAATAGGTGCGAACTGGTAGAACCCCACCCCTGGATTCAAACCTGCTTATTTTGAGCTGGCATTCACAGTATGAAGTCAGTCCCTCCCAAATGAAGACTTAGTCCAAGACTAGTGGCTAATTTTCGCATTGAAAGAGTCAAACAGGTATAAAATATAAAGTGATAAATATCAGAATCAATCCACATTACAAGTTGAGCCCATTAAGGATTTATATTTGTATGCAAATTTGTGGCACAGGTTGGAATCCCTTCAATTCCTAAACACAGCTATTTTCAGTAACACTAAGTTATCTTTTGACTTCTACACTGTAAGTGTCTCTAACGGGATTCAGCATTGACCCAACTGTTATCTTCAGCAATTCCCTGTAGATTTCAGGGAAGTCTAAATTGCTGGCAACTCAATATCTTCACTTCATGTATATTTAGAAGCCCATTCAGGGAGTATTCCACTCAGGGAATATTTCTAATCTTATGCATATCAACAAAGGGATTTTTAATGTACATGTTCTTTCTAAAAAGCACTCAGGATCTGTTTATCTAGACCAGTGGTGGCTAAACTTTTTGGGCTCCTGTGCCAAAAATTGCATGCACACTTGCATGCCAGCACCCAGAAGGCAATGCACATGCCCCCTACACATGTGTGTGAGACCCCCACATGACGCGTGTCTCTGTGCATGCACGTGCATCTCCTGCGCACTCCTGCCCCCCCACGCATGCGCGCCAGATACCTGACAATCAGCTGTTGGGCATGCGGCGTGCGTGCGTGCATGTGCAGTGGAGCTCTTCCAGGCGACCTCTCACTTGCTGGCAGAAGTGGCTCTGCATGCCACTTCCAGCACGCATGCCATAGGTTCGCCATCATGGTTTCTAGACAGATCACTCAGATTCATAACCTCCTAACTGGCTATTTTCTGCTAATCAACATGAGGCAGAAAGTAGCAACGTACAAAGCCCTGTTTGAAGTTTTGAGGAAGAAATTAACAGGTTAATATAGAAATGCTGCCCATTTGGAAGCTTAAGCTGTTCCAAACAGATACCTGATGATTAAATAAGTTCCCTAGAGGAATATAAACATGATTCTATGTAGATAACTGCAGTTATAATAAGAAGTCATTGGATTGTGAAGACATGACTTGAAACAAACTCAACATGGTACAAAAACAAACAGGGTTGGTGTTAGCTTTCTTTCCGCCATGTGGAAAGGTTAGGAAGCTTTCATTCCAATTTCTCCCCAACAATATCGGAATCTTCCATCTAAGCTTTAAAAAGGAATCAGTCTGAACTATCCTTTATAGAGAATTCATCGACACATTGCACTTAGACACAACGTGTTCTTTAGGGTTTGGCCTTTGCTTTAAATTCTTGGTAGATGAATAGGCAGCTCCTTCTCCTATAGTAAAGAAGGCCGACTTGCATTCAGTTATGTCTTCAGCATAGATTGGCTTCGTGGCCTTAGAGGAACAGAATTATTTCATTGCTCATAGAATGGACCTACATGCGGTGCAGCTTTTCAAATGCTGGGATGAAGTTGAAAACTGAGCAAAGGAGTTACAAAGAACCAGCCCAAAAATACAGAAGGAGTCATTTTGACAAAAGAGCTGGGCAGAAGAGGGCTTTAATATCTGTGAAGAGTTATTAAAATAATTTAGATTGGGAGAATCTCATGGATGATTGAGGAGAGCACCAGGAAGGCAGGATATGTGACCAAGAGAAAGAACAATTGCATGCTAAAGATAAACATTTGAAGAAGCAGATAAAGCTGTGGTATAATCACGATAGGGCAATACCAAGGCAACAAGGTGATGTCCTCATTTATGCAATCCAAAATGCATCCTTTGTTTACAACCTTTGGTCCCTTCTACATATCAGTTTAAATAAAAAATAAACAAATCATATTACAGCTTAGTGTAGTGTGGGAATAATGCTTTGAACGGTGTCAACATGAAAATCAAAAGAAATTGAGATTGGGACTGTGGTTCGCTGACCAATGGAAGAGCAAATAAAATCTGGGAAGTTTAGGATTGTGAGATAAAAATAGCAGAAGGCTATCTGTATCCATAATCCATGTAGCCACGATCTGGGGCAGTTGTGGCTTGTCATATTATGCGGGTCCATTGCTTGGCAACCTTCAGCAGCAATAAGTAGTAAAATGAACTGTTTCTGCATAAGACTTTTAAGCAGAGCAGATGAAAATCTAGTAATTGCTTCCATACAACTAATTAACCAGCTACTACAGTTTCTTCATCCATCCACGGTTAAAGGAATTATAATTTAATGTAACACATGCATCTAACTTCTATGTTATGAATCTTCTAACAGCAGAATCTTTCATTAACAGAATCTTAATTATTTGGCTGATACCTTCAAACCCATCAAAATGAACTGAACAGACCATAAAGGAAATATTCAGGAAAGCAAAGTGGTTAATGAATTAGATGTTTATACGAAGAGAATCTAAGAGCTATTTTTCAGGCACACGTACCTCTGCTGAAATATAACTTGATTTAACTGGGGGGAAAAAAAACTCCCGTTTAAAGAAAGCTTGCACAAATAAATCCCTAGAGAAAAGGAATGGAGTCAGTACATAGAATTAATTATTCCTAGGAACCATCAGAAGCCTGGCGGATGGAAGAAAGACGTGGCCTTAATCTACCATTGTGAACTATTTGTTATTTCCAGACACTGCCAATAGCATGCACTCTCTTGACCTCATTTCACTTTGTCTGACTGATTAGGACCACATCAGAGATGTCTGGCTGCCTAGGAAAGCGTCACACAATGAACAGTTGTTACACTGGGTCAGAGTACTTGCCGGTCTGTACAGTAGTCAAGACTTTGAATTTGGGAAAGGGAAGAGGGGGTGGAAAAGAGACTCTGTTTAAGACTCATTCAAGAAGGCAAGAGGGAAGCTGGCTAATTCCTGTCTGCAGGTGCCAAAATAAAATGAAAGCTGCTCTGAACCCCACTCTTTGCAATTAACCCACATGTGGATTCAAGCACACACAGGAAGGTTAACCCCTGAAAAAGGAGATATTTATTAGAGCTTTGTGGAATCCTCTTTTTCCCTCTGGCTTCCAGGTTTAAGGTCAGGTTTTCAGCAAAACTGAAACAGATTTCTATTTCTTTCTGTATGTGCCCATGGCTACATTTGTGCCCCTTACCTGTCACTCTCTCTCTCTTCCCACACCTCTCCCTCTCTCTCAATGTATGTATGTATGTATGTATGTATGTATGTATGTATGTATGTTGGTGCTGATATGGCTCAACGATCCCTTAACATATATTGAGTTTATACAACAGATCAGGCGGTGAAAAGGATTGCATAGTTCATGCAACAACATGCCATGAGAGCCTTGCCATTATCATAGAATATTGTGTGTGAATCAGATTTGTCACCTTGCACCATAATTTGGGGACTGTATTTATCTGAACACAGCAACTGTGTTTTGCTCATTTGGGTTTAGTGTATTCTGTGAATGCAGTTATTAGATTGTAAAGTCTCCTTTCAACAGAGCTTGACTGCATCAATATGTCCATCCATTTTCCTTGGCCAAAATATGGGGACTGTATGGAAGAACATGGCCATTGTCTTCTTCCAGAATGGAATTGTCTGGCAGTATCCCCTCCAATGAATAGCCAGGCCTAACTCTGCTTAGCTTCATAGCTCAGATAAGGTCAGCCAATCCTGCCACCTGCTGAAGCCATTAGATCATATTATTGAACAAATCATAAGTGGCTTTAAAGTGATCTTTCTGTCACTGTTAAAGGTAGAACAGTTATTTTAATAACCTTCGCAATTATTGATAGAATTATTGTGGAAGTACTTCTAAATTAATTAAGCTAGGGGAAAATCAGTATAAAAAAATAAATCCAAACATCAAACAGAATGACAAGACTTAAAGCTCATTGCATATTTTAAAAAGTGCCATATCTGCTTACTATTTCAGCCATAAAGGCTGACACACCAAGGTCAACATTTTAAGGGGGGGTTATTTCAAATAATGCTTAACATTTCAAATAGGGGTCATCTTAAATTACAAGGCAGTGATTTAGTGCCGGGTGTCATGCCCCTGGTGGAGACTGACTCTGAGGGAGAGGAGGAACAGCCAACAGGGAGTGGAAGTGTGGCTCCAGAGGTGGTGGATGAGGCTGGGGAAGGGCAGAGGCTGGCTGAGCAGTCAGAGGAGGACCCAAGCCCATCCCCTATCCATCCTAGGGCATGCATGGAGGAGAGGATCAGGGAAAAAACATGGTCTACTCAGAGGAGAGGGCTATGATCCTCTCCATGGGTTGCAGGTGTGAGATCTGCATAAGAGTTTGGACCTGCGTGCTAGCAAATGCTGAAGACAAAGAGTGGTTTTTCCTGGATGAGATTTATCTTGGTTGGCGGTCTTCCAACAGACTGTACCTGGTTATCTTCTTGAAGTTTGTAATTAATTATCCTGGTCTGTCGTGGAACTTTCTTCAGTGCGGTTTGTTTTTGGTTTTTGCTTCGTTATCTGCTCTTTGATTTTGAACTGTATTTCTTTCATTTGGAATGTTATTTTGAAAATTGTTTAATCTCCAACTGTGAACAATTGAACAGTGAAACCAAGCTGAAGGCATTAAAGGACCTTATGTTTTGGTTTTTGTTATATTTGTGGTACACTCTGGGTCATCACACTGGGACCCAAAGCAAGCATAGGCATATCTGGTAAATCGGAAATGAGTTTAATGACACTTACTTCCGGTTAAATTTCTGTTGAGTTGCAGCCAATACTATTGAGAATAAACATGTAAAATCCAAAGCTTTTCATTAGACTTAATACATGTACTACTGTATTGTGTTCTTGCCCAAAGTCAATCTTAAATGAACTGCCAACAGTTTTCCATATTAGTTGCCAACATTAAAAGAGGATCCTGTAAACCTAATTCAAGTTTCAAGCAAAAATTTGGACAAAGGACAAAAGGTTTCCAATAGGAAACTCCTGCTGTCTGTCATTAGAAGATTTTGACCTTCAATGGAAGGTTGAAGGCAGACTAATATTTTGTGATATGCTTATCCCCACCTTGCAGTGCCTGTCAATTAAAAATGAAGTTCATTTATCAGCTACAGAGGGAGAAGAACGCCATATGATACGGCCACTTGTATTCAGCTTTGATATCTATGGTGCAACATTATGATGACAGTCATGTACATTATGATGACAGTCATGTAATTTGCATATTATTTCTAAAATTGATATTTGGGTATTAATCTACATAAAGAGAGTGAAGCACTCCAGTGATATTCCTTAGAACCTATTTAAAATGGAGTAGTTCCACAGTGACTTTTATTGTAGCCTGGGCAGTGAAAAATATTTTCCTGCAGGCTTTCTAAATCTGATTCCTATCTTATGTCTTGGAGTACACAATTCACATCAACCCTCCTAGATGGGACGTTACAATAAGCGTTATAGTTCAATATATTTGAATGGCACTATGGGTAATTGTTTCAGGGCATTTTTCATTTTGATGGGAAATTTTGGAAAATAAATTCCAGACATTTGAAATGGGGTTTGCTCTCAAAAGAAAAAAAAGAAAAACCAACAACATGTGGAGTAGATTTTGCTATGACCTCAAATATAATGCACATAAACGCACATAAGCACAAGTGCACATATTCCCCACCTCTAATTAATAGATCTAGAAGTTGCCACAGATTCAGGCAAATGTATTTGTTCAAAAGCATTTTTAAAAGAAGACTATGTCAAAAACAGCTTGTAAAAATGAATCCCTCTCCCACTTCACTCCTGCTCCGTCTTGACAGCTAAAGAACGCATGCATTTTATATGTATATTACATATTGAATGTTGTTCGTCTTAATGCTAACCTTGCAGGTCGAAATCCCCTGAGTATCACTTCATCAGGAGTGAGAAATGAAGTCTATTTGGAAGAGCAGACAACTAAATTAACGAGACTGCCTTGTGTCAGCCAAAACATCATTACAGCTGATTAGCTGAGAGGAAAGAACTGAAAATAAAGGTGATGAATTTGAAAGGAAAAGAAAAATATATAGACAAGCCCTGGAAAAAAAAGGGAAGCAAACATTTGGTGATATAATACATAGCAGACAGAAGCTCCATACGTATTTTTATTAGCAAAGAAAATATTGTCCTGCGTTGGGAATATTTGGGTAGGTAAACAGTCAAGACCTGCAGCCAAAAAAAGGGACACTTTGTCGAGTAGCAGCAAAGGGGAGAAACATCCATTTTAATTGCTGCAATATTTAGAAGAATCACATTTTCCATGGACATTGATTTTTAATTAGCTGATTTTAAAGAAGAAATAATTGTACACTAACATCTCTGACAGAGGGGAGAAGATGACACTGTTCCACAATAATTATTAGCCTGCTGTGTCTGGGAATCTGTGATGTAGTAGATACATCAAGGGCACTGGCAGGCTCATAAATAAGGTGGGTATGGCCATGTACTGCATGTATTTTTTGCATTGATTGAGTTTAAACAGCAGATCCTTTACCAGAAAAAAAGGAGAGATGGAGCAATCAGCCAAATTCATCACAACGATGCAGTATTTTAAATATTCCAGTTCAGGGCATTTCCCCCAATGCCTTCATGTGTTGGATAATTTTAAAAATGGCAGGGAATGGCAATTTTTGTCCATAATATTACAGGTTAGAAAGGAAGAATCAGAGAGCAGTTTTCTGCTTACCAAGCAAAGTCAGACATGCCAACTAAATAGGAAGTCTCACTGTAATCAACAGAGCTCAGGTCTAAGTTATGGATAGGAGGGAAAATCTTAAAAATTGAAACAATTTCTCCATCACCAGAACAGCAAATGTTTAAAAAGCCCTTCTCTGATCCAATTCCCCCTGCACTCCCCCTTTTTTCTTTTCTTGTTTTTGAACAGTAGCAAAAATCTGTTATGACCGCAGAACAGAATAAAATGCAAATGCGGGCAGGAAAGAGAATTGATGCTATTCCTTTAAATATCAGGAACTCTGTGACAATATATTTGCTTAGCTATCTTTATAGGCACAGACACACCGGCGGGGACTAACTTGTCTGACTTAGTCTTTCCACAGGCTAGACAGAGCTGTAATCTACTTCTCAGACAGAGTGATTACTATTTATAGTCACAAATTCTGGTTTGCCGGACATAACAGTTTGCATTCCCAACACATACGCCAGACTCCTTGGTGAGCTGCCTTAATGGCTAAACAATTATTCTGTCATGTCATGATGGGCTGGCTGTAAGTATCCGTCTCTACAACTCTGGAGCCAGAACTGTGACAGAGCCCAGCAAAGCTTCAAAAGTCCTGTTGGATCAGACCAAAACTCACCACCAGCCAGCTTAGTCCTCTGTTCCCAATACTGCTCACCTACAAACTCACAAGCCCTATTCTACCCTTGGTGCCTAAAGATAAACTGCCTTTGGAGGCTTCAGCGTTCGCCTCCATAGAATTGTCACCTATCAACCTAAAACTTCAGGAACAAAAATAAAATAAAATAAATCAAGGGCTTCTCTTTCGATAAAGCAAAGCATGGAAGAGTTGTGAAGGAAGAGCGGGAGGTCTATATAAATATCTGGAAAGGTTGAACGAGTTATTAATACAAAACGGTTTAGGACAGCTGGAAAGGAAGGGTGTGGAGGGGAAGGGAACTCCGATCTGCAAAGTTCAGGAAGGGCAGCAGATTTGCAGGAAGGCAATTTGGGGGGTGGGGGTGGGTGGGGGTGGAACCAACCCAGAGGCAGCGACAATAAAACCCAAAAGACGGCGTCTCGTCCTGGGAGAAAAGACCTCGCCGGTTGGAACCTCCAATCCAGCGTATGCTTTAAATAGCCCGAACAGGCTGCTTTACCGTCTGGCTTGGGAACAAAGTTCCCGGGGCGATCAAAACTCCCTGGGGAGGATCGCGTCCCGTCGCCCCCCTCCCCCGCGTCTTCGGCTCCTTTCCCTCTCCTAAAGGGGAGAGCCCAGCCGCTCAGCCCAGCCAGCCAGCCCGGGAGAGCCTTTCCCGGCGCGTTCCCACGGTCCTTTGGGTCTCCGGAGCGCGAACGGAACGCGCCGATCAATGGAACGACTCCGCTCGCCTCTCTCCCCCTCTCTCTCCCTCCACCCCAGCCCCCCTCCGCCTTCCGTATCCCGCAACCCCGCCGGCGAAGCTGAAGGGCAACACACACAGACACAACCAAGCGGGGATGGTTTGATTCGAGCTGAAATTCCCCCTCTCCCGCGCGCTCCAAACCACCTCGGTTTTCCTGCTTTTGCTTGCAAGCGACGAGCGCTACCCCACTGCAGATACGGTACGCAACTATCTGCCGGGGAAGACGCTATCGAGAGAGAGAGAGGGAGACAGAAAGAGAAAGAGAAAGAGAGAGGGGGGAGAGAGAGGGGGGTAGAGGGAGAGAGGGAGAGAATCCAAGCGCCCCGGATTGCAAGAAACGCAACTTTTGCTGGGGAGGAAATGGAGGGAAGGGGAAGAGGGGGGAAGGTAGGAGAAAAGAGGAGTGGGTTGCAAAAGGGGGGGGGGGAAGGCTGAAGGTTGTAAAAGGGGGGGAACGCAATAGAACCAAACCACCCAAGTCTCAGACTCTTTGATAGAAGGACAAAACTGTTCGGCCGGAAGGTTTTCTTGCGGGTTAAAAGCCGCAGGGTCGGAAACGTTCCCCCGCGCCCCCCTCCCCCTCGGACGAAGCTGCAGAGGAGGGACGGCGGGGAAAGTCTGGATCGCATTTCCCCGGACGGAACCACGCAAGGCGATCGGGCAGGTCACTGTCTAGATCCAAATTCCGCCCCCTCCCCAAAATAGGGAGAAAAATGAGAGAGAGAGAGAGAGAGAGAGAGAGAGAGAGAACGGAAGGAACCGCAAGGGTAATAAAAATAAATCGAAAAAAAGTACTTACTGATCTCCATACTCTGAAACAAAGACCGTTTGCAGTTACAAGTACAGGAGACATTAGGCTGGTTAGGTCCGCCGGTATTGTTGAGACCCATCAAGTTATACATTTAAAAAAATCAGCCGGAGAAACAAAAGGAGCGGCGAGACCTCAAAAGGTCTCCGGGAAGCCCGACATAAAGACGGGAGCGCTGGCAGGAGGAGGGGGGAACGGCTGAGATACGGCTGAGGAAGCCGAGGCAAATGTAACTGACTTTAAAAGAGAGTGAGTGAGTAAGTGAGTGTGTGAGAGAGAGAGAGAGAGAGAGAGAGAGAGAAACCTTTGCGGAGGAAGGAGGGAGGGGAAAAAACCTCATTAAAAAAAAAGAGCACCCTCCTCAGTTTCCCGGGGCGGGGGACGGGTGAGAAGCGGGGAAGAAGGAGAGATGTGTGGGTCTCTAGCTTCGGATCAGAATCTGGTCGGAGAAGGCTGGAGCTCTGCGAGGTGCGGCTCGGCCCCCATTTCCCCCTCCAGACCGAGAAGTTCGCGCACGGAGCGGACCAGACTTGCGACTTTGTTTCTCTCTCTCTCTCTCCCTCTCCCTCTCTCTTTCTCTCTCTCCCCTCTCTCGCGCTCGCCTTACCCAGGCAAGATGTGAGTTCCTCCCTCCTCCTCCTCCCCCTCCTCCGCCCCCGGCCCCCCCTCTCCGTCCTCTGCTCCTCATTCAAGTCCAAGGAGATTCAGTTTCAGATGGCAGAGAGAGAGAGAGAGAGAGCGAGCGAGAAAGAGGAGACTGAAGCAGACAGACGGGGTGACGTCAACGCTAGACTGGAACTGCCCTTTCGAGAGGGAGGGGGAGGAAGGAATCTATTGGGGAAGGCGCGGTAGACGGGGAGGCGGAGTGGAAGGGGGGAGAAGGCTCGGGAAGGACCGGGCCCCGCTGCCCAATCGCAGGCGGGAAGAGCCTGTTGGCCCCTCCCACCGCTCGGGTTGTCGGATCTGCCTCTTAAAGACAAAGGTGCTCGGAGTCTGGCAAAAAAAAAAAAAACAAAAAAACCAACAACAACCCACACACACAACCCACCACCCGGGGGGAAGGTGTGGGGGAGAGAAGCATCCTTGCGAGAGGTGGGGAGTGGGGGAGTGGAGGGAGAGGAAGACTCTGCAAGGCTCCCGAAGGACCGAGAGAAGGAGATGTCTTGGTGCGAGGTGATGGGCATCAATCTGCTTTTCTTTATGTATGAAAGCAAAGGACCCCCCCCTCTCTTTCTCCCTCCCTTCGGTCAATAAAATGTGCCTAAATCGCCCAGGTCCCCGAGTTACGAAGAATAAGTGAGGTCCAACCGGCTTTCGTCAGGACCGAACTTGGTAAGTGAAAGGGTGCCGTTAGAAAAGGAGGGAGAGAAGGAAAGAGAAGCAGCCTCCGGTACTCCCCTGTAACCAAATCAGGAGGGCATCGGTTAAAAGATTAAAATCTTGACTGGGGAGATTATGAGAATTGAAGCCCCGATCACCTAGAAGCCATTATTAGGTTGGGGAGATTTTATTACTATCCCGATCCTTCTCATTACTAAAGCCTCGTTTAGCACAACCTCCCCCCCCACCATGAAAGGGGGTCTTTTAACCTAATGAGAAGTCTTTACATCCTCCCCTCCAGATTTGCAAAGAGAACCCTGCTCTTCCATCCTACTAATTTTTGTTTATTTGAATTCGTTGGCCACTCAACTCCTATGGACTGCCCAGTTAGAAGGTGAAGAATTCATCCTAATCTAAGATTAAGTTTCATCATAATCTAGGATTTGGGGAAGGATATCAGATGAAGATTCCACACTTTGCTTGGCCAGATCTCAGCTCCAACCATTCAGGCATCTGATAGATAGCAGCAAAGGGATAGAGAAATGAATAATTCTTTGCTGTCATTTAGAAGTCAGTCAGTCAGTCAGTCTGTCTATCTGTCTAATTACTATAGCCACCCACCTCTATCAATGACTCCTGGGCACCTTACAATTTTGAAGATATATTGGTTGTAGTGTATTAAACTTACATGAGATTTGTCTTATTTTGATTCAGGGAGCTTTGAAAATCCAGCCAATTGTGGTTAATTCAACAAAAATGTGTCTAAGTAAATCATGGTTTGGTTTAAACTTAGTCTACCTTCGTAGCAGCAGGCTGTCAAACTGGACTTTATGGACAAACTATAATTTGAGAGTGAACAAAAGGTTGAAAAAATTAGGCAAAAATATACCCAGTTTCCAGGTGCTACATGACAATATTTTTGTGCTGTGACATTTAACACAATTATTGCCTGCAAGAGTTACACGATGGTTACTGAATGCTAGCCAAATATATAAACCAGATACTTTGTGAAATGCCCTATCTTCTCATAAAACGTTTAATTCAAAAAGTATTCATGTAAACATTTATTTATACTTTGGATCACATCGTGCATTAGGATGTTGTAAGTGTGTACTTATTTTATTGCACAGTGTCTTACTGCCAAAATGCAAATACAGTTTAGCCAATCATGTGCCAACTGTACAGGTAGAACTAGAGCTAGCTGAAGCTATTAAACTATTAATAGTTTCATGAATTGGAGTTATCAATGAATATTAATAACATCAGCTCATATGATTTTTAACATTCCAAAAGCTGCTTCTAAGTAAAAGGGCTAATAAATTTGTGAAGCTCTTTCTTGATGAAAACAATATCATATGGCAATACGATTATTTTGGATTTTTTTTTAATTGAATTATTTTCTAAGGAAGAAGGCCAAATTAGTTCTATGGCATTAAGGCAAATGAATTATCTTTCAAGGAAGTGAAAATAAAACTGGCAAAGTATCTTGTCTCCTTTGTGTAAAGCTACTAGAACTGTGTTGGAATATGAATTCTAGGAGGCAGGAAAAATAGAGTGATCCCTAACATTTGCTGCATCATATCATGTGGATTTTTGCACCTCCAGATTCTACCTTAGGCACATCCATTCTGGAGTCCTAGTCAATATACTGGAAAAAGTACAGTATATTGCAGAAGCCCAAGTACAACCCTAATTATTGAAGGGGGTGGTGGTGGAGGAATAGAGCAACTCATTTACAAAGAAAGACTAGAGTGACTTTTTAAATTTGGATCAAAGACAGTTAATATAGCTGAGGTGTATAAAAGCATGAACAGAACAAATGATCAGTAAAAAAATGACGATTTATTTTCCTCCTATGTAGTAGAACATAAAACCATCCACTAAAACTGAAAAAATTCAGAACTTAAAAAAGAAAGGATATCTTTACATGACACATAAAAAATGTGTTGTCATTTAGTGGCCTGCCTGACCCTGCCTGCCTGCCTGCCTGCCTGCCTGCCTGCCTGCCTGCCTGCCTGCCTGCCTGCCTGCCTATCTATCTATCTATCTATCTATCTATCTATCTATCTATCTATCTATCTATCTATCTATCTATCTATCTATCTATCTATCTATCTATCTATCTATCTACCCATCTACCTATCTACCTATCTACCTATCTACCTATCTACCTACCATGTTTCTCCAACAATACGGCCTCCACCAATAGGAAGGCCCAGCATGATTTCTAGGCATGAAGTGAAATTAAGCCCCGCCCCCAAAATTTAGGCCTATTAAAACCATGTGTTTCCCTGCCATTTCTCACATCGTTCGTTAGAACTACACGAGGTGAAGAGAAATGGGGGGGAAGGGCAGGGCGGTGGGGAGCAAACCTGCCTTTAGGAGTGCCCTGCAGGTAGCCTAGACTAGAATACCCCAATAGCCGATAAAAGCTCCCCGAAGGCAGAGTCCCCAGCTGCTTCAGGGCATGGCATGGCTGCCCGTGTCCCCTCGCCTTTAGGCAGTCTCTTTCGGGCGATGGAAGCTCCCCAAGTGCAGTCAACAGCCACTTCGATTGGCCAGTAGAAGCGGCCTCGGGGCAAGCGCACACACACACTCCCCTCGCTGCGAGGCTGCTTCTATCGGCATACAAAAGCTCCCTTGAAGGCAGAGTCCCCAGCCGCTTCAGGGTGAGGCGTGGCTGCCCGTGTCCCCTCGCCTTTAGGCAGTCTCTTTCGGGCGATGGAAGCTCCCCAAATGCAGTCATCAGCCACTTCGATTGGCCAGTAGAAGCAGCCTCGGGGCGAGCGCACACACACACACACTCCCCTCACCGCGACGTCGCTTCTATGGGCCGACGAAAGCTCCCTTGAAGGCAGAGTCCCCAGCCACTTTGGAGCATGGCAAGGCTGCCCATGTCCCCTCAAACTTTAGGCAGTCTCTTTCGGGCGATGGAAGCTCCCCAAGTGCAGTCACCAGCCACTTCGATCAGCCGGTAGAAGCGGCCTCGCGGTGAGGGGAGGGTGTGTGTGCGCTCTCCCCCAGGCCGCTTCTACCGGCCGATCGAAGTGGCTGGTGACTGCACTTGGGGAGCTTCCATTGCCCGAAAGAGACTGCCTAATGGCGAGGGGACATGGGCAGCCATGCCTCGCCCCGAAGTGGCTGGGGACTCTGCCTTTGGGGAGCTTTCGTCGGCTGATAGAAGTGGCCTCGCGGCGAGGTATGTGCATATGGGCCACTCTAGGTGGGGGAGGAAATTAAGTCACCCCCGAAAAGACGGCCTAGCCGTTTTTTCGGGGGTCAAAAAAAAATAAGGCCCGGCCTTATTTTGTGAGAAACACGGTATCTACCTGTCTGTCTACCTGCCTAATTTGTATAGCCATCCACCACTATCAATAACTCTGGGCAGCTTACAATTTTGAAGATATATTGGTTGTAGTGCATTAAACTTACATGAGATTTGTCTGATTTTGAGTCAGGGTGATTTGGAAATCCAGCCAATTGTGGTTAATTCAACAAAAATGTGTCTAAGTAAATCATGGTTTGGTTTAGTGTGATGTGCAAACTTAGTCTACCTTCGTAGCAGCAGGCTGTCAGATTGGACTTTGAAAACTATAATTTGAGAGTGAACAAAAGGACTTTAAAAAGGAAGTATATCTTTACATGACACATAACATTTTTAAGGGTCCTTGGTGGTCCCTGAGCTTGATTGTTTTCTTGCAGATGTTTCATTATCTGCAAGAAAACTAGGTAGCATTGCCAGTGATGTCATCACACTGATGGTGCTACCTAGTTGGGTAGTGAAACCAAGTCCAAAGAGCACCAGGGACCTCTCGTTTCAACCCTGAGTTACAATTTGCTGCTATCAGATGTGCCTATGGTTGCTAATTTATATGGTTTAAAAAAAATTCATGGAGAATTTAACTACCCATGGCTGCTAGGCTCAGTAGCCATAAATTAATTCCAAAACCAAAGACTGTTTGCCCTTAGTAGTAGGTGCTTAAGTATAATAGTGGAAGGAAATTCTTATCCTTGTCTCCCATTTATAAATTTTCCTTCCTTGACTCACCTGGACAGACACTGCTGTAGGAAATGGACGTTTGGAAGGATCCATCCAAGTTTTTAGGTTCTTAAAAAGGAGACAGAGCTATGGTGTTAGAATTCTGGATCGTAATCATTTATGAAGGCCGGAGGTAGTCGTACTTTCAAAGCTACACACCTACACATTTAATATATTGGTGCATCAAAGAGAAAGGAAGGCTCTTCTTTTCTTTTGAAGGTTGCAATGCTATGCTCACTTTGCTGAACTCAGGGATATTTACTTCTGAGCAGTTATGCATAGAATTGCATATGAAAAGAGAGTGGCATAATCTGAAGTATTTTCATACCGAGTCTTAACTAGGTAGACAGAGAGAGTCCTCATTCTAAGTTAGGACAGACTTCCCTGGGGCTACTTATGACCCAAATTCAAAATTCCAACAGGAGCTTCCTCCCCCATCCCCAGTGACACGACCACAATTCAAGTGTTCTGCCACCAGACTGCCATGTACAGTTATTTGCAACTTTGCATGGTCATGTTTTATAACAGTTTTGTTGAAAACTGGCATTTACTTATGGTTTCCGGCAAAACTGACCCATAACGAACCATTGGTTCACTTAATGAGCATGGTGTTGGCTTAACAAGTGCCACAAAAAGGTAATAAAATTTACGATTTTATGACCATGATGGGTTGGCTTTATTACATCATAACTCGAGGACTTAATGTAAAATTTACCTGGCTCCAATACACCAATATAATATGTAAACTGTACATATTTTAAATTGATCTGAAAATCAAATGGGAAGTGCCATCGGTATGGTTGCTTATTAGACAGCAGTATTAGCAACAGCAATAGCACTTAGACTTATACACTGCTTTATAGTGCTTTACAGTCCTCTCTAAGTGGTTTACAGCAGGGGTCCCCAACCGCCGGTCCCGGACCAATCTGGGCCTCAACAACCTTACCTCAGGCCGCTGGAAGGCTGGCGCCGCCATCTTTTTGGTAAAAAGCAATTTTCTTCAAAAAGATTGCAGGCAGCTTTCCGGCTAGAAAGCCATTTCTACCAGCTCACCAGAAGTAGTTTGCATTACTGCGAAAACTCACTTCACTGACGCCACCGAAGTGATTTTTCCCAAAAGATGGCGGCGCCAGCTGACGCCGGAACCGGGCCCGGCGCCCAGCTGGCCTTGGAACCGACTGAATCCATGCGTCAAAGGTTGGGGATCCCTGGTTTACAGAGTCAGCCTATTACCCCCAACAATCTGGGTCCTCATTTTTACCTACCTCAGAAGGATGGAAGGCTGAGTCCCCCTGGTGGGATTTGATCTGCCAAATTGCAGGCAGCTGGCTGTCAGCAGAAGTAGTTTGCAGTACTGCACTCTAACCACTGCGCCACCAAGGCTTTTCCCATGCTTTTCCCATGGATATCCTGTTTGCTGGCCTTGAGAATGACTGAATCCATGCTTCAATTGTTCCTTGGTTGATTAAGAACCTCAGCATATAAGAAGAATCTTGTTGGGTAAGGCTGAGAGCCAATCTGGCTTAGTTTTCTGTGTCCCAGAATGGTCAACCACTTGCATTCAGGAATTCAACATGGACAGAAAGATTATGTTTCTTTTCTATAGGTGTTCCTCATCAGCTTATATTGAAAACATGCTGCCTTTGATTTCAGAATTAATGTGACCATGCATTTGTCTAATCCAATCTTAAGCCATCTATTCTAAACTCATGGCCATCCCCAGATTTGGACAACCACTGAGCCAACAGCGTGGGGAAGCAGCCAAAAAAAGCCAATGCGATCCTAGGATGTGTTTTGGTCTGTGACCGCAAATAAAGTATTATTATTATTAGAGGGATAGAATCAAGATCACGTGAAGTGAACTTGATTCTATCCCTCTATTAATTCAGCCTAGGACATTACAAAGCCTTAGTATGGCCACGTTTGGAATACTGCATCCAGTTTTGATCAGCAAAAAAGATGTTGAGACTCTGGAGAATGCAGAGAAGATCAACAGAGATGATTAAGCGTGTTGGGGGCTAAAATACATGAAGAACAGTTGCAGGAGTTGGCTATGTCTAGTCTAGTGAAAAGAAGGACTAGGGGTTACGTGATAGCAGTGTTCCAAGGTCTAAAGCAGGGTGTCCAACCTTGGCAACTTTAAGACTTGTGGACTTCAACTCCCAGAACTCCCAGCCAAAAAGCTGGCTGAGAAATTCTGGGAGTTGAAGTCCACAAGTCTTAAAGTTGCCAAGGTTGGACACACCCTGGTCTAAAGGGCTGCTATAAAGAAGGGGAGGGAACCTATTTTCCAAAGCACCAGAAGGCAAAACAAGAACCAATGGATGGAAATCATTCCAGGAAAGAAGCAACCTAGAGCTAAGGAGAATTTTCCTAACATTGAGAACAATCAATCAGTGGAACAGCTTGCCTTCAGAAGTTGTGGGTGCTCTTTCGCTGGAGCCTTTCAAGAAGAGACTGGACAGCCATTTGTCTGAAATGGTATACTATAGAGACTCCTGCTCAAATGGGGTTGGACTAGAAGACCTCCAGGGTCCCTTCCAACACTGTTATTTTTTGATTTCTATAATGGTAGCACCTTCCCTATTTAAACTATGTGCTGAAAAAGAGTGAATTATTTTTACTTATCCTGATTTTTACTGATACTGATCCCTCCCTATCTCCATACAAAACTTACAACGGGATTACTTGAAAGAGTGAATCTGATTTGTGTTGGCCCAGCAACGACCCAGCGATCTTTTCCCATGGTGTAGAAATCTATCATTTGGAGGCTTACCAAGTTCTGATTTGGTTCTTCTAAAAGACTTATTCTTTAAAAGGACAATTGGCAACAGAAACATAATAATAATAATAATAATAATAATAATAATAATAATAATAATAATAATAATAATAATAATAATAATAATAATAACAACAACTCCCTTTTTCAGTGCTGTTGTAACTTTAAACAGGCACTAAATGAATTGTTGTAAATCAAGGACTATTTATATATGCTAAGCCAAAGCCAAACCAAAGACTTAGTGTTATATGAATAGTGAATATTGTCTTCCAAATCAGTGATATACTGCTAAAGAAATCCAAACCACACCTTAGGCTGCCCTACAGCCTTAGCATTTTTCAATAGCCTTAAGACTTGAAAACAGACTTTGATCATAGCTGTGTTTTGAACATTGATCCTTAGTTTCCTGTCTTTATTAAATAGTAATGCAGTTGTAGTAATTAATGTTTCCCTTATTGCATAATTATTTATAATTCAAATCTTGTGTATATAATCATACTGGAAAACATTATTATTTATAATTCACACTGGAAAGGTATGTGCACAGAGACTAGAGTGAGATTAAAAGCACTGTTCTGGACCCAGCAATCAAGCATTAGCTGTGATATCAAATATTGTTTTAAATATAATTTTTATTAAACTTATCAAAATATAAAATACAAGTGAAAATGAAAGTAATGGGGAAAATGGGGTGAGGGAGAGGAGGGTAGAATAAAGTGGAAAAGAAAAACATGTGGCTCTTGTTCCATTTTCAGCTGAGATGGCCTCCTGCAACCCTCTGCCAGCAAAAATGGAGCTTGGGAGGGCCACATGCGGCCCTCCCGAGCTCCATTTTCACTGGCAGAGGCACCGTGGGCCGGTCCTTCACTGTTTCCAGAGCAGCCTCGTGGGCCAGATCTAAGCACCCTGTGGGCCGGATACAGCCCACAGGCCTTGAATTTGACACCCCTGCCATAGCATGTCAAGGGGATGTCAAGGTTGCTTTTCTGTTTATTTATTCCATTCAGCAGAATTCTCTCCTTTTATTAGTCCATTCCTGCATTTAAGAATGTAGGTCATCAGGGAAGGAGACTGAGGAATATACATGTAACCTGGCTGATACAGAGTCAAACAACTAGACTGTTTAGTCTCTTTCATTAGTCTGTGGCCTGCCAGGATCAGCTTGTTTATTTATTTATTCAATCAATTTATGTAGTCTTGCCTTAGCTCTGCCAGTTAACTATGAATTTTAAGTGTATTACGGAGCCTTGGGACATCTGCATGCAAAGCATGTCTGCAGCCTTGCAGCCACCATACTTCTGAAGGTGGATGGGCACTGAAAACCAGTTACCCGAATAACTTTCTGAAATCTGCATCCAAGACATTGTAAAATATTGGACAGGACATCCATGCACACAATGAATGTCCAATCCAATAACCTTCTTACAGTGAATTTTGGTTTTACCCCTCTGGCAAGAGTTGTGGAAAATGAAATGGAAAAATGACTCAACTCTCTCCAAATGGAGACTGCTGGGTTTATAATTCATAGCCAGTTGTCACTGTTCAAAGTTTCTGTTAGGACATTCGCTGGGATGCCTGCCAAGAAGAAAATGTGTGCGTGTGTGTGTGTGTGTAGATGTATGTGCCTAAGAAAGGCTTATATGAAGGATATTGAATCCCACTGTTTTACAATCTTGAATATTTAGGTTTACAAAACATGGGTAAGGTAAAAAAAAAAAAACCTGTCAGATTTGTGCAACATACTAAGCTTGGTTAATAATATGAATGGTTGCTGCATCTGTGCCTGCTGTTATTGTTCCCCTCTTCAGAGGGAAAGATAGAAAGAATGACTGTCGAACCCAGAGGGGGATTAATTTGTTAAATGTGTCTGAGAAAGTATTTGTCAGAATTCTGAGGGAAAAAGTAGCAGAGGTGACAGTGAACATTTGGGAAATACAGTAGGCCTCTCTGCTGTGCTGGGCATATGTAGATCAGAATAACAGAGTGGGAAGGAGCCCTGGAGGTCTTCTAGTCCAACCCCCTGCTTAGGCAGGAAACCCTTTCAGACAAATGGTTGTGCAATCTCTTCTTAAAAACTTCCAGTGTTGGAGCAATTGCAATTTCTGGAGGCAAGTTGTTCCACTGATGAATTTTTTTTAACTGTCAGGAAATTCTCCTTAATTCTAGCTTGTTTTTCTCCTTGATTAGTTTCCATCCATTGTTTTTCTCTTCTTGTGCTTTGGAGAATAGATTGACCCCCTATTCTTTGTAGCAGCCCCTTAGATATTGGAACACTGCAATCATGTCTCACCAAGTCCTTCTTTTCCCTAGACTAGTCATACCCAGTTCCTGCAACCGTTCTTTATATGTTTTAGCCTCCAGTCCCCTAATCATCTTTGTTGCTCTTCTCTGCACTTTTTCTAGAGTCTCAGCATCTTTTTTATATAGTGGCAACCAAAACTGGATGCAGTATTCAAAGTTTGGCCTTACCAAGGCATTATAAAGTGATATTAACACTTCACGTGATCTTGATTCTATCCCTCTGTTAATACAGCTCTTCGTTTTCCTCAGTAGGTTATTAAGAAATGTCTGAATGTAGGAAATAAAATTTGTTTACATTTGTACATTTAGAAAAAGCACACGGCAAAGCAAATAAGTCCGGTTAGTGGAATGGTTTACATTTTTATTTATTTCTTGCAATTTATTAGTCACCCACTTCTAATGGATTCTGTATTGAGTCCAATGCAGGAGTATGGAGCTTGTGTATGGAACTGAAGGTTGCTTGCTAAATGTGATACAATCTGTACATGATGGAAGTAAAGCATGAGAATAATTATAATGGTTCACCATTGAGCAAGGAGTAAGAATAACTAATGGTTCAACATTGAGTAAGGAGTAACAAAGGGAGGGTTGCTTCATATATTTACAGATAAATGTATGAGGAATGTTTATGGGTGAGAGTAGAGATACAATAGAGATATGTTGGTTGGAAACTTGAAGAGACAGGTATTTTTGTATGCAAATGATGCAGTGGCTGTTAGCTGAGAACCCAAAATGATTTGTAGCCATTTTTAGTTTAGTCAGAAAGAAAAATAAATTAAATTCTAAACCAAAACTATGAAAATAAGAGTAATCTGTTTGAGAGGAGAAGGAAGTCCAAGGAAGTGGTTGGATGGAGCCAAAGAGGTTTTCAGAATGAAAGAATAAGGCATTTAAAGAAAAGGCAATATATAAAGCAGTGTATTGTTGTCATTAGCAGCAAAGATAATTTGCAAGTTAGAAATGTTAGTTAATAGCAATAGCACCAAGACTTATATACTGCCTGTTGAGGTAATTCCCCGTTAGGAGAATGAGCGCATACAGGGAGACGTATTTGAGAGAAGTATTTGAATAAGTGCTTTACAGTATTCTACAGTATTCTCTGGGTGGTTTACAATGTCAGTATATTGCCCTCAAAATCTTCATTTTACTGATCTCGGAAGGATGGAAGGATGAGTCAACCCATCAGGTTTGAACACCAGACTGTAGGCAGAGTTAACCTGCAATACTGCATTCTAACCACTGCGCCATCAGAGCTCTTTTTAATCATAGAGTCATAGTTAGAAGTGACTTTAAAGGTAATCTAATGCAACTCCCCTGCTCCTCAAGACCTACAAGACCAGACTATCTCTGACAGATGGTGTCCAGTCTCTTTTTGACTGGTAAAAAAGAACTCACCATTTTTTGTGGCTGTTTGTCCCATTGGAAGTTCCTCCTGATGGCTAGCTTGAACTTCCTTCCTTGTAGTTCCATCCCACTGGGATACTGACCCTTTTCTTTCTTTCTTTATTTCTTTCTTTCTTTATTTCTTTCTTTCTTTCTTTCTTCCTTCCTTCCTTCCTTCCTTCCTTCCTTCCTTCCTTCCTTCCTTCCTTCTTTCTTTCTTTCTTTCTTTCTTTCTTTCTTTCTTTCTTTCTTTCTTTCTTTCTTTCTTTCTTTCTTCTCTCTCTCTCTCTCTCTCTCTCTCTCTCTCTCTCTCTCTCTCTCTCTTGCTACAGCCCTTCAGATAGCAATAGCACTTAGACTTATATACTGCTTCACAGCCCTCTCTAAGCAGTTTAAAGAGTCAGCAATATGCCTTCAACAATCTGGGCCCTCATATTATTTGATATTTAAAGACTACTCTCCTATCTTTTATCCAGATACAGAACTCAGTAGCCAGGGTAATCTGGCATGACCCATTGTGATAAAATCATATTGACTCCTCTTGTAGCACACCTACCTAAATGCTCACAACATGCTGCTTGACAATCTGTTGGAAGGTCTTGGCCAGTATAGATGTTAAGGTCTGTTATTTTCCTGGTCCTCCTTCCACATTTTGAAACTCCAGCCTTCAAGGAGTTCTCAAAGGTTACTGAGAGTGATTCTGAGATCACTTCCATTGGTTTCTTCAGAATCTTCAAATATACTCCATCTATCCCTGGACTCTTGAATTCATTTAAATTATCAGTGTTCTTTTACTCTGTCCTGGTTAATTTTGCAGTAGTGGCTAACAGCATCTTCATAGCATTATCCAAGGTGAGATAAAGTCTGCCCACATTACTGTAATTTTGGTACAACAATTGTTAGATGACTTTTGAAGAAATGAAGTCAATTTGCACAAATTATCTTTTTCCATCATAAATTTCAGTTTCCCCATTTCCCCTGAGACAAAACAGTGCCCACTTGGGTTTCATTTTACTTTAGAGCGAAGATAAATACAACATAAGAGTTAAGAAGTTGCATCATATTCATTTGTTACTGTTTCCCTATTTTCTTTTTCCAATGGTTCCTATATCGTTTGGCTTTTTAAAAAAAAATTTCAAACCCAGCCACATAATTCTTGGTGCTCTTTTAGTATATCTCTCAAGCTTCACCCCATTCTGAATTTTAGACTGTAGACTTGACACAGTTCCTCCATATTATCTTGTAGGCTTGGTTATGTTCTCCTCCTTCCAGTCCTAAAAATGTCTTTTTTCTCTACAGTATTTTATACTTCTTGAATCTATCCTGGCCAATGTTTCCCATGTTTCCTTCTTGTAGGGGTTGTTTTTGAGCCATTCATATCTCATTTTGTATAATTTTCCTTTCTTTCCGGGGTTATATAACTATTTCTCAGGTATATTATTGCAAAAGACTTGAAAAAAATCTGGGACTTTGTCGACTGCATTTGAATGTATATGATCTCTGCTTCGATCATTGCTTCCATGTTTGCTGGGATCCCAGGTGTTCAGTTCTGATTCCCCCATTACCTGTTCATTCAAAACAACAATCTCAGCATCTGCTTTCGAAAATCTGGATGGTGCTTAACATCAATGCATTCAACATTCTTTTATAGAGCAGACATTTTTCCCAGATGTGTTTGCATGCCGCAAGATGAACAAATTGTCCGTAGATAAAGAAAGAATAGATGCATTATTGTGGCTTCTGTCTATAAAATGTGGGTAATATAATCCAATATTCACAAAACCTTGAGCCTTTTACTTAAAAATATAGAAATGTATGGAAAATATTTCTGAAACATTCAAGTATGCTCAGCCATAGTGTTTGCTGTAGGAACTATGTTAGGTTACAACAACAGGGATTTGTGGTGATAAGGTAGGTGAAACAAGATCTGAAGATGTGGGCTTTTCTAGGAAAGGTTCAGTTGACAAGATAATACAATTCACTAGACAATAATTATAGAGTAAGTAGTCCTTGACTTACAATAGTTCATTTAGTGACCGTTCAAAGTTACAATGACACTGAAAAAAAGTGGCTTAGGACCGTTTTTCACAGTTACCTTTGTAGCATTCCCATAATCACATGATCAAAATTCATATGATTGGCAGTTGGTTCATACTTATGACCATTGCAGAGTCCCAGAGGCATGTTGCAACCATTTGTAACCTTCTGACAAGCAAAATCAAGGGGGGGGGAGAGCCAGTTTCATTTAACAACCAGGTTACTAACTTATCAACTGCGGTGATTCACTTAAAAACTGTGGCAAACTGTAAAATGGGGCAAAACTCATTAAACAAATGTCTCACTTAACAATAGACATTTGGGGCTCAATTGTGGTCATCAGTTGAGGACTACCTATAAGTAGAGACCTTTTATGCAAAAGGACCTCCTTTATTTTGAAGATTTTAGTCAGTTCAATTAGCTCCCAATTGTTGGCCTCCACAATAATTCAAAAAGTCAATGAAACAGTCGCAAACCTTTGGGATTAGACGTTTCTGTTCCTTGGTCTAGTTCAATATTTCTCAAACTTGGCAACTAAAATGTGTGGACTTTAACTCTCAGACTTCCTCACTGATCATGAATTCCCCAAGTCAGTTGAAGTCCACCCATCTTAAAGTTGCCAAGGTTGAGAAACACTTCTCTAGAGCATGCGCAGGCATGAAGGTAGCACCTGTTGGCAACGCCTGAAAGCAGGCACACCTTTTCTCAGGATAATGGGGCTGCAGCATAATCCTGGGAAAAGCCATGTTTTGTTTAAGGAGTTGCCAACAGGTGCTACCTGTGCACCTACATACACTCTGACACACCTTTTTGCTTTTGATTCTAAAGTGCTGCACAGTTCTGTGAAGTATGTTCCCCTGTTGATAGCAACAGGACATAAACTTAATGCAAAGTCTACCTCTACATTCAGCAAACCTTCCTGCTGGTAGGGCAGCATCCAACTACTGTTTATAGGTTGATTGTTACTTTTAAGTTTGTTTAAAGTTGTGGCAATCCGGCCATTGTGCTTTGTAAAACATGATTAATGACCACAGCTGCATTTGGACATTTCAAGGATGCAACTAATAGAATGAGCCCAAAATGTTTGAACTCTTATTTTTGGAGGACTTTAAGAGATGAAATAAATATATTAAGCCTTGGTTTAAGGCAATCGTTTTGCCAATAATACCTCCCTTCCCCAGAATAAACTGATTTGAAGAAAGCAAAGTGTTAGACAGTAAAATGCTTATATGGTAATGATTTTGCTCCTTAATATTTTTTTTTAAAAAAGCTTTATGTACTGAAGGCTCAGCAGGTGATCAGGTGGATCATAAATTGATTCTGGGATTCCACATTTACTTTACAAAACGTAAGTTATCCATCTTTGGCTTGGTGTAGTGCTTGATTCCAGTCACTGTGGCTTGTTCAGCAGCCACAGCTCAGCATAGTATATGAATTCAGTAATACAAATTGTTCTTCTTCCCCACAGTGTAAATTTTCCATTACAGAATGCGTTTATCATATTCCCCGTAAAGGTTAGTTCTGCAATATTCTTTTCCACTGCAATGGCTTGAACCCTGTTATATAGGAAGGAAGGAAGGAAGGAAGGAAGGAAGGATATTCATTTTGTTTAGCTATCATTAGTTCATTTTGCTTTTTCATAGATAAGTGCCAGGGAACAAAATAAGATCAGGAATTACATCCATCTTTGCCCAGAGATTTAATCCAAAATTAGGGTTGTTTTTTTCCCCCTTACACCAGCAGAGAAATAAACCTGTATGAAAGAAGGAATTTATATATTAAAAATGCTGATGTAAGCTGAGCCATAGCGGTGTGAACAAACTGCTAAAATACTTTTGAGAATCCTGCTACTCAGAGATAAAGACAGCGCTAGGTTATCTTGTAAAAAAAGGGAATGTTTTCCCCATAATTCTTGATAGGTATGATTTAGTACTAGGAGTTTGTTAAAGGGTTTTTATCTTGCTCCCTTGCTCCCTAGTGAAGGAACAATGCCAAATGTGCTAATAGAAGCAAGGAGGGTTGGCATAATGAAATAACATGCAAAAGTAAAAAGACCTTGCACGCTTAGAAAAATCACAAAGCACAAGTCCTGGTTTTTCTTACTGGCAAATGTGAACTTTTATTACCTACCGCAGAAAATGAGATTTAAAAATAGTATTAAATAAGCCTTTACACTCTCTAGAGTCTGTTTGGAAGGTCTGGCTGATGAAAAGAATTTATTTTTTTTGTATATAAAAGAAATATAGGAACAGACTTCCAGAAGATTGTTTAATCTTCGCACTTTTGCCACCTGACAATCTGTGCCTGGTTTCAACAATGCTTTTTTTAAAATCCAGGCACTGAGAAGAAGAAGGAATCTGAGAGGAGAAGTAAGAGGAGAATCTGAGAGGAGAAGTAAGATTTAGAAGGGTAAGCAGCTGAAAATGTTAGGCGTAGAATTGGAGATTGAAGAGGGAAAACTCACTAGGTCACAGTAACCAGTTCTCTGGCAGTTTCTCTCCCACTTGTCATGTTTGTGTGCAGAGGGAATAAAAAATTCTTTGTAGTTAATGCCAAAAACCCCGAGCTTTTTCATTCTCAGTTTTTAACAAAAAAAGTTCCTAAGAAAATCATCTGAAATAAACTTCAGATGTAAAATGGTTAGGGAAAAAGGGATAGTTTCAAATATTCAAATCTCTGAGCCATTTTTTACATTTAAAATTCTCTCTCTCTCTCATCCAGGTCATGGTTCTCTCTCTCTCTCTCTCTCTCTCCCTCCCTCCCTCCCTCTCTCTCACACACACACCTAGAGTCTGTAGAAAGTCTCAGTCATCCAGGCCATGGTTCTTTCTCTTTCTCTCTCTCTCTCTCTCTCTCTCTCTCACACACACACACACACACACACAGAGAGAGAGAGAGAGAGAGTATGTATACATTTTGCATACATTAGAATTATATTTGAAAAGATACTTCTATATACCAATTTGATAGGTTTACTGGAGGATTAAAAAAAATGTCTTTAATACTTATTATAAATCCCTTCCCGTGGGCATACATGATCTCAATAGGCAAAAATGGAAGGTTAGGGGAAATCGAAAAGGGCACAAAGAGATTGTCAGTAAATCCTTGTAGAAGCTTTGTAGAGATGTGTGGTTTATTCTGCAGGGCACTACATTTGCTTATCTGTATACTACTAAAACTCTAGTGTGATTGCAACCTTTTAACTGGGCGAAATGTTGCAAACCGCAAACATGTTAACTTAACAGGAATCATCCAAAATCTGGGACTCATATGACTCCCATGGGATTGAAAGTTGACAAAGTTGTGGCTGCTTCAGTGCTGCCATGCCACCATGCCACCATGGTCCGCTGCGGTCATGTGACTGTCATTTTCCATGTTCCATGACAGTTCCCCAAACAGTCTTGCACTCCCTTGCTTCTTCTCCTAACAAATTTCAGCCATTTATCTCTCTGCTGGAAAGGGAAGGGAAGGGAAAAGAGATTTCTGATGCTCCCTGCCACAAAGAAGCCCAATGTGGATGCCAACAGGAAGTCAGAATTCGCTCCTCCTCCCATTTCTTTTTTGTCCACTCTTGATCATTCTGTTTCTCTGTTTAGGTAAGAAAATATCTCTGGAATGATGAGTCAACAAGTCATGGGTTGTCTAGTGGAAAATAACATTGGCGTTTCTTTGGGAGTGTTGCTGCTGCTGATTTTTGCTACTGATGGATGCATGCTTGTATTTTGTGTTATCTTCTAATGCCAATATGTAATAGGCTGCTTCTGGTTAACTGGACGTATTCTTTCCAGAATGTGGGATTGCAGATGAGATGATACGGTCAATCAACAGGAGACAAAGATCTTTTCTAGCATGCTGGCATGCGGGTGTGGGATTTGCATGACTCTTTAGCCTTACACTTGGAAGCTATTTCTGTTTTGAGCAATAGCAGTAGAAATCTGTTGCAGGTTCAGATCCCTCCCAGCCTCTCCTATAATTACTTAGCCAAGCTTATTGTCTTGTATAACCATCGATGATTATTTCTTGATTGTTTAAAAAGAAAACTCAAGTCTCCTTAGAGTCAAGCTCAAATCCAACTGACCTACATAGTCTACTACACAATCCATGCAGTTTCTTGGATATCATATGGAAATTATTCATCGTCACCTGTTATGATTCTTTTTTTTTTAAAAAAAATCCAGATTAATTTATAACCTTGGAATTTCCTGGAAGGGTCTCATCCAAGTACCAATCACGTTAAATAGGTAGGGCAGAATTTATGATTATTAGCAACCCTGGAAAGTTGGGCTCAGGATTTTAGGACTATTTTTTCCTACTTTTTTTTTCATGATTTGCTTTAAAAAAAAAATCATCTGGAATTTTAAGACATTCAATTACCCCGAGTTGATGCATCCATTAAAAGGGTACAAGATATATGTTTAAATAGTCCTTTCCTTTTGAATACCAGCAAAATATCATGCTGCCATTGTTGGGTGATCCAGAGCTGGATATCAATAGAAGCATCTGAGTGGATTCCAGAAGTTGCCATGTAGGAGCTCAGGAGCCACAAGTTATCCATCCTTGTAGTTCAAGTCCCTGTTTAGCCAGTTGGGTGACTTTGGACCAGTCACTCTCTCTCAGCCCAACTCACAGGGTTGTTGTGGGGAAAAAAGGAGGAGGAAGGTATGTTGGATATGTGCTTTTGTCATTTATAAAAATAATAAAGGTGAGATATAAATAAACAGACAAGTTAAAAAATAAAAAATAGTTTGTTAGCTGCAAGAGTCCTCCAAAGTTTTAGAATAGAGGTTTTCTTTGTTCATACACTGAAATAACAAACATGTCATTCTTCCAAAGATGCTTTTTCAAGAGGCAACTGACCTTTCTGCTTTTTCTTTGGAGACATTTTGCTTCTCATCCAAGAAGCTTCTTCAGCTCTGACTGGATGGTGGGGAATGGAAGGATTTATACTCCTTGCACATAGCTGGTCATTTACATTCTTTTTTTTATGAGAGAGAGGAATATAAATCCTTCCATTTCCCACCATCCAGTCACAGGTGAAGAAGCTTCTTGGATGAGAAGCGAAACATCTTCAAAGAAAAATCAGAAAGTCCAGCTGACTCTTGAAAAAGCACCTTTGGGACAACCAGGACCTGGATGACTGAGAATCTCCACAGACATTTAAACATGTAATTCCTGTGTTCAAATCATAGCCATTATTGCACACTTTTCTCTCAGATTCTTCATTCAGGATCTGGTTTTCCTCCTCCTCTACCTTTAACTTTAACTTCTGCACTATGATCTCTAAACTAGATTCATGTCTAATTTAGGTCCCTTGGGTCATAGGGAACCTGAAGATAGAATTGGAAGACAAACTTTGGAACAAAATCCAAACTATATGACAGCATGTACAGTTAGCACATACCTTTACACTTATAATACAGAGACTGGATCATGAATATATTGCTGTGTTTATCAAGGCATGTTTGCTCATGTTTCATCTGGAACCATTAAAAGATGATCTATTTATACTAATCTTACAATCAGAGGTGGTATTCAGTAGGTTCTGACCAGTTCTGGAGAACCGGTAGCGGAAATTTTGAGTAGTTCGGAGAACCGGCAAATGCCACCTCTGACTGAATATTTTACACTATCCTTCCCCTGCCACGCCCACCAGGTCATGCCCACAGAACCGGTAGTAAAATTTTTGAATCCCACCACTGTTTACAATTAACACTCAGACACTCTAATCTAGGTCTTCTGTGTGGGCATTAGTAGTTCTTGAACATTGTTCTGATCATAACTGCAGATAAACATCAGTCTTACTACTACTTTCTGTTCATCTATTTCTCTGTAAAAATATGGTCTAGGCAAGACAGTCTGAAAAATAGCATTTTGGTCATCCTATCCCCGAATACTTGCTTACTGACTCTCCTGTTGTTGGTCTCGGATTGTCTTAATCAAAGGCTGTTTATTTTGACAAATCAGTACAATTTACATCTTAACCTTTTTTTCTTATAAAGAAAATTATTGTTTGGGTAGCTGACAAGTAGAAATCTCATACAAGTTATTTCAGCAAAAGTACCTTAAAAATAGAATTGTTAGAATGGCAATTTGTATTTAAAAATATACATAATTACATTATTCATAGTCAAGAAAGGCTACTTATGGGAAAAAGTGGAAAAGAAAGTTCACATTTTTTTTGAATTATTTTGACTTTATTTTAATAAACCACTGTAAGCCATGTATTAATAAAATTTTGAAACATCTTACCTGAACACATGAATATTTTGAGTAATGCTAGTTAGGTTCTACCTACATCTGTATTTGTTGAATTTCATTTCTCCACTAAAACAAGAGACTAATTCAGATGAAAATAAGGGTAAAATATGAATTTGTCAATTGTTTATTTAAAACTTTAGGCCAGCTTTGAAAAACAAAAGTACTTAATGGTAATGGAAAGTATGTATTATCAGTATAAAGTAAAGAGCATCAGCTATTAAAAAAAAAAACCTTCAGCCCCTATGTCCGCTTACAAGCCAAAAGCTTGCCAGTAAAATGACTAGCAAGATGAAATTCATTCATGAAATATGCCACTAATGATAGCAGGACAGAGACCAAATTCTTTTCCATGGTTTTTAAGATGTCAAAATTCTCATTGGAGGACATGTGGTCTTTCAAATAATTGTATCTCCAATTATGTAGGAATTAATAGGTTATAAGCAGCTCTTTGAATTGTGCTCAGAAATGGACTTATAGCCAATTATACCTATAACAAAGGCATAGTTTGCTTCTTGTAACAAGCCAGCATAGCCAATTATGAGTTGGGCTAAAAATGATAATTTACCAAAATCTGCAGGGGTATAAGTACTTTCCTACAGTACTCTTCTATTGTAATCGGTTTTGTAATCGGTGAAGGTTTGTTCTCTGAGTTTTGGGGTTGGTTTCTGAACATTTCGTTACCAGGCTAGCTAACATCTTCAGAGGAGATTTAAAAGAAATTAAAAAATAGAATTTAAAAGAAATAAAGAGTTTTGGAGAACTCCTTAGCCGTGGAGTGTAATTTTCTTGCATTTTAAAAAATATGATGAGATAACTAAAAGATATGGATGCCCCATCTTTCATTATGCTATCTATATAATGGCCTGAAGCCTCCGTAGCTTCCTATACTCTGTTAATTCCCAGGTGAAGCCATAATGACCAGAGGGGTTTTTCCAGAAGCGACTCTGTTGTGACCATCTGTCCTTGAAAAATTGTTGGAAGGCTTCTCCTTCCTCTGGAGAAATTCCTCACCCAGTTTGGCAAAGGATTTCAAAAGGCTGTTTGTGCCTGGTTTTAAGACACACACACAAACTGTATCTAGAGTATTCCCACTGAAATCAGAAAACATCACTGACTTATAAAAGATAAATGCAAATCTTTTTTTTTTTTTTAAAAAAAGCCCCTAGGAAGTGTCATCATAAAAGCAGTATTTCCTCTTCAGGTTATTACAGAAAAAAACTTTAAGAGTAACATCTATTAGAGCATGCTATGTACACCATATTAAAAATAATAAAGCTACTGTTTATGCAGATTTATATCATAATCTTTTGTCTACTGAGGTGTAGGTTCTACTGTGTTCACTTGGACACATTTTGAGCTGAATGTAAACAGAAGTGCAATTTTATTAACTGGTTAAAACGAATTTGATGTATGACTAGGGTTTCTATAATTACGTGTCAGCCCTAGCTCAGTTTGCCTTAACCATTCTTGGTGGCTAGGAATTGAGATCAGAATAGCAGCACACTGAGTGAGCAACTTCACATTTTATAAACAAATACATTTCTGTTTGCAGAACACAGTTTCTAGGAATATGTTTCTTCTCCCTGAGATGATTTATAATCTAAAAAGTATAATTCAAACTTGCTTAGTCTGGGCCTTTTCCATAGGTGTGCACTAAGATTCTTAGCCAGCAGAAGAGAGCTGTAATGTATGAAATTAACTTCACTGAATGTCATGGCTTAATTATTTTCAAGATTTAATGAGATCAGGGTTAAACTATGTACTCAGTCGTGAACATAGTAAATACCCTTGGGACAGTGGCTATTATTGTTGCTTAAGTTATTTTGCAGAGTTGTTATGAGCACCCTAAAATAAATTGAGGACACAAATAGGGTAAACCAAGAAGATTAATATTCTAGGTACTAACATCTCCAATTTATCAGTCCCATCAATCTCTCATGAATTTACAGTATAGACATTTGAGGTGTATTGGTATTTCTTCCTGCCCCTCTTCAATTTCAAAATACATGTAACGCTATCTCAATTTTAGTTGAAGATGAGAGGTTACCGTCAGGCCCACCGAGGCATCTGTACTACAAATTAAGTATGAATATTTAAAGTCAGTCTAGATGCCTCATCTGAACCCATAAAAAACATCTTGAATGATTTATAACCATCTTTGTTATATTCCTCATTCCCTGCCTTCTCAAAGCAGAGCTGCAGTTATCTTGTTGGAAAAAGAAATTGTAATAATAACCTTGAGGGACACCATAGCATGGTATTTCTTTCTCTCTGTCTCCCCTGTTCTGTTGCTGTCCTGGTCAAGATAGAAAGTATAGGTGTATGCAGTGATGTGTATTCATTTGTGATTATGAATGTTTTTCCTTTCTTCCCCTCTCTGAGAAAGCAGGTTTTTTTTTTTAAAAAAAAGTTGTCCTCTATAATGATTGCAACAATAAATGTTGTTTGTATGGAGCCTGGTGCAGTTGAGAAGTCCAATGAAAATATTTCTCAGGGAAAAAAAAAAACAGTTCTCAATGCAACATATTCAAAGCCAGCTCCAATTCCTCCCAAGGAATTTTGCTTATTGAAAAATTATTTTTCCTCTCTCAAAGCTGAGGACCTTCTCCATGACTCTCTTGTGTGTTCACAGGTATGTATACTTTTTTACCCAGGTGCTGGGGAGCATTACAGAAACTTTGAGCTTTTTTTTACAGAGATACAGCATAGCTGAAAAACGGATGCACTACATTTAACCAAAGCAGAAAAAAATAGTTCACCAACAGAAAATAAAATTAAAACATATGAACATCATTGTTTTGTAAATGTTCATAGAAAACAACTGGATTTGGTTTTCTGGATCAGAAACTTCAGAACACTTGGAGAAAGAATGAGAAATAAATGTGAATTATTTCTATTATGGGTTGTTTTTTTTAAAATAATTGGGACAGAAAGATGTCTATGGAGATTCTCAGTCCTCCAGGTCATGGTTGTCTTTCTGGCCCCAAAGGTGCTTTTTTCAAGAGGCAACTGGACTTTCTTGTTTTTCTTTGAAGAGGTTTTGCTTCTCATCCAAGAAGCTTCCTCGGCTCTGACTGGATGGTGGAGAATGGAAGGATTTATACTCCTTGCACATAGCTGTCATTTGCATTCTTTTAGAGAGTTGTTGAGGCCACTTGGAGCTTTATTTGTGTCCTCAGGACCACCTGAATAGTGCAAATGGGTGTGGAGCCTTCTTGGAACTGCTGAAAGGACTGGGTTATAGACCGGAGATAGATGATGTCGTATCCCTCTTTCTCTGTTGAGAGAGGACTGTTCAATTTTGACATAAATGGCCTCTTTAATCCCTCTTTCAAACTTCTCTGTCCAAAATGTGGACTCTGCTGGGAAAAGAGTAGCCTTTGTCTTTTAAATGCAGATGGACTGCTGAATCTTGTCCTGATGGGTTTGTCCATCCTTGGGTTTGAAGAATACACGTATGCATGTATGCTCTGTTGGCTGAAGATCCTCCTGATCCTTCCGTTCCCCATTATCCAGTCAGAGCTGAAGAAGCTTCTTGGAATCAGAAGCAAAATATCTTTAAAGAAAAACAAGAAAGTCCAGTTGCCTCTTGAAAAAGCACAGAAAGAGGGAATACAAATAGAAAATAGAAACAGCTGCATAATTGGGAGCCAATTTTATGGAACATACAATCAGTGGTCTAACTGCTGGATGCTGCAGTAACACATTCCCAAACACATTTTCTAGAACAGGGGTCTCCAACCGTGGCAACTTTAAGACTCGTGGACTTCAACAGCTTTGCTGGCTGAGGAATTCTGGGAGTTGAAGTCCACAAGTCTTAAAGTTGCCAAGGTTGGAGACCCCTGTTCTAGAACAAGCTCATCTACAGCCTGTCAGGTCAGTCTTAATATCAGCTGAACATTAACAAAGTCACTTTGGGACACAAAAGGCAGTATGTCTTTTCTGCCATGGTGCCTGGCTTATGCAACACCACCCCTCCCCTCCTCCAAAGTGAAATCAGCTTCATCCCTGTTTGTTTTTCAGAAGCCCTCAAAACATGGTTATACTCTTAGGGCAGGGGGTTCCAAAGGACAATAGTTGCTGAGGTGGCTCCATTGCCGTTACTATCCTCTGCCCTCTCTCTTTTCATCCCGATTTTAAATTCTTTAGATTTCTTAATCGTTTTATAACTTTTACAGTACACTTCCCTCCCTTTATTCCATTTTTCATGAGATTGGTAGCCACATAAATATGGTGAACGATTGAATCAATAACAGACTTTGCAGTCTAGCACCTCTGTAGTGCTGTACTCTGGGGAAAGTTGCTTTATAGCTTTTTTCTTTTTAACACTGAACGTCCTCTGCCCTCTGGAACGAGGTTCTCCTTGAGATTTGAATAGGCCATCAGCGTCCTGATCTTTCAAAGGGCCTTGAAGACCTGGCTCTTGGCCCAGGCCTTTGGCAAGCGCGATTGAAGGAAGGAAGCCCTTTTTCATTGTTGCCAACCAGGTGGGTTCTCTCTGTCATCTTCATCCTTGTTTATGCTTTGTGTGTTTTCTTGTTTTTTAACAATGTGTAAACATCCCTGTTAAGCCTGGATTCCCCAACAGGTGTTAAGGAAAACAAACTAAACAGAACGTGCAGCGAAGTCAGATAGGAAGACAGGTAAATGTGTGAGATAAGCCTTCTCGTTAACATGCAGTAAAAATACAGATACGCTTGTGCTATCAAAATTATAATTTATTCCATTTAAGAATTATAGCATAGTCAATATAAACAGTCCATTAGTCAAATACCAAATTCAGTCAAGTCTTGTCGAGGATACTCTAATTGCAAAGTCCGTGTCGAATAGCCAGTGTCAGTACACATATAATAAATCTGTCCAAAACTTATCTTCTCTCCGTTGAGAAATATCTTCAAAGTAATCCAACACTTCTTCTCCTCCCCGATCCAGCAAGAATGCAGTCTTCAATAAGCCAGCCAGTAAGAGCCAGAGAGTGCCTTGCTGCTTATATAGTACTTTTACAGCTGCACCCTTAATTACATTCCTTTAGCTTAAAGTCACATACACTTTATCTGACAAACCATGATTCATCATTTTATTATCTTTACCCAAAACAGTTAGGGTAAAACAATGTTATCCCTAACAATCCCAAGTCACTGGGAGTCAGGCAGCATATAAATTTAATTAATCGATGGATTGATTATTACAGCTAATGGCACCTCATAGTTAAAGCCACCCTTTGTTTTCCCAACCGACCATCGCTCTGTGAAAAGAGTGAACAGAACAGCCCACTCGGTCAAGCCTTCAGCTCTCTTGGCTTAATCTGGCTGCCCCTGTTGCCTTCGTTTCCGCCGTGTTGTGTTGTGCTTTGCTCCTATCCTCCCTGGCCCTTCCTTCCAAAGGCTTGTTTTCCACATAATAGAAACCCTCATGCAATTATTTCAGAAGGAACCGAAATTGGCCCAGAGAGCAGTAAAAGTATCTCGCAGAAGGTTCCCTGCCTGACCCTTTTCCTAGTTTTGAGCTCTGAGCACATGCCGTCTTAGTATATTCTCAACCCTTAAAAGTGCTCACACACGCACACGCAGTGTCTATTTTCAGTTGAGAATTTCAGGGTGCTAAATTCCGCGTTTGAGCACTTCCCTACACACACCTGTTTCACACTCCGCATGAAAAGAACATCTTTGCACCATCGTAAGGAGTGTCCTCACCGATGCCACCCTTCCTTTACACAGAGCTCACCCTGTGTCAACTAGCATGCCCTCCAGTGATTAAAGGGAGCGGGGGCATTCCCTCCAGCCCCCAGATTCTCGTGCTTGCTTTACTTTGGCAGTTTCCAGGGTGAGAGAAAAACAAACTGCTTATCTTTAAGCCTGGTGAACTGGGGACAGATTACCATAAAGCTTAACTTTTATTAGTTTAACAGAGGCCCAGTAAAATGGTGCCAAGGCTCCATGATGCCATGACTTCGGCGCGGGGGGTGGGGGGTGGGTAGAGCAGAGGAAGAGGAAAGTTTCTGCTAATGTAAAACCATTGGCTCAAAAATGAATACACAGCAGCCAAATTAGACAACCCTCTTCTTACAACTGTTCATTTAGTGACCGTTGAAGTTACAGTGGCAGGTAAAGTGACCCACAACCGGTTTTTGCATGTATGCCTGCTGCAACATTTTATTTTATTTTTTATTTTATTTAGAAAATTTATATCGCCGCCTATTAGCACATGGTGACTCAAGGTGACTTACAGGAATATAAAAACATCATATATAAAAAAAGAAAACTAATAAAAGCAAATAATCAAATAATATAATAGCCCTCCCACCTCAGTGACACAAGCCATTTAATGGTCACATGATTAAGGTTGATTAAAGTTCAAGTGCTTGGCAACCAGCATATATTTATAATGGTTGCAGCATCCCAACATCATGCGATCACTGTAGAGCTGTGGTGGCGCAGTGGTTAGAATGCAGTACTGTGGCTACTTCTGCTGACTAGCGGCTACCAGCAGTTTGGCAGTTCGAGTCTCACCAGTTCAAGGTTGACTCAGCTTTCCATCCTTCCGAGGTGGGTAAAATGAGGATCCAGATTGTTGGGGGCAAGATGCTAACTCTATAAACTGCTTAGAGAGGGCTGTAAAGCACTGTGAAGCGGTATATAAGTCTAAGTGCTATTTGTGATCTTTCCACTGGCTTCCAACAAGCATAGTCAATGAGGGAAGCCAGATTTGCTGAACCACCACAAGATTTAACAATGGCAAGTTAACAACCACAACCAAAAAGATGGTAACAACCAGGACCAAAACAATGGTAAAACTGGGCATAGCTTAATAATTGCCTTGCTTAGCAATGGAAATGCTCCTCCTAATTGTGGTCCTAAGTTGAGGACTACCTGTCATCTCAGTTCAGAATTTAGTTAAACCTGACATCTTCAGAAGGTGTTGTGGTTCGCCAGCAGCAGATGCAGATGGCTGAGATCTCGGAGAGCAAGGACTCAGATGAGGGGCCTGCGTGTTATGCAGGGATGGGGCCAGGACCATCAGGGAGTAGAATGCTGCCTTCGGAGATTGTGGAGGCTGGCAGCAGTGATGAAGAGGCCCCTGAGGAGCCCGTGCCCAGCGCATGTGCACGCAGGGCTGCTCAAAGGAAAGAGCAACTGCAGCAGCAAGGGCAACTCGGGAGTAAGGCTGGATGGTAATGCCCCCTCCCTGGGAAGATACCCTGTTTCTCCAACAATACGGCCTCCCCCAATAGGAAGTCCCAGCATGTTTTATAGGCATGAAATGAAATTAAGCCCCTCCCCCCAAATTAAGGCCTATATTAAAACATGCGGAATGGGGGGGAATGGTGGGGGGGGGGGCTTGCCATTAGGAAGTACTTTTGTTGCACACCCGGATATGGTGCTGCCTGCGTTGACCCCGATACAAAGTGCCCCACCAACGCCGAGGTCAACATCCAAGCTGTCACCGCCCGCCCACCCGAAGATGCAAGGGGGGGGGAATTAAGTCACCCCCGAAAAGACGACCTAGCCATTTTTTCGGGGCTCAAAAAAATATAAGAGAAACACGGTAAAAGCCAGCTGAGAAACTGCAGTTCTTTGCAGAAGGCAAAGAAGTTTTATACTTGAGCCCGGTGGACATTAGAATATCTGAGTTAGTGTTTGGAGACTCTTTGATTTTACTCTTTGAACTTTATCTGTTGTTCTTGGCAGCCTTTCAAAAACTTGGCAAGGCTCTTTCTTGACGGAGCTAATTCATTGGAAGCAGCCTTTTATCTGTGAAGAAACAGGATTCGTTAATGAAACAGTAAAAGGTTGTGCTGTTACCTTTGTCTTGTGTTTACTCTCTTGGAACCAGGTTTGGGTCAGAAAGATGCAAGGATCCCCACATGACCACGGGGTTATTGCAAGGACAGGCAGTGCTAATCTCAGATTGGTGCAAATTCCCACATTGGGAACAGGGCTTACAGTCTAAAATTTGCATATCAAAGGAAGGGGATGAAAGCGCTAGGCAAAGAGATAGTATCTTCCATTTGGAATCTAAAAATCAGAAGTCAACGCCTTTTCTGACCAACGACTATTATAAGCTTCTGTGAGCTGTAGCTCAGTTCCTCAGATGTTGGAAAGGCAGAATTTTCTGAATCTTATACATTCAATTCTTGGCCATTTAATAAGGTAGTCCTTCCCTTACGATGAACAATTGAGCCCAAAATTTCTGTTGCTAAGTGACACGTTTCTTAAGTGAGTTTTGTCACATTTTATGACTTTTCTTGTTAAGTGAATCACTGCAGTTGTTAAGGTATGGTGGTAACATGGTTGTTAAATGAATCTGGCTTCCAATTGCTTGTCAGACGGTCGCAAAAGGGGAATCCCATGACCCCTTTGGGATACTGCAACCGTCATAAATATAAGTCGGTTGCTACGCATCTGAATTTTGATCATATGACCATGGGGAGGCTGCAACAGTCATAAGTGTGAGTAATGGTCATAAGTCACTTTTTTCAGTGCTGTTGTGATTTCAAACGGTCACTAAATGAACTGTTGTAACTCAAGGACTACCTGTAGCAAGGGATGGGGGAAGGCTGAGACAGGAACTGTAGCCCCACATATATAGAAGATATCAGATCAAGGGAAAGTGCTCTAGAAAGCAATTATTCATAAAAGGAAGGCAATTCTGGACTGCTTTAAAAAGATCCAAATTTGGTATGGCTAATTATTAAACACATTTAAAAAAAAAAACCCAAACCCTGCATTATATTAAATCGGGCCGCGGCAGGGTAGTATGGAGGTGTATCTATCTATAGAAAATCTTGTCCCACAGCATTTTAAAAAGCGGCATTTCTGACTCACTCCCATTTAGTAACCTATTAAAATGCGCAGTGCAATAGCTATTTTCAACAGGGCTCCATTAACACTGTAGGTAAGAGTGCTTCCCCCTCCCCCCCGCTTTCAGCTGTGAAATTCCTGTAAAAAGTGCAATGAGTGAGAGAGAGAAAAGTTCCCAAATTGGCAACAGGTATTTGTTCTCACTTTCCCTTCTGCTTAATTTATCTCCCAAGTCTGGGTTCCTCTCTGTACTCTTATCTCAGAGTAGAGATTTAGAGCTTAGTTCAGACAGCACATTGACTTCTATACTTTAGAGCAGGGGTGTGAAAGTCAGATCCGGCCAGTGGGGTACTTAGATCTGACCCATGGGGTCACCCTGGAAACAGTGAAGGACCAGCCCGTGGTGCCTCTGCCAGTGAAAATGGAGCTCAGGAGTGCCCCTCCCGAGCTCCATTTTCACTGGCAGAGGGTTGCAGGAGGCCATCACAGCCGAAAACGGAACTTGGGAACCCGTTTTCACTGGCAGAGCACTTGGGCTGCCACCGGCGCCCCCGACACAAGTGATGTCAAGCTGGCCATGCCCCCCTGGCTATGCCCTCCTGGCCCCGGCAAGGTCAAACACAACCCTGATGTGGCCCTCAATGAAATCAAGTTTGACACCCCTGCTTTATAGCAATGATCCCCAACCTTTTGGGCACCGGAGTCCGGTTCCTGTTTTTTTCTGCGGACCGAAGAGCGCGTGGTTTTGTGTGCTGCCTGCATCCTATGAATGGAGCTTTGCTTGTTTGTGTGGCCCGGTTGTTGGTGTGCGGCGGCCCGTTACCGGTCCATGGACCAGGAGTCAGGGACCCCCTGCTTTAGAACAGTGTTTCTCAATCTTGGCTACTTTTAAGATATGTGGGCTTCAACTCCCAGAATTCCCCAGCCAGCCAGCATGCTAGCTAGATGATGGTTTAGCAATGCAAAATCCAGGTCATTATGATTTATTCAATAAATCCAAATTGAACAGGCCGTAGCTTAACATGATATATTTTTTAAAAAGGCAAAATAAAATATGTCGACAATTCCTACCAGCCTCATAGGGCCAGGTGTTTTGGCTTCCTATGAAGCAGGAACAAACAAGAACAGCCCCAAATGTAAGAGCATTGACTTAGCCACCTTTTCAACTAAGGGATAAAATACATATTGGTCGTGCATGCACTGAACCACAAACCGGCCATCCAGATTTTAGTTTAATATTGGATTTTGTGCTGACTGCTGGCGACTGCCTGGACAAGCCCCTATAATTTTCTTGGCAAGATTATTAAATACACATGTAAGAATGCAGACAATAGAGGTAAGTCTCCCCGTTTAAACAACCCTAATTGAGACTGGTGACTCTGTTGCTAAACAAAACGGTCATTAAAGCAAAATATTGTGTGACTGCTCTGCTTAAAAACAGCAGTTCTAGCAGTCTCAGTTGTGGTTGTTGCATAAATCACCTGTGGTCATTAAGCAAGACATCAGGTGTGACCACAATTTGTAACCTTTGGCTGGCTTCTCCATTGTTGGAAA
The DNA here is from genome assembly GCF_049901735.1 of Notechis scutatus. Taxonomy (NCBI): domain Eukaryota; kingdom Metazoa; phylum Chordata; class Lepidosauria; order Squamata; family Elapidae; genus Notechis; species Notechis scutatus. The sequence continues at coordinate 16,554,290 of NC_142011.1, read as the reverse complement.
CTGGTTGGAAAAAAATCTGCAAATGGTGATCCTATGACCACAATAACTGTAACTGATGGCTGCCAGGTGCCTACATTGCAGTTGCAAGCATGGTGCTGTGATTGTAAATGTACGGGCCACTCATAAGTCCTCGTTTTCTGTGCTGTCATAACTTATTGGTAAACAGATGGTCGATAATAAAGGATTACCTGTAGAACTGAAGCTCTCTCTTCTTCTGCCCCCTGTTCCTCCCCCACCAAAGTACAAATAGTCGAGTTACAATCTCAATTGAGGCCAAAATTTATGTTGTAAGTGTTGTGGTTCGCTAGCAGCAGGTGTGGATGGCTGAGGTCTCTGACAGCAAGGACTCGGACAAGGGGCCCGTGTGTGATGCAAGGATGGGGCCAGGAGTATCGGAGAGTGGAGTGCTGCCTTCGGAGGTTGTGGAGTCTGGCAGCAGTGACGAAGAGGACCCCGGGGAGCCTGTGCTTGGTGCGCATGCGCGCAGGGGTGCTTGAAGGAAAGAGCAGCTGAAGCAGCACGGGCAACTTGGGAATAAGGCTGGAAGGTGATGGCCCCTCCCATAAGGGATAAAAGCCAGCCTTCAGGGTTGGCTTCTTTGCAGGAAGCAAAGAAGTGGGCTGCCACAAAGGTTGTTAAGTGTGAAACACGGTCCTAAGTCACTTTCTTCAGGGTCGTCATAACGCTGAATGGTCGCTGCACGAACTGCTGTAGTAGAGGGACTACCTGTAAGTACAATGGATCCAGCAAAACCTGAACCATATACCTGAAGCAGGTGAGGGAGACCCTGTTACTTCTTGTGCATCTCAAATCAGAATTAGCGGAAGACAAGAGAAATCTCGAGGTTTTGTTTATAGCAAGGGTCTTCAAACTTGGCAAGTTTAAGTCTTGTGGATTTCAACTCCCAGAATTCCTGAGCTAACAAGACTGGAGGAGGAATTCTGGGAGTTGAAGTCCACAAGTCTTAAAGCTATCAAGCTTGAGGACCCCTGGTTTATAGGATGGTGAGAATTGAGGTTTATCATTTGCCACCTATTTTTACCCTGGAGTGCATTCGGCATGAAGGGTTAAAGCTGCCCAGCCCCAAACCCTCAAGCTGAGCATCGTTTCCAGACGGTACTTAAGGCGCAGCTCCTCCAAACACCTGGAGGCAGGTAAAAAAAAGGCGAGACCGTCTGCTTTTTTTTTTTTTTTGGCGCACCTTATAAAACCGGATGTTTCCCTTCTCGGCGGAGCCCGCAAGAGGCCTGTCACTTTAAGACGTCCCTGGAGGCAAACCCCGCCCCGGCGTGGATTCCGGACGCGGCTTAAACAGCGCAGACGAGGATTTTCCCCGTCTTTGAATACTCGAAACGTACCCGCCTCCTTTGGATCCCTCGACCAATCCAAAGTTCAGCCCTCGCAAGTGGAAGCTTCCCATTGGTTGCGAGGGGAGTTAATCAGCGCCGGGCGTATAGAAGGGACTCGGCTGGTCTGTTAAACGCGGCGCTTTTGAAGCCACGTGGCCGGCGGAGAGGGCGGGGCTGTCTGGAAAGGCAGACACAATTCATTACCCGGGCAATCAGCGCTGCTAAAAAAAAAAAAGAGTCAGAGAGGGAGGGAGGGAGGGGGAAAGGTAAGGAGGGGGGGGGGGAGTTGTCTGTGAACCTCAAATTGACCTAAAGCTTTCACAAAGGAATAAACAATTTCTCCCCTCCCCCCTTTCTCTTTCTCTCATTTTCTCTCTCACTTTCTCTCATTCTCTCTATCTCTCATTCTCTCTCTCTCATTTTCTGTCTCTTTCTCTCATTTTCTCTCTCATTCTGTCTCTCATTTTCTCTCTCTCATTTTCTCTTTCTCTCTCATTCTCCCTCTGTCATTTTCTCTCTCTCATTCTCTCTCATTCTCAGTGTCTTTCTCTCTCTCATTTTCTCTCTCGCTCATTCTCTCTCTCTCTCATTCTCCCTGTCATTTTCTCTCTCTCATTCTCTCTCTCTTTCTCTCATTCTCCCTGTCATTTTCTCTCTCATTCTCTCTCATTCTCTCTTTCTCTCATTTTCTCTCTCATTCTGTCTCTTTCTCTCTCTCATTTTCTCTCTCTCATTTTCTCTCATTTTCTCTCTTATTCTGTCTCTTTCTCTCATTTTCTCTCTCGCTCATTTTCTCTCTCTCTTTCTCTCATTCTCCCTCTGTCATTCTCTCTCTCTCTCTCTCTTTCTTTCCCCCACCGCCCCGTTTCGTCTTCTCGAAAGCCGCAAGCTGGAGCGCAGCCGCCTTTTAAATGCTTTGTGTCTGCTTGGGAAAGGGGGAGAAAAGGGGGAAAGTATTTCCCCAAATCGAGAGCGGATCCCAGCTAAGGCTCAGTCGGTCGAATTGGCTTTTGCTGGATTTAGCCTTGGGGGCAAAAAAGACCCCAAACAAACAAACCACGAACCCTCGCTCCTTTGCTTTTCCGCGGTTCGCTGCCCGACTCTGCCGCGAACCAAGCCGTTTGGCTTAGCCCAAATGTGCTCTGCTTTTTAGCCCCGAGGAACAGCGCCCGCCCGGCCTGTAGATTTGGGATTAGTACGCGGCGGAGAAAGTAGGGGCAGAGCCTCCTCTGTGTGTGTGTGGGGGGGGGAATTGAACCAAGGTCTTTCCAAGTCTGTTTCTTTGGAAATAGAGGTCCGAAGCCCCCGGAGAGCTGCTTGGTAGCAAAAGTCAACAGGCTTGGACAACTGGACTTTGCATCACATGGATTTCCCAATGCAAGAATTAAAAGAGTTGACTTCCTCTGTGGAATAATGCTGGCTTGTACTGCCCTGATTCTCACAACTGAACTGTTAAGGTGGACGTTTGTTTTAGTCCCAAAGGTGCTTTTTTCAAGAGGCAACTGTACTGGACTTTCTGGGTAGTCTGTGAAGACGTTTCGCTTCTCACCCAAGAAGCTTCTTCAGCTCCAAGAAGTTTCTTGGGTGAGAAATGAAACAGCTTCAAAGAAAAAAAGAAAGTCCATGTTGCCTCTTGAAAAAGCACCTTTGGGACAACCATGACCTGGATGACTGAGAATCTCCATAGACAGTTTGCTTTAGTGAAGACATTGTGGTTCCCAGATAAATATCAGAATTCCCCAGCCAGCCAACACCTTCCAGTTGCCAAAGTTAATATTGGCTTACAGCATTACCAACCCTGTTGCTGATGAATCTTGCAATCTGTATGTGTGTGTGTGAGATGCACATAAAACGGACAAAGGTTTGATTGCATCATTGGGGATGCCCATATAGACTTTTTGGACCATACTCTGTGGAGACTGCCACACTCTACCTTCAATTTAAAAAAAAAATAAGGGCTCCCTTGAGTCAAAGTCAATCATTGGGGGCTTAACAGATAATCAGAGTTGGAAGGGACCTTGTAGGTCATCTAGTCCAACCCCCCGCCCAAGCAGGAGACCCTACACCAGTTCTGACAAATGGCAGTCCAATCTCTTCTTGAAAGTCTCAAGTGATGGCGCTCCCACAACTTCTGAGGGCAAGCTGTTCCATTGGTTGGTTGTTTTCACTGTCAGAAAGTTTCTCCTTATTTCCAGGTTAAATCTGTCCTTGTTCAGTTTCCATCCATTATTCCTTGTCTGGCCTACAGGCGCTTTAGAAAATAGCTTGATCCCTTCCTCCCTGTGGCAGCCCCTCAAATATTGGAAGACTGCTATCATGTCTCCCCTGGTCCTTCTCTTCATTAGACTAGCCAAGCCCAGTTCCTGCAACCGTTCGTTGTATGTTTTAGACTCCAGTCTGCTGGCTCCTGGCTGCTCTTCTCTGTACTTTTTCTAGAGTCTCAACATCTTTTTTATAATGTGGTGAACAAAACTGGATGTAGTACTCTAGGTGTGGTCTTACTAAGGCTTTATAGAGTGGTATTAGTACTTCCCTTGATCCTGATTGTATCCCTCTGTTAATACAACTTAGGATTGCAATAGCTTTTTTGGCTGCTGCTGCACACTGCTGGCTCATATTTAGCTGGTTGTCCACTAAGACTCCAAGATCCTTCTCACAGTTACTGCTATTGAGCCTGGTTTCACCCAGTCTATATGTGTACTTTTGGTTTTTCTTGCCTAAGTGTAGGACTTTACTTTTCTCTATATTGAATTTTATTTTATTAGATATGGCCCAGTGTTCTAGTCTGTCAAGATCCATCTGGATCTTGAGCCTATCTTCTTGGGTGTTAGCTATTCCTGCCAGCTTAGTATCATTTGCAAATTTGGTAAGTTCCCCTTCTATTCCCTCATCTAAGTCATTAATGAAGATATTGAAGAGTACTGGGCCTAAGACGGAGCCTTGTGGCACCCCACTGTTTACTTCCCTCCATGTAGACTTAGACCCATTTGTGATATCAATGTTTTTTCTTGGCAACTATATGGAAATGGATAATGTTGCCATCTCCTGGGAAATGTACTGATTTCCTAGGCTAGCTTACAGTCTTGGGATTCCCAAACCAATGTCTCATCCAAGTTTCTGAAGCTGACATGTAAGCAGGGTCAACATGGGAATCTTTATTGGCTCTCTTCCAAAGTAGTCTAAATACAATATATTTCAGTGAGCGTGTGTGAATGCAAACAAGCTACCTGCATCCAGATATGTCTGAATCAATGGAGCTAGCTGTGATACTCAAGAAGAGACTGGATGATCATTAAGTTTGGAGACTGCTCCTTGAGAGAGAATGTGATACTGTTTGGAGCAGCTACACACTATTTTAATTTGTAAACTGTAATTTGTAAACTGCCAGAATCAGCCACAGAGTAATTTGCTTGAAGAACTGGAAGAAGTAACCACTTGAAACTGATTCTAACTGATCTTCTGAATTAGGACCTCAATATTTTTTGCCTCTCCTCTCTTTTTAATAAACTTTTTTTAATAAAATGAGAAGGGCTTACAAAAAGGGGGAAAGTGACATTTTGTCTCATTTGCTAAAATGAGAGAAAAAGAGTTATAGCGTTGTTTGAGACAGAAGGGTTCACTTCTGGATTTATTTATTTATTTATTTGGTAGATTTGATACAGCCGAGACATTGCCAATGTTTCCAAGGGAACGAATATGCTTTTGCACTTTCTCAGAAAAGTAAAGGTAAAACACTTCAGAACTTAATCTCAAGTTGTTTTTTTTAAGAGTATGTTTCCTTTTACACATTTTAATTAAAGCTACAATTGTGATAATTCTTGTTTGTTTGTTTGACTACATATGCTGGAATTATACCGTTCATTTCAAGGAATAAGCCAAACCTGTTCCCAACACATTTTAATTACAAAGTGAATGTATTTTCTAACCAATGTGATTGGAAGATAATGTGAAATCACAATATTTCTTTAAAAAAAGAAAAGAAAAGGACATCTTTAATTCTGAGATCGGGTAAAATACAAATAAAATTTAACAGTAAGAAAAAAAAAATACTCATTAGCTCAGTGCAACAACTGACTTTCTCTAATGAAATCTTTTTCCATTAGGAGTACAAAAATAAAATTTTCCTATTTCTCCTTGCAAGATAAGAGTAAGGTAGCTATGTAATATTTGAGACTCCTTACAGCAAGCAGGGAGACACTTTGTACAAGTTCTCAGGTCTTCAATATCAGAAATGAATAAGCACAAAACTAGAAGAGCAAGATGTGGTTTTTTGATTAAAGAGCTGCATATTTTCTTATGTCAAAAGAGACTCCAATTATACAAATTGCAGCTGTCAGTTTGTGGTATAAAGTAGGAATATGCAAGGAAATAGCACACAGTGATACAAGCTTTGGCATTCAGGACAGAGGGATTTATAGCACTGAGAGCAGTACTGAGGTATGCATCTTAAGACATTTCAGGAAGCCATCGTCTTGAAAATATTAGTTCCAGTGAGAGAACATTCCTAGAAGTTTACTCTAGGGAACAGCTATAAAATGCTCTTTCCAAAACTCAGTTTCCTTTTCCTCGGGAGAGTAAAAATGGGCAGTTAGAGTAACTCTTTTAAAAACCAGGTTTTGTTTTCTCTGAAAAATAAGGCAAAAATCTCCTTTTAGTTAAGCTGATATAGGTAGTCCTCAACTTACAACCACAATTGAGCCCCAAATTTCTGTTGCTAAGTGAGACATTTGTTAAGTGAGTTTTACCCCATTCTATGACATTTCTCGCCACCGTTAAGTGAACCACTGCAGTTGTTAAGTTAGTAACATGGTTGTTAAGTGAATCTGGCTTCTCCATTGACTTTGCTAGTCAGAAGGCCACAAAAAGGGATCACATGACCCCGGGCCATTTCAACCATCACAAATATGAGCCAGTTGCCAAGCATTTGAATGTTGATCATATGACCATGGTCATAAGTGTGAAAAACAGTCATAAGTCTCTTTTTTCAGTGTCGGTGTAATTTTGAACGGTCATTAAATGAATTGTTGCAAGTCATTTAATTGTTGTACGACGAAGATATGTCTGAAATACTTTCTTGCCAGGAATGTCTTCTCAATGTAACTGACTGTGTGGGTTTTCTAGCGGTCTATCTAAATGTCATTGAAGTCTGATCCTGGTTATGTAGATATTTATGTATTTATTGAGCTCAGTTAAGGTTAGCAAGGAGCTGCCGCCTGGTATGACTATCTGAAAGAGCTAAAACTGGAAGAAAAGTTGTAGTAACTTTGGCATCTGCACTTGGCAGCGTGAATCAGACTGTGAGAGAATGGCTTCTAGCAGCTGCTTCCTTGGGAGCAGCATTGCAATGTCTGTTCCAGCTGTGAATTCAAATTCCAAAAGACATATTCAAACATGGAATAAAATAGGTCATATGAAAGGTGTCCTCCTCCCCACGCCTTCTCCCTCCCCCCCCAGCCTTTTGGGAATTAAATATGTAGAATTCTTCTTAACCATCTGCCTCAACATTTCTATGTAATTTTTGGAATATATTCCAGTCTCCTAGTGAACATGTAATAATCGTAGGAAGGTAAAAGAGATTTACAATAAACCCTAATAGTGAACAAGAAATATCTCTGCAGGTTTAATTGCTTTTGACTCAAGTTTTGAAGTAAGGGATGTTTCCTCATAAGCCAAGTGCTGTCTGGAGTTAATTGCAGAATTGTCTAAGGCTTGTTTGAAATTTAAATATAGGGAACATCCAGAGACAAAGCGTGTACTCAGAAGAGTCTGTAGAAAGAATCCAGTTTCTGACAAGAATGTGTTTTGGCAAAAGGGAGGGGAGAGAACCTCCTACAGGTTTGGCCATCTTTTTGCAACTTAATCCAAAACAACCTCCTTTGTTTTCTTAAACACAGTTCCCTGCTGCTATCGTCTTTCCCTTCAGCTGTACTCTTGCCCTAAGATAAGTGCACGTGGCACACTGCTGCTTTACGATTAGTATATCATGCAGACCTACTTAATTAAGTAAACATTGGTGAAGATTGTGTGTGAACCCAGCCTTACTGTAGTTTTGTAAAAGGGCAACAACATCTGCAGGACAGATAAGGGTGTCTAGTAGCAGCTTAGATTGAGGGTTATTTTGTAAAGGTGCAAAGGGGTTGAGCAAGAAAGTTCAGTAGTTAAAGAAACAATCTTAAAAGGTAGAGAAGCAGTTCTCCAAAAATATTTGTAGTTTTTGTTCTGAATCCATTCCTTCCCAAAGGTTGAGCATGTGAGTAATTGCAAAAAATACATGCTTAAATAGTTGCCAGATGCAGCACTAATGTCCACTTTGCCCTTCTTTAATAGTTGGATCCTTGCTTAGACTTAAGGCATGTATTTAATTTCTCATAAGACCTCTGACATATCCTCCTTTTGAAGATGGGGAATTGTGAGGACAGCTAAGTTTAATTGTGGGACACTGCATAGGCCCATTGATAATTGAAGGACCCATCTCCCAAAGGCTTCATCTGTCCTTGAATTAATCCTCAGTTACCTTCTACAAATACAACCAGATGATTAGTTTTTTTTTTTAGGATGATGAAATGATGTTTGATAAAAATAGTTGCTTTAAGCCTACTGGAAACTGGGCATAATGGAAAATGCCCATACTGTATTGTAACCCCTTATTGAATCCTTTGGGAGAAGAGTCCAAAATCTCCAAAATTCACCACTCTTCTGGAGTCTAGAATAAAGGTTCTGAATATTTTGGCTAAATTTGATTTTGAGGACAGTTGTGGATTTATTCTCTTATTGATTTTTTAAATTTATGTACTTTTTATTTTGTTATCCACCCCTGGAATAGCCTGAAGGGCACAATAGAAATTTTCTGAGTAAATAAATATGAGCTTTGTGTTTCTCAAAATAAGTTCTGTTTATGTGATACTATCAAAAGCACATTAGTATTCATGACTTCTATCTGTTTGCTTCAGATTAAAACACAGAGATCTGAAACGTTCCCTTGACTTAAGAAAAATAAGAAATAGATGTAACTTCTGGCAGCATATTTCCTCAGAAACATCTTCAGATTTTAACACTGCCTTGATTCAAAGAAATCTCTCAACTGAGTTCAAAAGAAGGAATTTTAAGAGAATAGTCTGATTTTTTGTAAAAACCCTAAGGTGGGAGACATCCCCTCTATAGACAGTATCCAGGATGTGCTCAAACCAGCCTGCTATGCAAGGGATTCTGGGAGTTGCAGTCCAGCATTGTGGAAGGCTGAAATAAGCATATTCGAATAGTATTAAAACTGGCAAATGTGCCCCAGAAGTTCCAAATCTGGGAGGCTGCTGGTCGTTTTCAGAACCCAATTGAAGATGCTCACTATGGGATGGGGTACAAAGATTTGTAAGTGAACCCCAAATTAATTCTTTGTAGTTTACCTCATGCTCTAAGATAGGACAATTGCTGCTGATCCCACCATCTACAATTCTATTTGTACATCAACAATTCTATTTTTTATAGTACTGAACAGTTTACATTATGGAACAAATTGCTTTTGAAATAGAAGCAGCTCTCTTTATTAATACTTAGCAGGAGACTTATCACAGGTTTTCACCCAGCCTTTTACAGCTGTGTGTCTTCTCTGCTTTTAGTGTTTCCTTGATTTATATCCTGCCTTTTGTCAAGAGCAAAAAGCAACAGTAAACAGCATGCACTTCCATAGTAAACAGCATGCACTTTTTAAAACAGTCACATAAGGTGGATTGATCTGAGCAGAGTGAATGGTTCAAAGCGAGGTTTCATGAAAGGATGGATCTGAACTTGGAGCTCCCCCATCCTAGTTTGCTAAAATAGTTAACAAACAGCCTAATTCCAGAGTAACTATTACTCCTTTCCTTGTGGCCTTTAGGAAATTTGTGACAACCTGGTTATTACAAAAGGCTTCAGAAAACACGAGGATTAATGTCATGAATAATATTAATTAGCATTGTAGTAGTAGTAGTTTATTAGGGAAGATTGCTGCTTTTTATGATTTTTATTTTGAATTATAAACTTACTTTCAGTTTGATGGAGAAACATACCAACAAATCAGAGGAACACCCACACAGGATCATCAATCTAGAAACTATAGCTCTCCTATATGTACAACCGAAAGTATGAATCCGGTATGTAGAGTACACTCTTACCATAATAAAAAAGGAAGAACTAAAGAAGACACATGAAAAAATTAATAATATCTTCAAAGGAATAAAATTCATAAGCGAAGAAGAAAACAACATGCTATCTTTCCTGGATATCCTCATAATCAGTGGAAATTATGATTAATTCCTAAAGCAAGTCTATTGAAAAACAACCCACGCTAACCAAGTGCTCCATTATCAAGATAATGACCCAACCTCACACAAGAAGAATTGTGTAAAAACATTACTCAAACAAACACACAAACAAAGCACACTACAGCAACACAGAGCACCAGAAAAAAGGAAACTGACCAACTATACAACATCTTCCAGGAAAATGAATGCTTTATTAAAAAGTGCCTCGCTACTCAACCCATTACAACACAACTAAGACAAGCTATGAGAAGGATAATATTGCCATGCATCAAAACATCTCAAAAACAACCATCATACTATTATAACCACATGGCATCAGTGCAGCACATAATCAAAGTTCTCTAAAACATTTTAAGAAACTGAAAGATCCAATAACACAAGAAGAAAAAATCGGAACCAGCTACAACATACAGCAGAGGGCTCCAAACTTGGCAACTTTAAGACTGTGGACTTCAACTCCCAGAATTCCACAAGTCTTAAAGTTGCCAAGTTTGGGGGCCTGAATACAGTATCAGAACTGTAATAGCTTCTAAGTAGAATAGCCAGGCTGAAGACTAGCAAAGCACACCCACAAACACTAACTAGCAATCAGAAGTCAGGATGAAAATTCCTTAATCTTGCAACACATGGACACATTCAACCATAATTTAAACTGGAAAACTGTGAGCATCCTAGACCAAGCTAAAACCAAAAATACTAGGGAATTCCTGGAAACTTGGCATTCAGACAAATCAGTCACCAATAGACCCATAAAATTAAACCATATTTACACACCATTCAAAAGAGACATTAAAAAAGCTAATGAAACAAAAAGACCAGAATGCATGCTCTCCAGCAAACTACACTCAGATAAGCAAGGATTAATACCAGGCAAACAAGCAGAAAGCAATACTTAATAAAAGAACAAGGAACAAATCCTACACTCACTAGCACTGATGATACTATCTAGTCAGATAATGAAATGTCCACAAGCAAACAACCAAGTTCAGAGAGCACCAAGGACTCCACAGAACTGTAAATCAACTATCATTAATAATTGGCTCATAAAGTAAAAATAAATAAATAAAAGTAAAGCATATACCAGTGGAGACCCATCCGTAGTACACGGCACATACCCCTTTCCTAGGGGATAGAGATTTGATTCCTCCTATGTTGCTCTGTACCAAAATTTTATAAGCTCAAAAGAAGAAGAAAAGATACAATTTAGAATCCACATGGATCCCTGAACAGGATGCTTGTCAATCTTTTGGATCAAGGATTTAAAACTGCATAGAGAAAAGATGCTTTTATCAAACAGCCAAGTGGAATCTCTAAGGATCAGAACAAATTTACAGTACTTCTGTTTCTGAACAAATGTTTGCTGTAGTGTGCAGTGGTGGATGGTGACTAAACCAATCTCCGTAGAGTAATAAGGGATGTGATACATGAACATTATTCTTTACATGCTGCTGAAGTTAAGAAAAGGAAATTTCTTGAGTTCGTGACTAGACCTGCTGTAACATTTCATTTAGGAAAATGGAGCAGAGCATTAAAGGACATCAGCAAACTGTATGACCTTCTTCACATGACATACTTAACCAGGTGTTGTGGCTAGTTTCTTGCAAAAGAAAGGAAAAGTAGGTCAAGTGATCCACACAATTAATCCTAAATGAGGGATATTTAGCCCCGGAACTATTTAGGATCAGGCTAGTTTCCCTAGTCACCTAGATTATCTGAGTGGCTGATGAGATTAACCAAGCTTTTCTCTGCCCTTTGCAGAGAAGATATCTGCATGAAAAGTGAGCTTTTCTCACGACTCCATGCCAACATTTTCTCCTGTTAAAAAAGGATGGGGTAGGTATGTTCATAGTGATGCCAAACTAACCATTTCCCTTCTCCTTTGCTGCCATTGCATCCTCCTGGGATTAAACCCCAGAAAACTAAGATTAAAAAAAAGCAGTTTGACAGGGATGGGATGACTCTGATACAAAACTTCAAATGTGAATAAAATAGGACTCTTAATTGTAAGGGAAACCATGGCAGGAAGATATTATTGAGCACAAATATAGCTGGAAGCTTAATCCTAATAAGCATCTCATTATCACTGTGGAAACAGACAATGGACTGCATTTTAGGGTCTAACACAAAAAATACAGGAGTCTTATTCTCAGATCACCTAAGAGCTTATTTGTTAAGACTTAGCAAATTGGTTGGATTTGGACACAATCCAAGATTATCCAATCCTAGATTAGACTCAAAGGGGTTTGATAGTTCTGATTCATAAGCCATAATATGAGAACTTCATCCATAACATGCTATTGTGTTTAATAACTTATATTTGGAGTTTAGAGAGTTGTCTAATCTGCCCCTACTGATTGCAACATTATGGGTCACTGTGGATGAAGTTTGCCTTGGTGTTGTGCAAATTAACTTTAGATCTTGACATGGCATGGCTCTTTGTTAATTCAATGAGCAGTTGGCTCTTGCAAACATGGAAAAAGAGCATAGCTACAGTATATTTTTGTATGAGAAAAATATACTGTTTCCTTCTCAGTTCCTGGTATCTCTAGTGAACAAGATCCTAAGTAGCAAGTCTCAAAAAAACCTCTGTCAGTCCACATAAGTAATAGCTGAATAAATGCATGCATGCATGAAGCAACCAGTGCATTTCCATGAGCATCAATCTTCCTGTATTTATCTTACTAGGTGCCTGCCAGACTCCATACCAAAAGGACAACTTCTTGAAAAATGTTAATTTAAAAGGAAACGCAAAAACCATGCAGAGCATGGCTTCTGGAATTCCTCCCAAACTTTTAATAATAGTATCTCGATAAGTCAAATAATGAGGAGAGAGGTGTCTTAAGAATGGAGCAATTGGCAACATTCTGAGTTGCTGCCCAATTATCTCTCCTACAGGGATGTATTGGAGATATTTTTTTTTTTTCTATTTTCTACTCAAATGGAAGAACAGGTTCAGGAATGTATTATAAAGTGGGCTAAGAAGTTTGGTTATAATATACAGACAGATCAATGGGAAAACATGTGGTAAACAGGGTTGAAATGTATAATATGTTCTGATCTTAAAGAACATTTTTATAAAATGACATATTGTTGGTATAGGATGCCAAAGAAATTATCTAGAATGTATAAAGGGATTCCAGACATATGGAAATGTAAACAATATGAAGAATCATTTTATCACACTTGGTAGACATATAAAAAAACTTTAAAAAATGGTTTCAAATACATTGATACAGAGGATTTTAAAGATTAAATTTCAGTTGAAGCCAGAACTTTTAGGACTAATGAATATACAAGTAGAAAAGAGTCATGGAATATTATTTCAATGTGTGAATACTGGGGTAGGATTACTATAAGTACAAAGGTGGAAAGATTCAGCATTACCACTATGGAGGAATGATTGGTGAAATTGACAGAACTTGCTGAGATGGAGAAATTGACTTCTTTGACTAAAGATAGGTCATTTATTGACATTCATCAATGACTAAAAATCCTTTATGGATTTTTTTTGCATAAAACAAATAACTGTAACTTGTGGTTTTGATGATTAGAAAGAATAAGTGATAGAAAAAATGGAATTATGATGTAACCTTACAGAGAGAATTTTGATTAGAATTATATTAGAAGTTTCATTAGAATTGTAGGTATAAAGAGGAAGATTGGAAGCCATTTCCCCCATCCGTCTGTCCGTCCATCCATCCATCCATCCATCCATCTATCTATCTATCTATCTATCTATCTATCTATCTATCTATCTATCTATCTATCTATCTTCATGTTTTCTGTTCTTTCAGTTTCTTTTGATTCTCCTTTTTTCTTTGTCCTTTTTTTCTTTTTTCACATTTACTATGTTTTTTTCTGATTGTTATTTAGGTGATAACAATCTCTCCATAAAAATTATTCTAAAAAAAAAAAAAGAGAGAGAGAGAGGTCCAGGCCATTTTTAAACTCAATCTTCCTTCTACCAGTTTCTTCCCTGGAAGCCACCACATTTCATCTCCTTATGTATTCTTTTGATATTGTTATCCTGCTGATGGACAAACAGACAAAAATCTAAGACCATTTATAAAAATGCTTTCCAACACATTGTTTAGTTGGAATTTTTTTTTAAAAATGATGGAGGGTGCTAAAAAGCTAAATGCCAATCTTTGGAATCATCTATCTTTCTAAAGATGCCTACTTGAGCCTTATAAACATTTAGCAGAAAATTGGAACTCAGTGCTTCGGTTGGACATCTGATCACAGATAAGGTATGTTGAGTTGTTATAGGAAACCTAAAAGGAATTATGGAGAGCAGTCCAGTGTTTTTTCTAGTAAATTCATGTAGTCTTCAAGTTAAAACTGTCATTGAGCCCTGTGATTGTGATGATAAGTCATGATGATCGTAAAACGAATCACCACAAAATTGGACCTGATTTTAAGTTGTTTTTATTGTGGTTGTTAAGCAATGCCACAATCATTAAGTAAACATTTGTTTGCTATGGGACATTTTTTGTTGAAACTGCAAGTAAACACTTTTTTTCCATCAAAAATGTCATAAATTGCATTTACGTAACCGCTGCAAATGGCCACAAATAAGGTCTGATGGCAAAGTGCCCAAAATGTGACTGTGTGAGGTGTGTATGTGGATATCAGAATTTCAAAACCAGGTCAACATTCCCTTTTCTGGGATTTGTCATACCTTTGAATGGTCATTAAGAAAAAAAGAAAACAAGAATACCTGTATACCTTTTATCTCTGATTGCTTGGTATTTTCTGAACAGCAGTTCCTTTCTTCCCAGCCCCAGGATCCATTTTGTGATGCTCTCAAACTTTGATCTGGTGTTGGAACAGGTGAGCTGAAATTGGAAAAGACTGGGATCTTGAATACCCGTAAATCAAAATAAACAACAGTAGACTAATTATCAATATGATTAAAATTAAATTAAATTAATATTAAATACTGATTAATACCAAAGCTTATATCCAGTGCAGGAAATTAGGAATCAAGGCGGTTCAAATGAGCATAATGTCAACGTTCCAAGTAATAGCCCCATAGAAAGCAAAACTCCAAGGCAGGCAGATTCCTCAAAGAACAATTTTATTGGAGATATCATATTGGCACAAACTGGTGGAAACTGACTCTGAAAGTTCCCACGGTTTTCACTTGATTAAAAAGTGAAAGTTCCCCATTTCCCCAATCAGTCACATTGTCCAATCAAGGTTCGGGCTGGTTGCCTGGTTACTTTACTCCTCCTCTCTCCAACCACACATTGGAATGTCCTTGGTTCCCACAGGAAACTATTTTGTTTTGGCTACAAAACCCCCCTCCCCCTCGCTATCTCTACTTTGCATTGTGGCAACCCTGAAGCCTCCAAAATGGCTCCCGTCAGGTTCACTTCAGAATTGACACATAGATATATTGCATGCCAACACTCTCTACAAGAATCTGAAGTTATCACCACTGTCTATTATTCCACCTGATGCAAATGTTAGCACAGCGCTCTCTAAGTTACATGACACCATCGAGAAGCAGCAGCAAACTTATCCTGAGGACGCTTTTGTCATATTTTGAGATGTATTTTGTCTTTCGGGAGGGGGGCCTGCACCAAGGGAGGCTCATTCCATTTCATTGTACACATGTGCATTGACAATAAAGGTTTGATTTGATTTGAACTACTAACAGTCAAAGCAAATTGGCGATAGATAGGAGTCATCAGGTGGGCTGGACTTGGATTTCTTGTGAGCATGAAGGGACTTGAGACTGATGACCTACTTGACTCCTCCCTCGGTCTCAGCGTCATCATCTCCTACATCCAATTTAGCATGCATTAATTTCTGGGTTCCTACGACAGTTAAGTTAAACATCTTTGAAGAGGAGAAATTCCTAGTTTTCCTCTCTATATTTGTGTATGTAATATGACTTTAATGTTGGCCCATCTCAAAGACGCCTGACATTTCACCAATGTGATTATGCTGTCATAGTCTTGATCATACAAAGAAGAAGTTGCAAAACACATCTGCAATGAAGAGTGTTTTCATAAAACACAGCTTCATCCCAGCAACGACAAGCATGACTGATGAGTCTGGAGGACAAGGAGAAGGGGACCACGTGAGGGGGCGGGCAGTAAAGGAAGGAGCCTAGGAAAAAATGTAACATATGTGGGGCAATCACAGCCTGTCATTATTAGCTAAATCTGTTTTTCAAAGAACACTGTGGCATTCTATCACATTGTCAGAATTTTATGCATTTATTCTGTACCGATCAGCAGACTGAAAACCTGAATGCTTGTAAGGGGGTGGGGTGGGGGGGAAGAATCCACTCTTTGTTGTCAAGAAAAAAACTCAACCTTTCTCCCCTCTTGACAACTGTCAGACTAAAATAGTCTGAAGTACAACAAGACCTTTCAGGCTTTCAACTGGCTCTACCGAGTGATGACTTGTATGTGGGAGCTGGCTTATCGCAGGCACATAGCATTCTCGTCTCACCTGGCACGCAGTGCTTCTTAGTGGATTCAGTTTCTCTGTTCAGCTGCCTGTCACTGAATCGGTTCAAAGCAGGAGGCAAACTTGGCAAAGGCATGTCTGACCCAAGAATGCAGTTTGGAACGTATTATTCGTGTATTTATGCATTTATTTATTAACCCATCCAAGTATTTATAGTCTGCCCAGCTGCACAAGGGTTCGAGGGCGGTTTACAATTAAGAGATACATTAAAATGTAAACCAATTCTGATGTGTTGATGCCTTTCAACCACCATACCTCTACAATCAGCATAACAGCAACGTTTCAAAGGTTGGAAGGCCATTCCTAATCTCACGTGGCAGGTACAGGTCATCCTCAAGTTATGACCATACCGGAGCCTGCCCATTATGGCCATAAGTTGTGACAATTATAAATTGGGTCACCTACGTGACTGGATATTTTTGTTAGGATGGGAAATAAATGAAAGTGTAAAAAAACCTTCCCAGCTATGTTGCCGTTCTGGTTTTCATTAAATAACAATGTTATTTAAAGTTATAAAGCGAAATGAGCTTAACATAAGCCTGTAGTTTACTCCTAAACCACTACAAATTTTAGTAGATGACATTCCTGAATGTTTGAGTTCCCCAATGTTAATATCAAGCCTAATCCTAATTATGCTTTTTTTGATTTAGCTATTTATCTGAGTGTTTTTATATATGTAAGTATGTGCTACTGACAATGCTTTTATACTGTTTTTGGAGCATGAAGGATAAGCCCAAGTTTTCTTTTGTTAGAAGGCACATTTGTATCTTACCATTTGTGTATAAGTTGCTTTGTGTCTTCTGTTTACAAAGAAAGAGCTTTTCTGAACTGTAATCTATGAAGCTGAAGCCCCTCTTTATATGGATTCATAGAATTCCTAAATCTGCTAAGCAGGAATGCCATTATTTTAGGGCCAGGAGCTCATGGCAACTTTCTGATAAAGTTATGAGAAAAATGAGGTAATCATACCTACATTAGGGGAAATTGAGGTATCTGTAGCTTCCTTTAATGAAAATAATTTTATGATTGAAGGCAAACTTCTGAGAATTGTAGGACTATGACTTCCCAGACTATAAAAAACCGAGTTACAGTATACCATGAACAGATCAGGAGAGCTTACATTAGATGTGGATATCTGGGGAACAAAAAGATTGAGGTGGCTAGAGCAGTTAGTGGCTATAAACAGGAAGCAGATGGAAACTGAATGTTTTTTTTTAGCTCAGATCAAATAATCAGGACTGACTTGAAAGGGCTTATAGATGCCAGGCTTTGAGCTTTTTCTCATTTGTATATAATGGTGGCATAATAGGGCCCAATAGCTGCTTTTTTTCTGTATCTTCTGTATTTACGTCTTCAATGTGTCTTTATAACATTGCGTTCTTCTAATTCTTCGATAGCTTTAAGATGTATTTAAGATGCATTTAAGATGTAACTAGACTCCAGAAGTTGTGAATTCTCCAACATTGGAAGTTTTTAGGAAGAGTTGGACAACCATTTGTCTGAAATGGTATAGGGTTTCTTGCCTGAGCAGTGAGTTGGACTAGAAGACCTCCAAGGCCCCTTCCAACTCTTCTATTCTATTCTATTCTATTCTATTCTATTTTCTATTCTATTTTCTATTCTATTCTATTCTATTCTATTCTATTCTATTCTATTCTATTCTATTCTAATTTGTATGAATTTCAGCTCCCAGAACTCCCCAGCCAGCATGCCAAGCTCTTCATGCCTTAGACCACACCTGAGGCAGTCTTTAATTATCCTTGCCTGTACTAGAAAGAAGGTAGTGTTCTTCTGACACTGATTTTAACATGATTATAATCTTAACAGTTATTCTTTTGATGATGGGATTAACATGGCATCTATTGACCCTCTTAGGCTCACATGGACATGCCACTTTCCCACCTGTCTCAAGATAATGCCTTATTCTGCTTTAGGCAATGGACCCTTGGACACAAGGGATACTTTTGGACACATACGATCCCCAGTTGCTCAAATTGATTCTCAAAGTCTTGGATTAAGGTTGACTGATCCTTTCATCATTCTGAGGTGGATAAAATGAGGATCCAAATTGCTGGAGGAAATATGCTGATTCTGTAAACTGCTTAGAGAGAGCTGTAAAGCACTGTAAGGTGGTATATAATCTAAGTCTTATTGCTATTACTCTGAACAACAGCTGATCTGTAGTGGAAGGAGAAGGATCAATTGAAGAAGCTAACTGCTATTTCACTGTGCAGTTTTCCCCTTGCAAGTAAGCTATGGTTTGGATCAGATCTGACAAACTTGTGGCCCATGGGCTGAATACATCACATGCAGGCCACGCCCATCCTGGCTTTGCAAAGGCCAAATGTGTCGATATGTCACGATCTGGCCTGTAACATGATCAAGTTTGATACCCATGGTCAGGGTGGGATTCAAATTTTTTAACAACCAGTTCTGTGGATGTGGCTTAGTTGGTGGGCATGGCTTGGTGATCATGTGACTGGGTGGATGTGGCTTGGTCATGTTATTGGCTGGGCGTGGCCAACTCAATATCACTCACATCGAGGCACGCATCTCCTCGCCTGGCCTCTCGTGACTGTGGGGATGTTGCAATAGTCATAAGTGTGAAAAATGGTCATAAGTCACTTTTTTCAGTGCCATTGTAACTTTGAATGGTCACTCTACACAAGCAAAGTACCAGCAAAGGAGGAAAAAAAACCTCCAGAGACATTCCTGAGACAGGAAGTCTAGTCCTGCCAAGAGTGTAATAAGGGTTAACAGAGAGGCAGTTTCTGTAAGCAACACCAGAATGTTTCCTTCCTGCCTTCCTTACAGGATTAGGCCAGTCATTTCTTCTAACAGCCGGTTCTCTGAACTGCTTAGAATGTTAACAACCAGTTCTAGCGAATAGGTGCGAACTGGTAGAATCCCACCCCTGCCCATGGTTTGGCCTGTTTTACCTTTTAGCTGTCATCTAGAATAGCATTAACTGACATACCCCAAAAAAGCATAACTATAAACTTATATCAGTGAATAGTTGGGCTCTTAGCAAATTTTGACAGAAAACTGAACCATACTGAATGAGTCATCTGTCAAAACTCACCTCCTTCCTGAAGCTTATCCCATGTTAAGAAGAACCATTGGTGGATGTGTTTTCATGGGCCGATGATGTTTAGTGAGAGGTGAAGCAGATAGTCAGGGAATCCATAAATTTGTATTTGTAATTATCCTGGACTTAGTATATAAAGACAGCATCATTTGCAGTCAGTGAGATTGTGCCAATACTGTACAGTTTGCTGTTGTCTCAGGAAGATGCTTTGTCACATATAATGCATGTGTTGGGGGTGAGTGGGTGGGATTCAACCTATCCCTTGCAATTTAGCCAGACTGAACCAGGAGCTGCTTCTAATGAAGTTCCAAAAATTATGGCTAACAATACCAGGGAAGGCAAATTAATCTTGCCAAGATCTCATGGGCCAGTTGATTGAGTTGAATGAAGTCTGTAGGATGAGGTTTCCCAACCCTGATATTTAAAAATGGGGAGAAAAAAAACCCAATTCAGCTATTATTTTACTGTAAACTAACTGAATTTGCTCATCTAGAAACATCAGAATTTAATTCAGTTTTTCCCTTCACTGGATTTTGTGATGTTCTCCATCCAAAAGATTCTTCAAGGAGATTGGAATGTTAAGGGAAACCACTTAGAATGAATTGCATTTTTTTTTTTTAAACAGGAATTGTTAGAAATGTGCATAAGAAAATGCACATACCAAATAAGGCCAAATTTCCATGTGGACTTAAACAATGGATGGGAGGTGAAATAAAAAGAATTTGTGGCTTGGAGAAAAAGGTGGATGAGCTGTATGATCTGGACTGCTTTCCTATTCAGAAGCAAACATAGCCTTCTGGATCACCCTGACTGATCTGTTCCTATAGCCTCCAGATTCAGAACTTCAGTGGATCTAAACGCCTTTTGAGCATAGCCTTGATAACTACCACACTCAGGGATAATGAATGGACTGTAATACAATTTGTGATTGTTCATGGAAATATATTTGGGGATTTATTACATAAGTATAATATAACTTCTCTTAATCTTCTTATGGTTCACTGAAGGCAGTAAGGAGGCTGCATTTAATTATCACCAATGACAAATGAAGGGAGTTTGTTAAGAAAGGGAAAGTTGGTCACTATTACCCTTAGGCTACAGTCAAGCATATTTTAGCTGTTTTATATACCTCTGCAACTTGGTGTCTCCTGCCAACATGATGTAGCTCATTGCTTCCAGAAGAGAGCAAGGTCATAATTATGCACAGAGATGGTGAGAGAGAAGATTTCACAGTATAAATGGGTGAGTGGACGGGCATCCCATGAAGCAATATAACTTCCACCAAATGAATTAAAGGAGATCAAATGTATCAATTGGCACTGTTTTTAAGATGAGCAGATTGGTGGGGTTAATCAAGCAGCAGCTATGAATATATAATGGCACATTATAGATTAGGTTGTTGAAGAATCACACTACACAACTTGGGATGATATGTTAGACTGAGACAGGGTGTCAGGCACCAGGGCATGTAGTGTGTTCTGGGGAAGGAGATGTACATCCAGTAGTGCAGGGGTGTCAAACTCAAAGCTGTGGGACGGATCCGGCCCACAGGGTGCTTAGATTTGTCCTGCGGGGCTGCTCTGGAGACAGTGAATAACCAGCCCATGGTGCCTCTGCTACTGAAAACGGAGCTTAGGAGGGCTGTGTGTGACCCTCCTGAGCTCCGTTTTCGGCTGTGATGGCCTCCTGCAACCCTCTGCCAGCAAAAACAGAGCTCAGGAGGGCTGTGCACAGCCCTCCATTTTCACTGGCAGAGTACTCGGGCCACTGCAGATGCTCCTGATATGAGTGACGGATGGATGGCCATGTCCATCCCTCCCCCTGAGGTCAAACACAATCCTGATGCAGCCTTCAATGAAATCAAGTTTGACACCCCTGCAATAGTTTATACCTCTCACTAAATCAGGGTCTCTCAACCTTGGCAACTTTTAAGAAGTGTGAATTTCATCTCCCAGAATCCCCCAGCTATCTTCAAGTCACCAACATCGAGAAACACCACACTAAATTGTCTCTTAACTAGATTTTTTTTTTAATCACAGAGTACTATTGACATTGCCAATCCTCCTTTCTTGCAACTTTTAAAATTGGTCCATGTTTTCTATTTCCTCATCCTTTCCTGTATGTTTTCGTCCTTCGTTCTGAAATGTGATACTCTCATTATTAATCAACATTGACTGTGTGAGAGTAAAGAATAGGGAGTATCCTATCATGTGCAGCAGACATGAACTGCAAATCATAGCTGGCAGTGCCATCCCATCAAGTAAACATCTGGATCACATTTGCATTGGCATCACAAGAAAACTGGCAAGCTGTCCAAAACAGAATGTTGATCTACAAAGATTTAAACATGTGCCATAATTTGTTAGCATGCTAACTTCTGGTACAGTCTCTGCCTTGGAGCTACATTATCACTAAAATCATTCCGATTCCTTCCTCTTTGCTTGGACTCAGTAAAAAGAAAGCTGCTTGAACAATTTCAGAACATGGTTAGAGATCAGCCAGGAATATTCCCAAGGTAACTTCCTCCCATTGTTGTTTAACCATGTCTGTCTTTTTATGATTTGATCAGCATCTTATTTATTTTCTTTCATATTTTAGAGATGTATTTTAGTAACAGCTTCTTTGAATTCTTGTAGGCTCCTAATACCCTAAAAAAACTATCAATTTTCCCTTCTAACAACTCATTTTTCAACTGTTTTCAATTTTTCCAAAGTATCAGGTGGCCTTCTCTGAACTTCAGAGTCCAAAATACCTCAGGTTTAGCTTCAGCATTACTGGTGGGTCAAGTGTGATTTTACTTTATTGAGTAATAAATTATTGGTTCTTCTTCGTACAATGAAATCAAACATCATCTTCAGTGCACATCAAGACCATGAAAATAAACCCAAACACACATCCTTCACCCTCCACACATTGAATCAAAAACCTGCAACACCACACAAATACTGCACTATACAGCAGAATTCAAAAGAGCTGAGGCCCTGGGATAGAAGCTGTTTTTCAGCCTATTTGTGCTTGATTTTATTATTCTGTACCATCTGCCAGATGGTAATAGTTCAAAAAAAGGGTGCCCAGGATGAAATGGATCTTTGAGAATGTTTTGAACTTTCTTAAGGCAGTGGGAGCTCTTCCAAAGAGGGGAGAGGGCAACCAATGATCTTCTGGGCAATGACTTTAACCCTCTGGAGTGCTTTCCTATCTGCCACTATGCAATTGGCAAACCATACAGAGGTGCAGTAAGTTAAGAAACTCTTTATGATGCAGCAGTAGAAGGTCACCAGCAGTTTTTAATTCAGTTGTTGTTTTCTGAGAAGTCTCAGGTAGTATAATCTCTGCTGGGCCCTTTTGACCAGTGCTGCAATGTGAGCACCCCAGGTCAGGTCCTCTTTTATGGTAACAGCAGAAACTTAAAACTGTCCACTTGCTCCACTTGGTCTCCATTGATAAGACCTATGTGAATTCTCTGCCATTCACTGAATCTTTCCTTTTGAAAACTGGCATGATACAGGATTAAAGAGGGATAAAAGGCATGTTTGATTTGGCTACAAATTTTTGGAATCAAACTCTTCCATCTTTATATATAACTATCAAATGAGTTCCAGAACTCTATCCTCATTGCTAAATTATGTGGTATAGGCATCAGGTTACACCTCCTTTGCCTACAGATAAATGAAGTCCAAGTTAACTTTTAAAGTAATCTAAGCTAGATTTTCCAACTGAGTTTAGTTCTGAATTAGGAGGAAAAGCCCTTTGTGCAGAGGACTGAAAAAAGCTCAGCTTTAATTCCTTGCAAAGAGTTTCCCCTTTCCCTGCCTCTTAGTCCCTGGAGAGGGTTCTTCCTACCCTCCTACCTCCTAATTTTCTGCAAGGGATGAAGGGTGGACGGGAATCAAACACAGTTTGCCAGATGCTCCATCCTTGATGTTATCAGCCTAGCTGTCCCTGTTTCTAAGATATAAAATAACTGAAGAAGAAAAATGAGTTTGGATGGAAAGTCAAATGTGAAGTTCAGAATATGTACGATTGCAAGGGTAATGTTCTGCATGATGCAATCCGTTTTTCTTTTTAAACATCATGACAGACATTTGGAAGTTCAGGGGCAACATTTGGTTTCACAAACGCCTGAAGAGCTGCTGGAGGCCATATGGGGATGCTGAGATGTCAGTGGAAGTTGACACAAATGTGATTTTCTTAGCCATTTGGAAGTTCTTAAAAGGGAGAAACATTCCCCACTCATCTACCTTTCATACCTCCATGATCGTATCACCCTGTTGAGATTAAGTCATTTTACCACCAAATTTTGGCAATGCAATCTGAGGACCTGGGTGGATACAGTTGTATGCAGCCCAAAAGTCATC
Source organism: Notechis scutatus (assembly GCF_049901735.1). Lineage (NCBI taxonomy): Eukaryota > Metazoa > Chordata > Lepidosauria > Squamata > Elapidae > Notechis > Notechis scutatus. The sequence continues at coordinate 16,530,712 of NC_142011.1, read as the reverse complement.
CACATGTTTTAAAGGCACAGTATAAAGAGGAAAGGTAAACTGAATTGGAACTGGGAGAAGTAGAGAAGCAATCTTTGATTCTATGACCTGCTGTATCCATCACACTAAGCCATAGTTGGTTTTAATCCTGTTGACTGAGTAAATCGATTGTCCTCACACAACTAAGCTATAAAGCATGGTTTATAAACCACAATGACTTGGTTGAATGAAATCATACCAGCTACATTATAGAATAATTACGAATGCAACTAACTGTGGAAATCCCCCCTCAATATGAGCCACAGTGGCTAGAGTGCAGTACTGCAGGCTACTTCTGCTGACTGCCAGCTGACTGCAATTAGGCAGCTCAAATCTTACCTGGCTCAAGGTTGACTCAGCCTTCCATCTTTCCAAGGTCAATAAAATGAGGACCAATAATTGTTGGGGGCAATAGGCTGACTCTGTAAACCACTTAGAGAGGGCTGTAAAACATTGCAATTGGTTATGGAACAAAGCCACTTATCAATACCCACACACCTCTCCTAAACAGGTGAGTAAACAGAAAAAATGGTTAACTGGTCAAGAACTGAATTTCAAGTTCCAATGGCTCAGAGTCATACTAATTATCCAGCTGAAAAGAGATTTGGGGTATGTAATGTGGTACTCAATCAATTAAAAAATAGCAAAGGAATTAAAAAAATGTGTTAAGTATTGAACCTTTGTGTGTTTTGCCCCCAAGAGATAGCTCCCTGTTTCTATTCCAGTTACCTGTCTTTCACCTGAAATCCAATAGTTGATGGGAATTAATGAGGAGAAGTTATTTTTTTAAAAGGTACTGCATAACAGATTTCCTTTCAACTCTTTTATTGCCCAGTCTCTCGATAAAGCAAGCAAAAAAATTAACATTTTGTGGAGTGTATATTCAGCCTTACAATTCGCCTGGTGCCTGCAGGTCTCTCTGAGTTATTTTCCTACTATCGTGTTGTCAAAAGTGTAGGATTTTGGGGAGCGAAAGTCATGGGGTAGTGTTCATGCCAATTTAATGGTGTTAAAATGATTAAGCATGGCAGGCTTTTAAATAATGAGGTACGAAAAAGGTGTTAATAACATCTTAAGAGCTTTCATAATATTCTAGGCTACCATAAAATGTTAATAATTGGGCCTCTTTAACTTTCATCTGCCATAAAATAGGAGGAGGAAACCTAACTGAACCAACAGTAATTGGAAATTTTATTTTAATTCAGACAGAGGAGGAGTGAGAAGGAAAGAGCAATACTGGGCTTCGGCATTCTTCATTCAGAAAGAAAATGAAAAGGAAGTTCAAATGAATTTGAACTTTTTCTAAACTAAGGGCCCATGTGGTCTCTGATGAATGCTAATAAAATAACAGAGTTGGAAGGGACCCTGGAGATCTTCCAGTCCAGGCCTGTCAGACTGGCGGCCCAGATACAGGTGCACAGGCCATGCCCACCCCAGCTCCGCAAAAGCAAAAAACATTGTGATACCTCACCATATGGCCTGCGATGCGAGCGGGTTTGACAACCATCTTTCTAGTCCAACCCATGCTCAAGCAGAAGACCCTGTACCATTCCAGACAAATGGCTGTCCAATCTTTTCATAAAAACTTTGAGGGATGTCTCAGATGTCATCCTTCAAAAAGTAGTAAGTGAGCCAAAAAAATTAATTTAAATAAATGTAATATGATTTAAAAAATCAATCCAGCATTGCTGTGAAAGCTTGCAGAAGTGTACAGAGTATTGGGTTGGTTTAGTTTATTGTCATTGCACATACAATGAAATCAAACACCATCTTCAGTGCATATCATAACCATGAAACTAAACACAAACACATATCCTTCACACTCCACACATTGAATTGAAAACTCTGACACCACACCAACACTGCATTATACAGTAGAATTCAACAGAGCTACTGCCCTGAGATAGAAGCTGTTTTTCAGTCTATTTGTCCTTGTTTTATTATCCTGTACCGTCTGCCAGATGGTAATAGTTCAAAAAAAGGGTGCCCAGGATGAGATGGATCTTTGAGAATGTTTTGAACTTTCTTAAGGCAGTGGGAGCTATAAAGCTCTTCCAAAGAGGGGAGAGGGCAATCAATGATCTTCTGGGCAATGACATTAACCCTCTGGAGTGCTTTCCTATCTGCCCCGTGCAATTGACAAATCATACAGAGGTGCAGTATGTTAAGATGCTCTCTATGGTGCAGCGGTAGAAGGTCATCAGCAGTTTTTCATTCAGTTGTTGTTTTCTGAGAAGTCTCAGGTAGTATAATCTCTGCTGGGCCCTTTTGACCAGTGCCTCAATGTGACTAAGGAATATAAGGATTATACAGTGGTGTGGGCTTTCATGGCTGGCATCAGTGAAGCAGTGATAAATTTTTGGGCTGAGTGGCAATGGTCTAGTTCTATTTTGGTCTAATGTTTTGTCAGCAGCTATGGCTGGCATTCTAAGGGGGCAAATGAGGTGATCGGTGACATATCTCTCAATCAACTGAATTAGACTGACTGGGCTCTTGTATTTGATTGGTCCATGTTACCAATCCAAGAAAGCTGACCCCTGACTGATTCCTCATCTGATTGGTCAATTTTTGAATTAATTCTTAGAGTACCAGTTTCTGATTGATCTGTCTTTGAGCCTGTCTGCTGATTAGTTCTTTGTGTAGGTGGACTTCTGATTGGTTTATTTTAGAGAATTCCAAGAGATCTGGTTCCTGTATGGACTGTCTTTGAGCCAAGATCTTGCTAAGTAAATCAGTCCTGAGAAAGTACTCAGAGTAACCCTGTCTTGATTAGTAGGCTTTCAAGAGTCAGTTATTGTACCCTGTAACAACAAAGCTGAATTCCAGTAGCCCTTATGTTTATTCCTGATCAGGCCTACCTTGAAGAGCTGAAAAAGATGGGCTTTGAGAAAAGAAGGAGAAAGGAAATGGACACTGCTAAATTATGAATGTGGAGATAATTACTAAGAGTATCACGAACAAACCAACTGATCAAAGTGGGACCAAATCAAGGGTGACTGCTTTCTTGAGTTGATGATCAGCAAACAGAAACTCATATGCATTGAACATGAGGGTGGATGATGAGTAGGATAAATAATTATTCTTGCAAGATTGAAAAAAAAAGTAGAAGAATGGGAAGGCAGAGCAAAAGGTGGATGAAAGAAATCTTAGAAATTATTGGAATGACCTGGAAACTAGTGGAATAATTAGAAATTATGGCTGCAGAGAGGTTGGGAGGGTCTGTCCATGAAGTCAACAGGAATTGGGCCTGAGCTGACAGCACCTAACATCATATTAGAAAATTAAATTTGATAACAAGTTTGGAGATTTATGAAGGCAATTTTCTGGGCTTTGTAGGGTACACATGAAGCCGTGGGGTAGTAGACGAGGGTGGTGGTGGTGAGATACATATGTCAATGTTAACCAAATGTTTACTTTTCTAAAAGCAACCTGCAAAGGAAAATTATGTCAAATTATATTGAAATACATTACAGGAAGCACCACCTAAGAATTAACGTATAATTCTTATAAGTAAAGAATAACACTCTTGTAGGAAATATATGTATCAAAGGAGAAGCTTAAATAAAAGTATTAGAAAAGCAGGAAAGAAATGAAGGACAAGAAATTAAAAATAAAATGAAAGAAGAAAAAAACACAATCTAGAATCAAAACAAAAATGAAATGAAAACCAGCAGAAGGCTGACAATTTAAGCTACATAATAAGAATCTAAGCCCACATAATGCAAAAATAAAAAATAGAGAACTAAGTCCCATCATAGATTAGCTGGAGAATTAACCCCTTTAATGTGAGAATGAAGTTCTTCCTTTTCAATTGTACAAAATCAGATTCAAAGAAAATATTTATTTATTTATTTAGATGCCCTTTTATCCTGCCTTTATTATTTTTACAAATAAATAAATAAATAAATCAAGGCTGCAATCATACCTAGTAACACTCCTTTCTCCTCATATTTTCCCCACAACAACCATGTGAGTTGGGTTGAGAAAGAAGGATTGGCATTAGCAACACCTGCATACCTGAGTAAACTGCAGGTAAACTATTAAGGTTTGGGGAACTGAGTGGAAGAGAAAAATAGCACAAATATATCTCACTTGCATCAGTTCTACCAGCATAATTCTCCCAGAACCAAAAGACCCCTCACCAAAGTCTTCTTGCCAAAGTCTGTTTCACATAAGCCAGGGTTTGTTTTACAGGTCAAATTGAGTCATACTATTGAATAAGCTCTTTATTTGTCATAAATAATGCTGTTCCAAATCTTTTATCGGCTTTATAAACTTTAACTAGTTTTTTTAAAATATAAATCCTATGTCAACTCATAATGGCTGGAGACTTATAGCACATTATAACCAACACGCTACTTTGGAATATTTTTAATGAGAAGTGAAGCAAAAATCGCTACTGCATAAACTTAAAATGCTAAACAAACCACTATGTGTGTTTGTTTGTGTGTGTTGTATGTTTAAAATAATCTCCCAAAAGGCAGCATTGGTAAACCATGTCTATGTTGTTTCCAAGAAAATGGCATTGATCATGTCCATGTTATCACAAAGAGTCGATTCAATCTGAGGGCATTGAGTATCCACCATTTAATGAATACATCTTATGGCTTCATGCAACATGTGCCTCCGACTTAATATGGAATGACTTTCCTCTTGGTCCTAGCTAGAAGGAATGCTCCACTTCATAATGTCTGGAGCCTCTTCCTTCCCCACAGGCATCCCTTGTAGTCAGTCCTTTGGTGTCAACTCCAGCAGTAGCCCCTTTATACTCTAGCAGAGAAAGGTCTTTCAGCCATGATAGATGTGAGCAGAAACACCTGTAGGGTCTAATGCAGGGGTGTCAAAACTCTATTTCATTGAGGGCCACATCAGGGTTGTGTTTGATCTTGGGGGGGGGGGGGCATGGCCAGGAGGGCATGGCCAGCTCAACGTCACTTGTGTCGGGGGGCAGCTGTGATGGGCCGAGTCCTTTGCCAGTGAAAACAGACTCTTGAGTTCTGTTTTTGGTTGCGACAGTCACCTCAAATCCTCTGCCAGAGAAAACAGAGCTCAGGAGGGCCACCGGAGTTCCATTTTTGTTGGCAGAGGCACCATGGGCCGGTCCTTTGCTGTTTCCAGGGCAGCCCCATGGGCCAGATCTAAGCACCCTGTGGGCCACATCCAGCCCACAGGCCTTGAGTTTTACACCCCTGGTCTAATGGGTTTGTTAAACTTTGCATGCGTGAAAGTTCCAAGCCTTTTGTACATGCAAGCCTACAAAAGAAGTGGAGCTTGCATTGGTGATAGCATGATGTTACATTCATAATTTGCTTCCCCATCCTCACCTCCATCCCCTTTGAGGCCCTCTGAAGATGCATCTGTGGGATACGGGTCAATTTAATAGGTCCTATTCCAATCACTTGTGCTAGATAAGCATCTTACTGTGCAGGAGAATGAAATCCTTCAGCCGGTAGAATTTCTGAATAGTTAAGCAAGTTTATTCTTTGTCTTTCTGCCTTTATACCCTATGTGTTAGTGTCTTTGTGGCTAAAGTCAGATCTGAACTACCAATTTTCCACTCACAGCCAGTGGCCACACAGATTTTCAAAGTATCTAGATAAGCTTCTGCCATTCTTGGGATTTCAAAATATTTTTACCATACTTTCTGGCTGCTTCTGTTTTATACTGTTAGTTTTTGCACCAAAAGACAAAGATACCAAAAGAAGATTGGCAAAACTGCTTTTTCATTTTCACTTTCTGTCACATTTTTAGCAACCCACCCATCTCTTATCAGTCACCTCATTCTTCCAGTTCTATTTGTGGAGAGCAGAGCCAGTATGTACTCTTGGTGTCTGATATTGAACCACTAAGAAATTTGCTTATTCTTTTTAACACGTTAGGTATATCAAGTTTAATTTAAAATAGTGTTTTCCCTGGCAGGCTCATTTCACTGAAAATGTCAGGGAAAATGTCCGCCTCCATTCTCAGTTCTATGAAATTGATTCCGTTAAATCACCCCCTACTTTCTTTCTTCTTGATAATTAAAAGGAAAAGTTGGACTTTGAAGAAACATGACAGGAAAAGTATTGACACTTTTGAACTTTGGAGAAAACTCCCGAGAGTACCATGAACCACCAAGAAAACAACCAAATAGATTATCGGATGAATTCACCCAGACTTCTTAGTTGAGGCACAAATGATCAGGATCAAATCCTACTTTGGACACATTATGCTGACCTAGCTCTATAATACTGAAAAAGTGGGGTAGAAAGAGAAGAGGAAGATTATTAGCAAACTGGATGGATTTAATTATGATGGGTGCACTGTTGGAAGACTGAAGAACAAGACTAAGAAAATCTATGAGGTTGTTAAGGGTCAAGACTGACTTGATGGCAATAATTTGTCTTGAGGTCTATAGAGATTCTCAGTCATCCAGGTCGTGGTTGTCCCAAATGTGCTTTTTCTGGAGGCAACTGGACTTTCTTGTTTTTTCTTTTGAAGACATTTCACTTCTCATCCAAGAAGCTTCTTTGGCTCTGACAGGATAGTGGGAAAAGGAAGGATTTATATTCCTTGCAGACAGCTGGTCATTTGCATCCTTTTAGCGGGTTGTTGAAGCACTTGGAGGCTTATCTGTGTCCTCAGGGTCACCTGAGTAGTGCTCCAGGTTCCTGTGGTTTGCAATTTTTCCTCTGGAAATCCATTCTTACTCCCACACCATTCAAAGGGTGTTCATCCCAAATTGTATAGCTAAAAGTCTGTAGAGATTCTCAGTCATCCAAAAGAAAAAAAAACAAGAAAGTCCAGTTGCTTCCTGAAAAAGCACCTTTGGGACAACCATGACTAAGAATCTCTAGCTATACACTTTGGGATGGTGTGGGAGTAGGAATGGATTCCCAGAGGAAAAAATGCAGACTACAGGAAGCAGGAACACGACTCAGGTGACCCTGAGGACACTGATAAACCTCCAAGTGGCCTCAATGACCCTCTAAAAGGATGCAAATTGCCAGCTGTCTGCAAGGAATATCAATCCTTTCATTCCCCACTATCCTGTCAGAGCTGAAGAAGCTTCTTAGATGAGAAGTGAAATGTCTTCAAAAGAAAAAAATAAGAAAGTCCAGTGGCCTCCAGAAAAACTCTCTTGAGGTCATCTAAATGGGCTGGGAATGCCTTCATCCAGAAGATAGAGGTCCTGCTGTCTGATCCACCATGAGCAAGATTCCAAGTGCTGGATATCAGTGACTGAACTTTCTAATCTAAATCACAGTAGTGATTTTTTTCTCTACGGAGATCCAAGTAGCTCCTGCCCATTCTATTTTTTGCTGGCATTAGAGGAACCACCCTAATGTACATTGTCCGCTAAAAATTTTTTTTGGGAATGCTTTATTTAAAATCTACTTTTACACTTTTGTGATATGCCTTTTAAGATAAGCTGTTTTGAAGTTAGCTTGAAAGAAACAACAACCAGGGACTGCTGAACCTCGTCTTCTTGTCTCACCAACATTTCTATAATTTACCTTCTCATGTTTTCTGTCCTACATTAAAAGTTATTAGTCCCTTCCCTATATTTCTTAGGGACAATCTCCCTCAAGATAATGTTGATTTATGACCATGATCACATCTATTAGAGCAGCAATTACCCTGGCTCACTGGAGATATTGTGGGTTATAGTCCCAAACATCCAGAGGGTACCTAACTAGGAGATGCTAATCCAAGCAATGTCTTTCACATCTCCAGAAGAGGGTGATCTGCTACCTAGAGCATCCTTTGATCAGTAACACTGCTGCTAGACACACTGTAAGCAAAACCTTCTGCACTGCCTAATGAGTTGCTAAAAGCAACATTACTGCAGCTCTCAACAGCAGGGATCTGGGGGAAGTGTTGATGGCAGCACCAGAGGCACTTTTGAGAGCTGTTTAGGCAATGAAAAAGCCAGATGCTATTTCTTATGTCTTAGAGCTTCCTGGCTTTCAATGGTATTTATTAGAGGTACACTCTAGGCAGTGGTGGGATTCAAATAATTTAACAACTGGTTCTCTGTCCTAATGACTTCTTCCAACAACCAGTTCACCAAACTGTTCAGAAACTTAATAACCGGTTCTCCTGAAGTGGTGCGAACTGGCTGAATCCTATCACTGGCTCTAGGCCACTGTCTTGTGCAGCTTGCTCCGTAGCACAGCTAGAGAGAGAGACATATCCTTTTTTCCTGGTTTTGCTTAGCCTCTGCCCTTCCCTGTTTCCTAGTCATGCTCAGCTTGTAATAAATGTTTGTGTGTGTGTGTCTGTGTGTAGGATGTAAAGAACTAAGCTTCTCAATCATTGACCTTGAACTGTGGTGGCACAGTGGTTAGAATGAAGTATTGCAGGCGAACTCTGCTCATAACCAGGAGTTCGATCTTGACCGGCACAAGGTTGATTTCCAGCCTTCTTAAAAACCTCCAGTGTTGGAGTACCACATCTTCTGGAGGCAAGTTGTTCCACTGATTAATTGTTCTAACTGCCAGGGAATGTCTCCTTAGTTCTAGGTTGCTTCTCTCCCTGATTAGATTCCACCCATTGTTTTTTGTTCTGTCTTTAGGTGCTTTGGGAAGTAGGTTGACCCCCCTCTTCTTTGTGGAAGCCCCCTAGATATTAGAATACTGCTATCATGTCACCTGTGGTCCCTCTTTTCATTAAATTAGACATACCCAATTTCTGCAACCATTCCTCATGCTTTAGCCTTCAACCCTAGTAATCTTTCTTGCTTTTCTCTACACTCTCTTTCTAGAATCTCAACATCTTTTTTATATCATGGTGATCAGAACTGGATGCAATATTCCAACATTATAAAGTGGTATTAACACTTCACATGATCTCAATTCTATCCCTCTGCTGACTTCATTACATGTGACCCTTCTGACTGACTGAAAACTACCAAGGATGTAAACAATACCATTTGTAGCAGTGCTAGGCAACTAAGAAGTGGCTGAATTCTGCTGCCACCACTTACTCATAATCTGGGATAATTACATTATATATTTACTTATGGCAGTTACTGTCCATCTCAAACCAAAACCTATAAAGAAAAATTGCAAGCAATATTACTAAACCTCTAACAGTTTTCAGCCATGAAATACTAGACAGCAACCACAACAAATCAACAATTTCAAATGGGGGAGCTTAAAATCTTATGGAACTTCATGTAGGTACATGTAAGAATATCAAAATCACCTAAGATTCTCAGCAAGAACACAACAGCTTAAGAAACCATTTAAATTTCCTAACTTTAAAATCTAGCATTCAGGTGTTACTTGGAAGCATGGCAGGAGTGTGTGTGTGTGTGTGTGTGTGTGTGTGTGTGTGTGTGTGCGTGCGTGCCTTGGACCTGTATCTTCTCTAGCAGACTCCTACTTTAGGTACCATTGCCTTGTAAAGGAGCATTTTAATTCTCCTTCCACAGGGGATGTGGGCACTAATTCCAAGATCTTGAGCCAAACTCTGCCAACCAAGATCACACCAAAAAGGCCTTTTCCCAATTACATCTATCTATCTCAGCAGGTCCAGCAGGGAAAATATATTAGGGGTTCCATCTGCTGTAGAGTTTCATGTGACAGGACCTAGTAGACATGCATTTTTGGCTGTGGTTTCTACCTTCTTGAACATCATTCCCACCTGAGGTGAGCTTATCCCCATCTTTATTAACCTTCTGGAAAGCTCTTAAAACCTAGTTTTTCCAACAGCCTTGGTGATCCCATACAGAACCTCCAAGATGGCTGCATTGTGCTTAGGATGTTGCTATTCCCCTGCCATCTTGGATTTCATTTATATTTAATTGCTTTAAATGGTTGTTAACTTTGTTTTCCATTGTTTGTTGGTTATACCCCCTCCCCTGAGTCACATAAGTAAGATAGGCAGCTATATAAATTTTCTAAATAAATAAATAAAATAATCCATTAGAAAAACACAAGATGTTAGATGCCTGTTGGATTATCTCAGCTTCTTGGGAAGATCAAAAAGGCAATTACATGAGTTCTTGGAAGGAAGGATGAGACACAATTGTGAGGTACTGTATATTTTTTAAATTCTGTGAATGCCTCTCTCCTTTGTGTTGTGCTGATGTAACATCATGGGTGACATCCAAGGATGATGGATAGTATATTTTAACATTGAGATTGCTGTTTAAGGATTCCAGACACCCATTACACTTTAAGTCCAGGTTCCTTCCAAATTTCAATTATCATTTGCTTTGCTCCTTCTCTATTCCTGCCTTAAAAGACTTGCCTTCAAAATATATGAAATTCTCATTTCTATTCCGAACCGATCAGGCAATTGACATTTGACTATTCCCAATCCATCTCTCTCCCCCCCCCCCACGACCAAAATCATCTGAATCTCCTTGAATCTTGGTTTTCAGCCTGATTCTACCAGCTCCCATTGATTCTGCTAGGCGTGGAGCCAAAAGTCTCAAGCTTAGCCAGACAGCTGGTTGGACTCCAAGCAGACATCCAAAGGTGAAATCTTATCTGAGAACGCAGGAGGGGATGCAGATGGTGTCTACAAAGTGTCCTAGTAATAACAGTCAAAGAGTTTTAAATGGGACAAAAGCCAACTTAAATCCGGTCTGTAAAAGAATGAACATGCGGCTCGATGTACAGGTTTCACAAAAGCTGCAGGCTCTTTACAGGGAATAGATTTGTAATTCACCATGCCCACATTTTGCAAAAATAATAACCTACTTCCCAATAAATCAGAAGAGATGCCCCGCATTTTATCTGTAAAAAATGTGTTGTGCAGATAGCTGTAGTGGCTCTTGATAAGTTCTTTAATAATAACATATTCCCAAAGACTGCTCTCTGTGTTATCTCTTTTCCAACATAACAGTTTGTTCCTTGTTCACTAGAGACCACACTTACCCCAGAAGAGGCAACCTGTGATGGGTTTCTCATATCTATTGCAACCTTCCACAACTTCTATCTCCCAAAATGCTATAGTTGACAACATTCAAGCAAATTGAAGGAGCCCCTATGGGATCACCACTGTCACCCGTCAGTGCAAACCTGTTCATGGAATAATTCGAATCCAGAGCCCTGGCTAATGCCACCCACAAACCCAAACTATGGTTAAGATACATCGATGACACATTTGTTTTTTTGCCCCATGGAAAAGAAAACCTAAACAATTTCCTAACACACCTAAACAGCACACACCCCAAAATCAAGTTCACCATGGAAATGGAAACAAACAAACAACTACCATTCCTAGATGTACTAATCTACAAAAAGAAAAAAGAAAAAAGAGAGAGATGGCACACTAGGACACACCATATACCAGAAGAAAACACACACCAACCGCTACCTCAATGCCCAATCCCACCACCACCCAGCACAGATAAACTCCGTGGCCAAAACACTAATTGCTAGAACCAAACGCCTAGCAAACAAGACACACATAAAGACTGAACTATGCACCCTGACTAAAGTACTGACAGCCAACAGCTTCCACAAAAGCAAAATCACTGGCTTGATCCACAAAAACACACTGAGACATAATGGAGACCTAGAAGATGAACAGACCTATGGAACAGCTGTCCTGCCCTACATAAGAGGTACTACAGACAAAATCAGTAAGATACTACACAGGCACCACATCAAGACTGCCTTCAAAACAGACAGAAAAATAGCAGCCATCCTAAGAAATCCCTGTGCATCATGCCCTGCCACATACATTGGACAGACCAATAGAAGAATAAGTACCTGCCTGGATGAACACAAAAATGCAGTAAAAAAGCTGGAACACACTTCCTCACTAGTCCAACATATGAAAGCCCCAGGTCATAGCATCAACTTCAATGGCACCAAAACCCTGGCCACTATGGAAAACCCTAGCCACAGAGTCATCAGAGAAGCCATACAGATTGAAAAAAGACCTGAAAGCATGAATAGAAGAGATGATTCCACCAGACTGTCAATTATTTGGAAGCCTGCACTCACAAACAAAAAAATCTCCACACCACTAGCCAGGCAAACACCTGGGCACAAACAGATCCCCCCTGATACCTCCAGCTCAAACAACCCCAACCAGGCACCCAGATGAAACCTAGCTTCCTAACAAATGATAGCCGTCCATTTACTCAGAGCCAAGCTGCACTAAAAGCCTCCAATACAGGAACACAATGTTGCCAGCCAATCAAGACACAAAAAAAGCCACAAAACAGACAGAAGATATTAGAAACACCAATCAAGCAGAACACAGCAAACTCCAAGACCAATAAACACAGACCAAGACTCCCAACCAATCAAGATGAAGAAAAAACCATTCTGGCACAGCAGTAGGCTAGCCCCAAATTTAAAACTGAAACAACTGTAAAAGTCTTACTCACAGACGAACACAATACAGAAGCCTGATGATGGCAGATGAGATTCTGCCAAAACGTTGCTACTTTAAAAGCACAACTATAATGAGGTGGGAAAATACCCGAACAAAGCTGAATACCATACATGTAAGTACCCGCAAAACTTAAGAAATATATATATATATATATATATATATATATATATATATATATATATATATATATATATATATATATATATGTGTGTGTGTGTGTGTGTGTGTGTGTGTGTGTGTGTGTGTGTGTGTATATGCATATGCATATGTATATAAATGTATATATAAATAAATATATATATAAATAAATGCCATCAGCATCCACTATCAGAATGTCCATTTCTTGGCAGCTTAAATTCATGGAGTTTCCCACCTGTATTTTTGTGAGCCATGTCACAAGTTTTTCTTTCCTTTTGCCTTTGTGAGGTTGGAGAAATAAAGGCTAAGAAATTTGTTTATCTGTATTGCTCCATCCTTATGGAATAGCCTTCCATTGGAGACCCCAATCTTTGGTGAATTCAGGGAATTAAAACAGAACAGATAGGAAGCGTATTAGATCTATGATGTTGCCAGGAAGCGGTCGCGATGCGATGAAATTTATTGTAATTTTAATGGAATGTTGCTTATTTTATATTAGATGGTTTCAGTGATTTATAAACTGCCAGGGGTCCATGTAGAATTGGCAATGTAGAAACGCCACAACAAACAAACAAACATAATTTTCTTCCATTTGGAATCCTCCTCTCCCCCAGTAATACCTCTGCTTCTTCTTAATTTTAAAATAGAGGACAAACATTTTCCCAACTGAAGTCAGCAGGGAAATTTGCTCTTGACATTAATAGCAGTATCATCAAATTGTTGTAATTGCCAGTAGTTCTCTGATATGTCTTGCTACAAGACAAATGGGAACAGATAAATGCAGTTGTAATGAGAGGTCATTTATTCCCTAGAGTAGACCCTTTCCAAACCTAGTGCCAGCTTTTAATGAATTTAAAAGTTTTTTTAAAATTGAAAAAACAAACTTTAAAAAACCCTTACACATTTACAATATTTTTTATTAAGGCTGCTTTTCTGATGTCAGAAAAATAACAACCCCCAAAATAGATGCATTTCACATAAAGGTACTTGGGTACTGGTTTTTTTTGACTTCTTTCTTGCTTCCAACCCCCATGTGACCTTCAATGTATGAAATTAGAATCAGTGACTTTAGTAAAGAGCTAATGTTATTTGACCTTGTGAAAGTGCACAATTACGATTCCATGTTCCCACAGTATATTGTAAGTGCTGGGCAGTTTAAGACATATAGCAAGAGCAAGAGCACTTAGACTTATATACCACTTTATCGTGCTTTCCAACCCTCTCTAAGCGGTTTAGAATCAGCCTCTTGCCCCAACAATTTGGGTCCTCATTTGATCCACCTCGGAAGGATGGAAGGCTGAGTCAACCTTGAGCCTGGTGGGTTTTGAACTGTCAAATTGCAGTCAGCCGGCAGTCAGCAGAAGTAGCTAGCAGTACAGCACTCTAACCACTGCGCCACAGAGGCTCTTTTATGACTCACATCTATTTATTTTTTATGAATATGAAATTAATCGGCCACTGAAACTAAATGTTTCAGCAAATTTGCAACTTTCTCTTGCCACTTCAGAAGCAGGAAATGGCAAGAGTGAAATCTCTCTCAGAGAGCTCTAACCAGGGGTGCGATTCAACTGGTGTAACAACTGGTTTGGTGAGTGTGCATGTGCTCTATGTTTTAAAAAGTCAAATTTAAATGGAATTACTTACCTTCTACTGCAGCCCCAGTGACTGAAACAGCTGAGGCATGGCAAACTGCTCTGTCACACGAATCAGCTGTGCTAAAAACCCAAGAAATAAACCACAGGAAAGAGCAGGATGAGGGGTTGGGGCCAAATACTCACCGGAGCTACCAGTTCACCTGAACCGGTCTGAACCAGTAGAATCCCACCCTTGGCTCTAACTAAGCAGAAATTGGAGTTACCTCAACCTGTAAGTTTGTATCTTTGGCTGCCGGAAATGGACCTTTGATACTTGAGCATTTATAGTGATGCCAACCTATTTGAATCTCATTGCCCGTCGTCCACAAATCTACTAGACTTCGTCTGAAATTGAGAACTTACAGCCTTGCAAAGCATAAAAGGTGGGTAAGGAGAAAATGGAGAATGGAGCAGAAGTCAATGAAACTGCAAAGCACGTACAAATACTAAGGATCGGGTATGAATGGATTTCAATTCATAATAACTTTGTTGGTGAATTCATCCATTTTGGGGCTTTCCACAATTCCCAATGAATTCAATGACAAGTATCTGTTTTACATTGTGTTTATTTTCTATAAAAGGATAAGACCCAGAAAAGTGAAAGTCACCCAATTGGTACATTGTATACATGCAGCCATTAGTATACAACTCACCTGGCTTAGTGTATTGTGTGAGCACAGCTAGAGTATTGCACATTCTTAGTAAATAAAACTCTTTGACTGATGCAAACAGCATGGAATCTGTGAACTCCAGACAAATTACTATAGGTGGGCAGAAAGAGTAGGATGTTGAGTAGGATATTGAGATGCTTTCTGGTCTTTACATAATAGGGTAAGCAATCTTTTGAAACAGATTTATTCTTTTGAGAGTATGTTACAGACATTTAAAATGGTTGCTGAAAGGACTTTCTAAACACATATTTTCTAAGACTTAATATGTTCCATTGTCTCACCATTTAATTCTACAGGATACTTTCTTATCTACTTTAATATTTTGGGTATGGTAGGTGGGTATAATTTCCAGCAACCATCTCTTGCAACTACCCACCATTTTTATTTTCTAGCAATATCTGTAAGACCTGGGGTTTGTGTACAAATGCATTTCTCGAAGTAAAGACAGGCAGGTACTTCTTTTGTAATATACCAGCTTTCAATCTACTTATTTCTAATAAGTAAATAATAATAAAATATTTATTTTATGTACACTGTGAGCATATGCACCAAAGACAAATTCTTTGTGTGTCCAATCACACTTGGCCATTAAAGAATTCTATTCTATTCTAATTAAAAGAATCTTAAAAAATGTTAAAGACATTTGGACCTGAACATCTTGAAGGCAGCAAGAAAATTGTTGTTGGACAAAGTGGATTTATTGGGAATCATATTGCTTATCCCATTTTGTGGAAACAGTGGGAGGTGTGGTGATTCCTAGAATAATCAGAGATATCAACACTTCTGCTTTTGTACCAAAAATGACCTCTTCTCACTCTGTTAAGAAGACAGAATAGATTATTGAAACATTTCCTTGGAACTAGCAAGGAAAAGCATCCAATAAGAACAAAGGCATGAAGTCTGGAGATGTCAGAAATATGCTTTATGAAATTAATAACAAGCTAGGTCTGGGTGAGAAGCCCTACATTTGCCTGGAGGAAGAGCTAGGCTATGGAAGGCATGTCGAAGCAAAACAACAGTACAAATTTCCTTAACAAAGTCCTCTTCTCAAACCCATCCCGTGTCTCGTTCTTTTTATTTGCAAAAGCTGAAAGAAGATGTGAAGGCACTGCACATATGGAAAAAACACTTCTGGCTTTTGCAACTCACTGCAGTCAACTTGCCATGGTCCACTTGCCATGGCCAACTCTCCATGGCCACCTCGCCGTGGCCAACTTGTGAGACACATCAGCCCGGCCAAGTTGCTGCAGGACAACTCATCACGGGATAAGAGTTACACTAATATCAAAGAAATGGTGGAATAAAATCATTAAAGAAAGGTTGCCAAAGGAGGGACAAAATGAAATGCAAATCACAAAAAATAATGTTTTAAAATAATTTAAAATAATTAAATTGAATTATTGAATTTCCCATGGTGAGTTATCCCATGGCAAGTTGGCTGTGGTGAGTTGTCCTGCAGCAGATAATCAGATAATCAGAGTTGGAAGAGACCTTGTAGGTCATCTAGTCCAACCTCCCATCCAAGCGGGAGACCCTACACCACTTCTGACAGATGTGAGTCCAATCTCTTCCTGAAAGTCTCAAGTGATGGCACTCCCACAACTTCCGAGGGCATTGTTCCATTGGTTGATTGTTCTCACTGTCTCCTTATTTCCAGTGAGTTGGCCATGGCAAGATGGCTGCGGTGAATTGTTCCATTCCATGGGAAGAGGGCCTATGGAGAAGAGCTCTCAGGAAACAACCTGAAGCAACCTGCTTCCTCCTTTTTGTTCTTCAGAAGACTGCATTGCTTCACAAAAGCCATTTCCAAGAGGTGCATTGCTGAACTAGCCATCAAAGCAAATCTCTCATTCCACGATTTGCATAACCGCAATGTCTCTTGACCTCTTTCAGGCCACCCCATAAAAGACAATAAAGTACATTGCCTTTTCCTTATATAAAAAGGATGCACTCTACATTTTTCTCAGCTTTTTAACCAGGGCCTTAGGTCAGTCACAGAGAATGGGTGTAAAATGCTTCATGTGTTGGAATAACAAAGACAGGCTTTTAAAAAGGAATAAAAAAATGCATGCTGATCTCATTTAGCAGCACTGCACACAGTTATTCGAGCAAAAGGATAGAACCAAGGAAGTTCACTGACCTTTTGTGTATAGCAGATGCCATTGTCAGACCCGCATTTCCATTCCCAGGAGGGAACCACGAGTCTCTGCTCTTACTCCTGGTTTACTATGGGGCAGAAAGATGGAATGAGGCCTCTGTCTTTTCCACCTCCTCTGCTGTTGGCAAAATTGATTCTTTTGCCTTAGGATCATTTCTCATCCCCAAAGCAAAAGAGTGCCTTAGAAAAGAGGTCTCCAAACTTTTAAGACTTGTGGACTTCAATTCCCAGAATTCCCGAGCCAGCATGCTAGTGCCCAAATTCCAAATGAGCCTTCTGAGAATCCCAAAGGGGCTTTTTCAAAAGGCAACTGGACTTTGTGATTTTTCTATGAAGACATTTCGCTTCTCATCCAAGAAGCTTCTTCAGCTCTGGCTGGATGGTGGGGAATGGGAGGATTCCTACTCCTTGTAGACAGTTGTCCATTTGCATTCTTTTAGAGAGTTATTGAGGCCACTTGGAGGTTTCTTCAGTCAGAGCTGAAGACAGCTGCCTCTTGAAAAAGCACCTTCGGGACCACCATGCCCTGGATGACTGATAATCTCCATAGACATGCCTTCTGGGAAATAAACGTGATTACAAATGCTACTGCTTTCATTGTAGCATGGATCTTCTTACTTATATTTATTAGAAGAATTTTAATAAAAACAGGGCAGTGGGGCAAGCTATCGCCATAGCACTTCACTAAGAACCCTAACCTAAAATCTAAACGCTCTCTCTGACCCCAACTGTGTGTGGCAAGATAGCCATTGTCATGTTCAGCCAGAAATTTGACACCCCCCACCCCCCAAATTCTCTAGTAAAGCAGAATTTTATGGCAACCTTTCTATGCTCACATTGAGAAGGAATTGACTTCTGCACAAACAGAAGCCCAAAAGGAGGTTGATGCTATTTCCTCTGTCTCAAAATTTCCAGCACATTGCCAAGAGTTGAAACTAAAGACGAAGGGGTGTTCAGAAAAAAATTCAGTCTAACCTTCTTCCTGTGCATGTTTTGATAAATTATTTCCATCCAGTTATGTTCTGAAATTAAAACAATAGATGGTGCTGTTTTTATCCTCTGATCAAGCATTTACATTAGGGGGGGTGGGAAAGTGAGGTTTGCTCTTTGAAAACCAAGGAAACACATTTTTGTCATTTTGGAGCGCATTCTTGGAAAGTTATATAAAAGCTTGGAACATACTGTGCCCACTTTCTACTACTCAAAAGCTCCCCATTGGTTGGAGATGGCAATTTAAAGTCAGCTCAGCAGCTCCTGTCATGAGATTGATATTTTAAAGCTGGTATGTTCACGTTTGAATACTCCTGGATTCCCATAATGCTTCCTTGCACCTCCAATACCTTCAGAATGATTAGGGATGCTTTTCATCCCATTTCTCTCCAATTCCCCGCTCCCATGTATTTCTTTTGAATCCATGTTGACTCCTGACAGCTGCTTTGACTCGTCCCTGCAATTTTCTTGGGGAGTTTTTTTTTCAGGGGTGGTTTGCCATTGTTGCCTTTCTAGGGCTGAGAGATGACTGGCCCAAGCCCACCCAATTGGCTTTATGCCTAACACAGGACTAGAACTCATGGTTTCCTGGCTTCTAGCCCAATGTCTTAACCACTACGCTAGACTGGCTCTCTTAATTTTCCAATGAACGGTTGCAGGAACTGGGCATGGCTAGTCTAGTGAAGAGAAGGACCAGGGGAGACACGATAGCAGTGTTCCAGTATTTGAGGAGCTGCCACAGAGAGGAGGGGGTCAATCTATTTTCCAAAGCACCTGAAGGCCAGACAAGGAATAATGGATGGAAACTGAACAAGGAGATTCAACCTGGAAATAAGGAGAAATTTTCTGACAGCGAGAGCAATCAACCAAGGAACATCTTGCCTTCAGAAGTTGTGGGAGCTCCATCACTGGAAACTTTCAAGAAGAGACTAGACTGCTATCTTTCAGAAATGGTGTAGAGTCTCCTGCTTGGGTGGCAGGGGTTGGACTAGATGACCTACAAGATCCCTTCTAATTCTGTTAATCTGTTAATCCTTACCTTCAGTTCTTTAGACTTTGCCTCCAAGCACTTAAGCTGTCATAATTTCTTTTCAGACCAAAAAAGTGAGTTAACCTTTGACTGTGTAGCTGGAAGGGTGTCATTTAGCAAAGGATCCCAGTCATCTGGAAGACAGCAGGTAGTCCCAGATGCTGCTGCAAATCACACAACTAACAATGTCTCAGAAGCATTCATCCATCCCTTGCCATCTCATTGTCCACCATCTGGAATGCAATGAGGCTTCTGAACTGCTTGGTGGAACTCTGTGAGAAAAGCTTGTGTGTGTTTGTGTGTGTGTGCGTTTAAAAGGCTCCACTGCACAAAAACACTTAAAGGTTGGGAAGTTCTCTATCATCCTGTTCCCTCTATATTTCCTGGCTTCCCTTCATCTAAATAAAAACATGCTTGATTTATTCTACTTTTCTCCCCAGGTAAACAATGCAATGGCTTGTCATCACGAATATCCGAAGTTACCCTGGTTTTGTTGCAGAGATCAATCCCACGTGGAGGATATTTTTTTTGAATTTAAAACAATGGGAGAGCAGAAAAAATGACCCAGTCAAGGTCAGAGCCAACATGGATGGATTGGGGAGAGATTTACCACTTCCCTTCCCTTTTCCACACCGGTCTCCCTCTTTCCTTCTTGCAGCTGTGTAGCTACCAAGGTGGAGCTGCACCAGAGGTGGTATTCAGCCGGTTCTGACCAGTTCTGGAGAACCGGTTGTGGAAATTTTGAGTCATTCTGAAAACTGGCAAATACCACCTCTGACTGGCTCCGGCCCCATCTATTCTCTGCCTCCCAAGTCCCAGCTGATTGGCTGGGTCTTCTTTTGTTGCCCTGCACAGGAGAATGGAGCTGGGAAGCAGGTTAGTGGGGTGGGGAAGGAATGGAGATTTTGCAGTAACCTTTCCCTGCCATGCCCACCAAGCCATGCCCACCAAACCACACCATGCCCACCAAGCCACTCCCACAGAAGCAGTAGTAAATAATTTTGAATCGCACCACTGAATCACACCAATTCAGGAGACCCTTAGATGAAGCAAAGAATTACAGCACCCATTTGTGATATCTTCACCGTCCTTGATGATTGTCTGCACTTCTGCAATTAAACCTAGTAGTCCTACCTGTGATATATGTGTGTTTCTGTGTATATGTATCTATATCTTGCCTGCCCTGTACACACACACCCCACACACTCCCTCTATTCTGCAGGGCTGCTCTCTGTTCTATTTTTCATGCAGCCATTCCCCCCCCTTTATTTTTAACCCTCTATTAAGCTAAGCAGTGTCAAGGTAAGTAGGTAAGTAAGGTAATATGCCCAGAGTTGCTATGGAGTTGGCCAGCCTTACAAATGCGACAAATAAATAAGCAAGCTGTGCATGCTTCAGAAATTATTCAGAAGGAAGGCTTTTGATGTCATGCAAAAATAGCACCTCTCGGCTGTTCATTAAAGTGCCTTGACTTTTTCCAGGCTTCTATGTGAACTCAAAAATGAAGGATTGCTGCGTTAACTTTAATGAGTGGATTCGAGTTCGAACTCGAAGCCAAACAGCAAGATCATAGCTCACCAGCTCAAATCCCCCAGCAACTAAGACTAACCTGAGCACAACCAAGCCCCCACCTGAACAGAACACACCTCCAGCCAATCAGAACAAAGCCAACCCCCAACCAATCAGAACACAGCCAACCCCCAACCAATGAGAACAGACCCCCACCCAATCAGAACACAGCCAAGCCCCCACCCACCCAATCACACCCCCACTAGCAGTTAAAAGGAAGAAGCAGCTACAAGCTCACATCACTCTGAGAAGCACAGAGCGGAAGACACAAGCCTGAAGATGATGAATGAGACTTCATCGAAAGCGTTGCCTAGATACTTCCAATCTTACGCGGGAGAAAACCCGAATAACCAAAGATCCATATATATATATATATATATATATATATATATATATATATATATATATATATATATATATATATATATATTTGTTTTCTTAAGTTTTCGGGTACTTACATGTATGGCCTTCAGCTTTGTTCGGGTATATATATATATATATACACACACACACACACACACACACACACACACACACACACACACACATATATATATATATATATATATATATATATTCGTAGATTTTCACGGGTACAGGTATGTAGGTCTACGTGTGTTCGGGAAAAGACCCGAACACACCTAGACCTACATCTGTCTGTCTGTCTGTCTGTCTGTCTGTCTGTCTGTCTGTCTGTCTGTCTGTCTGTCTGTCTATCTATCTATCTATCTATCTATCTATCTATCTATCTATCTATCTATCTATCCATCCATCCATCCATCCATCCATCCATCCATCCATCCATCCATCCATCCATCTATCTATCTATCTATCTATCTATCTATCTATCTATCTATCTAGGTGTGAACATATATGTGTGTGTATATATGTATATATGGATCTTTGGTTATTTGATTTTTTCCCCACGTAAAATTGGAAGTATCTAGGCGACGTTTCAATGAAGTTTCATTCATCATCGTCAGGCTTGTGTCTTCGGCTTTGCGCTTCTCGGAGTAATGTGAGCTTGCAGCTGCTTCTTCCTTTTAACTGCTAGTGGGGGTGTGACTTGATTGGGTGGGGGCTTGGCTGTGTTCTGATTGGGGGGGGTGTTCTCATTGGTTGGGGGTTTGGCTGTGTTCTGATTGGTTGGGGGTTGGCTGTGTTCTGATTGGCTGGGGGTGTGTTCTGTTCAGGTGTTCAAAAATACAAACAAATAGAAGGAGCACCCATAGGATCACCCCTCTCACCTGTCATCGCAAACCTCTACACGGAACACTTTGAAACACAAGCTCTAGAAAAATGTGATCACAAACCCAAACTCTGGTTCAGATACGTAGATGACACCTTCATAATCTGGCCACATGGGAAAGAAAAACTGAACAACTTCCTCACACACCTCAACAGCCTACACCCCAAAATACAATTCACAATGGAAACAGAAGCTAACAATCAACTTCCCTTCCTAGATATCTTAGTATACAAAAATCCAATGGCTCCCTAGGACACACCATCTACCAGAAGAAAACACATACAAACTGCTATCTACACGCACTCTCACAGCACCACCCAGCACAGATCAATTCCATAGCCGAGACACTCATCTCCAGAACAAAATGCTTAGCTGACGAACAACACCTAAAAACTGAACTACACACTCTCACTAACGTACTAGCAGCCAATGGATTCCAAAGAAAGAAGATGACCCACCTTATCCAAAAAGAAACCCCAACCAAAATCCAAGACAGAGAACAAGAGAACAGCAAAGCCCTCCTCCCATATATAAAAGGCACTACAGACAAAATCAGCAAGATCCTCCAAAAACACAACATTAAAACAGCATTCTGCACAAACAGAAAAATATCCACCATCCTAAGAAACCCTAAAGACAGGATCGTGTTAGAAAACCAAGGAGTATACGAAATCTCTTGCACCGCTGGCCCCACCACATACATCGGACAAACTAACAGAAGAATAAGTGCACACATTGAAGAACACAAGAACTCAATCAAAAAAGAAGAACCGACCTCTTCCCTGGTCCATCACCTCAAAGCCACAGGACATGAGATTGACTTTAAAAATACCAGAACTATCGCTAAAACCGAACACTTCAATAACAGAATAATCAGAGAAGCCATAGAGACAGAAAAACACCCACACAGCATGAATAAACAAGATGATACCTCCCGCCTATCAGCCATTTGGAAACCCGCCCTCATTAACAAATGAGTACCTAACATGAAGAATGACACCAGACCCACACCCATGAGGGCCACACAAGATGCTACTACCACACTTCCACGTAGAATGCAGACTCACACCCACACAGATGATGAGACACGACCATGGACCAGAAGCCGTACCGCAGCTGCATCACTACCTGCTTCAACCCCTCCAACCCATACATGAAGCGAACTGACGCCCACCATGAAGATGTGGCACGACCATGAACGCGAAGCCAAACTACAGGATCACAGCTCACCAGCTCAAATCCCCCAGCAACTAAGACTAACCTGAGCACAACCAAGCCCCCACCTGAACAGAACACACCTCCAGCCAATCAGAACACAGCCAAACCCCCAACCAATGAGAACACACCCCCACCCAATCAGAACACAGCCAAGCCCCCACCCAATCAAGTCACACCCCACTAGCAGTTAAAAGGAAGAAGCAGTTGCAAGCTCACATTACTCCGAGAAGCACAAAGCCGAAGACACAAGCCTGAAGATGATGAATGAGACTTCATCGAAACGTCGCCTAGATACTTCCAATTTTACGCGGGAGAAAACCCGAATAACCAAAGATCCACACACAACACACACATTAGCTCACATGGAAACCTGTAAAAAGTCATGCTATTTTAGCAAGAGCAGAACAGGGTGTTGTTTGCATGAGGTCTGAAGGCCAGCAAAGGGTTTAGGGTGAGGAAAGCCAAGTTGGGCATTACAATAGAAACCTTAGCCTTATTCTTTGCCCCTTGCAGCTTGCGGTGCCAGTACAGAGAGCCTGCGGAGTGCAGACACCACTGTCTGAATCAATCCCTTTCTTCGTATTCCACCCCCCCCCCAAACATGCTCAGCTCTTGTAAGGAGAACCAAACTGATCACTCAGTTCCTTGTGATCCATTCCCATCATGAGGGAATGACCAGATTTCTTTCTTTCTTTCCTGCTAAAGCCCACATTTTGGGGGTGAGAAATCTAGTCAAGACTTCTTGTACTCCAGTGGTGGGGGTGAAAATGATGATGGGAGGCAGATGGAAGACTTAGCGATAAGTAAATGAAAAGAGAGAAAGGGAGGCGGGGCAGAGAGAGGGAGAGGGACAGGGAGGGAGGGGGAGGGAGGGGCAGAGAGAGAGAGAGAGAGAGAGAATCATCATGAAATTCTTTGCAGAACCAGAAGGAAACCAGAAAGTGTTAGTAAGTAGCAGAGTCACGTGAAAGATAGCCAAAGTGATGTTTTTTTTTTTTTTTTTTGTAATGGCTTTTTAGTTTTCTGCAATAAATTTAATTATTCAAAATTCTGGTCTTCCATGGTATGACTTACATTCATGGTTACTTTGGCTTGGAATTCAAGAGAAACTGGACTATTTTGCATAGGCATCTGTCTTGTAATGCCAGTTACCTCCCCCACCTCCCCGCATCATTCAGGCAATACATAGCTTTCTACGTACACAGGTGTGGTGTTCTTCTGGTGGAGTATAGGTGACTGTTCATTTAACAATGGTCAAAAGTTACGATGGCCTTGGAAAAAGTACTGTATGACCTGTATTGGCAGTGGTGGGAATCAATTGTTTTTACTACCAGTTCTGTGGGCATGACTTGGTGGCCATGACAGGGGAAGGATACTGTAAAATCTCCAGTCAGAGGTGGGATTTTCCGGTTCTCCGAACAGCTCAAAATTTCTGCTACCGGTTCTCCAGAACCGGTCAGAACCTACTGAATCCCACCTCTGTGTATTGGCACTTATGACTAACACATCATCCCCAATTACAAGATCACAATTCATACATTTGGCAACTAGCTCACATTTACGATTGATTATAGTGTCCTGTGATCATGTGGTCATGATTTGGGACCTCTTTTTCTCGTTTCTGGCAAAAAATAAAAAATAAAGCAAAAAGTTCCACTGTGGAAGCTAGATTCATTTAACAACTACTTATGATTCATAGTGATTTGCTTTATGACCATTGTAAAAGTCATAAAATCAATTCGGCAACCTGTTAATTGAGTGAGTCCATTGAAGAACTGATAGATCTCAATCATTGTTTCTTGACCTTGGCAACTTTAAGCTGTGTGGACTTTGACTCTCAGTCAGTATGCATTCCTCCAGCCATTTGAAGTCCAGACAGAAAGGAAGGAAGGAAGGAAGGAAGGAAGGAAGGAAGGAAGGAAGGAAGGAAGGAAGGAAGGAAACTTTGGAGATGCTAGTATGGTCCCTGGGACTTTCTGCATAAAAGCACGGGCTTAGTGACATATCTACATGTGTCACACATTTCATGGGAAAACTGCATTTTACAAAATCTTGCTGTGGAAAAACCCAGAAGCCGATATGGCTTCAATGAATAAACTGACTTTGAACACCTTTATTCTGTCCTCCCAGACTCTATTTGTTTCGCCTCTGTGAGAGGCTTCTTCTGGACATACTCATTTAAAGGCCATTTCATTAAGAGAGGATTTATCTTCTTCCTTTTCTTTTTGGAGGGGGGCTGTTGGGGATGGGTTCTCCTGGGTCCATCATTGGATTCCCAATTCATAAGCGAAAGATTATATCTTCCTTGCATCATGTTGCTGAAAGCGTAAACTTTCTATAGGCCAGGTGGTCAAAAATTGTAGTTAATAAGCCGATGGTTTGCATCCATCAAAGAAAGGGACTGAGTTACTTGGCATTAAATTCACAGATTTCCTGGATAAACATTTAAACTGAATAGCAGGGACAGAGAATTAATGGATTCAGAACATTTCTGTCCCCAGCAACCTAAAACTAATAAGGATACCAGTGCATGCAAAATAAATGTTTGTGCAGGTAAGATTATCAACCTTGATGCCAACCAAAACCAAGCATTTAATAGTGAGTGCCATACCATGTGCACTAATCAAACAGGTGGCAAGAAAGTATGTAGACAGTAAACACAGTGTCAGACATAAAGATCTCAAGTGCCTATATACAAATGCACAAAGTCTGGGGAACAAGCAGGGTGAACTCGAACTATGAATACATGAAGGTAAATATGATATAGTTGGAATAACAGAAACTTGGTGGGATGAAACCCATGACTGGAACATACTGGTAGAAGGATACAAACTGTTCAAAAAAACAACAACAGACCCCATAAAAGAGGAGGTGGAATTGCACTGTATGTAAAGGACCACTATATTGCTACAGAAATGCATGAAACCAAAGATAAAAACCTCCTAGAATGCATATGGGTCAATATAAAAGAAAAAAAGAATGACATGTCCATAGGTGTATATTATAGGCCACCCAATCAAGCAGAAAAAATAGATGTCCTTTTTGCCAGCCAACTAACAAACATATGCAGGAAACACACAACAATAGTAATGGGGGACTTCAATTATCCTGATATCAATTGGAAAACTAATTCTGCACCAAGTGAGAAATCAAATACGTTCCTAACCAACCTAGCTGACAACTTTGTTGTCCAAAAGGTAGAGGGTAGAACTAGCAGGACAGCCATACTGGACTTAATTCTTACAAACAGAGAAGAAGTGATAGAGGGAGTTGAAACTGCAGGAACCTTGGGTGAGAGTGACCATGTCATACTAGAATTCAACATAACACAAACACAAGCAACAGAACATAATGACACCAGAGTCTTGGATTTTAAAAGAGCTGATTTCAATAAACTCAGAGAGAACTTGGGAAAGATTCCATGGATGAAAATTCTAAAGGGGAAAACAACTCAAGAATCTTGGGAAACTCTAAAAAGTATGATCATAGAAGCCCAGACCAGCACAATACCACTGAGAAAGAAAAACAAGAAATCCAAGAAGAAACCAGCATGGCTACACAAAGATCTCTCTGGCAAATTGGAAAAAAAAAAAAAGACAAGTACAAAAAATGGAAAGAAGGACATACAACTAAGGCAGAATATCAGCAGATAGCCAGAATCTGCAAAGACGAAGTCAGGATAGCAAAGGTTCAGAACGAACAAAGACTTGCAACAAAAGTAAAAGATAATAAAAAAAGTTTCTTCCAACATATAAATAGCAAGAAAAAAAATCAAGGAAACAGTTGGTCCACTAAAGAGAGAAGATGCCAAGGAAGTAACAGGCAACACAGAGAAAACAGAACTGCTTAACTCATTCTTTGCATCTGTCTTCACGCAAAAAGAAACTATAGCTCAACCCACCAAAAACATAACTGTAAAAGACAGACCAGAAATAAAAGTTAAAATAAGCAAAAAATAGTAAGAGAACACCTGTCTGATCTTGATGAAAACAAATCACTGGGGCCTGATGGATTACATCCCAGAGTTTTAAAGGAGCTGGCAGAGGTCATCTCAGAACCACTGCACTATATCTTTCAAAAATCCTGGAGCACCAGGGAACTACCAGAGGACTGGAAAAGAGCTGATGTGGTTCCCATCTTCAAAAAAGGGAAAAAAAAACAGAGCCAGGAAACTATAGACCAATCAGCTTAACATCAATACCCGGGAAGATACTGGAAAAGATAATTTAAAAAAACAGATCTGCCAACATTTAGAAACAAGTAAAGTAATAACTCACAGTCAGCATGGGTTTGTTAAAAACATATCATGCCTAACCAATCTCATTTCATTCTTCAACACAGTGACTAAATTAGTAGACCAGCAAAATACTGTGGACATAATATATTTAGATTTCAGCAAGGCATTCGATAAAGTAGACCACAACCTACTTCTTAGTAAGCTAGAAAAAAGTGGAAAAGATAGCACCACCACTAGACGGATTCGCAACTGGCTGGCAAACCGTACTCAACGAGTAGTCCTTAATGGGTTAAGTCTACACGGAGGGAAGTAAGCAGTGGGGTGCCACAAGGTTCTGTTTTAGGCCCAGTACTCTTCAATATCTTCATTAACGACTTAGATGAGGGAATAGAAGGGGAACTTACCAAATTTGCAGATGATACCAAGCTGGCAGGAATAGCTAACACCCAAGAAGATAGGCTCAAGTTCCAGATGGATCTTGACAGACTAGAACACTGGGCCATATCTAATAAAATGAAATTCAATATAGAGAAAAGTAAAGTCCTACACTTAGACAAGAAAAACCAAAAGTACACATATAGACTGGGTGAAACCAGGCTCAATAGCAGTAACTGTGAGAGGGATCTTGGAGTCTTAGTGGACAACCAGCTAAATATGAGTCAGCAATGTGCAGCAGCAGCCAAAAATGCTATTGCAATCCTAAATTGTATTAACAGAGAGATACAATCAAGATCAAGGGAAGTACTAATACCACTCTATAAAGCCTTAGAAAGACCACATCTAGAGTACTGCATCCAGTTTTGTTCACCACATTATAAAAAAGATGTTGAGACTCTAGAAAAAGTACAGAGAAGAGCAACCAGGATGATTGGAGGCTAAAACATACAATGAACGGTTGGGGGAACTGGGCTTGGCTCGTCTAGTAAAGAGAAAGACCAGGGGAGACATGATAGCAGTCTTCCAATATCTGAGGGGCTGCCACAGGGAGGAAGGGGTCAAGCTATTTTCTAAAGCGCCTGTAGGCCAGACAAGGAATAATGGATGGAAACTGAACAAGGAGAGATTTAACCTGGAAACAAGGAGAAACTTTCTGACAGTGAGAACAATCAACCAATGGAACACCTTGCCCTCGGAAGTTGTGGGAGCGCCATCACTTGAGACTTTCAAGAAGAGATTGGACTGCCATTTGCCTCTCAACTGAAGCTTTGAAATGTCTATTTAGATTTCAGGAATTCATTATTGGCTTAAGAAAGGGCTGGGAACAGAGCAGAAAGTGGTTTAATGACTAGCATCAGGCTAGAAATAAGGAGACTATGAGTTCTAGTCCTGCCTTAGGCATGAAAGCCAGCTGGGTGTCTCTGGACCAATCACCAGGAAAATATGAGTTCTATGTATGAGAAAAGTTCTGATGCAGGCAACAAAAGGCACACATTTTTTTTTTGTTCCTAATTTTACTTTTGTTTATTGTAAGACAACGGTCAGATGGTGAAGTGGGGAGAAATGGAGGGGTAGGAGCGTTTTGTTTTCCAGAAGCTGCTGCAAAGTTGCAGATGCAATCAGTTCTGTTTGAGGCTCCTAGTGTTGTTTACCATTCTGTTTCAGAAGACTGCAGTCCCACTTACTTTTTAGCTAGGAAAAAGGCTTTTTGGACTCACAATCTTATGCAAATAACAATGCATTTGAAAATTCTATAGGGGGGGGAAATCCTCCTATTGTTAGGGTTTTTTTTTAATCAACCAGGAAAAATAAAAAGAGGGGGTGGGGAAGAGAGTTAGTAGGACCTTCAGCTGTGGAAGCTATGTGGTGAGTCTGATGGAGACCACAATCTTATTCCCTACTAGGGGAATGAGCTGCATTAAATAAATCTGTGTAATGGATGATTTTTGCAATGGATGCCCTTCTTTACCTAGACACAGATTAACAGAGTTGGAAGGGACCTTGTAGGTCATCTAGTCCAGCCCAGCAGACCCTATACCATTTTTGATACATGGCAGTTCAACTTCTTCTTGAAAACTTCCAGTGATAAAGCTCCCACAACTTCTGAAGGCAAGCTGTTCCATTGGTTGATTGTTCAACCTGCCAGAAAATTTCTCCTTATTTCCAGGTTGAATCTCTCCTTAATCAGTTTTCATCCATTATTCCTTGTCTGACCTTCAGGTGCTTTGGAAAATAGCTTGACCCCTTCCCCCTCTCTGTGGCAGCCCCTCCATTATTGGAGCACTGCTATCATGTCTCCCCTGGTCCTTCTCTTCACTAGACTAGCCATGCTCAGTTCCTGCAACTGTTCTTCATATGTTTTAGTCTCCAGTTCCCTAATTATCTTGGTTGCTCTTCTCTTCACTCTTTTTAGAGTGTCAATATCTTTTTTTATAGTGTGGTGACGAAGTGTGGCCTTACCAATGCATTATAAAGTGCTATTATCTTTAACCAAGCATGAAGAGAGAAGGGTGTATGTAACCAGATATGTGCCAGTCCCAACTAGGAGCAGGTTCTTCAACATATCAGACTTTGAAATAGTGAGGTAGTGACATTTGGGCTGGAGAAATCTACATCTCACTTGATGGTTGTAAAAAGGATAGAGTTCTCTTTTCTGTCATCTAGTAGCCCAGATTTAGTAGCACCCCCCCCCCCAAGTAGGAATTCAGTTGTTTCAATGTGGCCAGCATGGAATGATGCACAAAATGGTTGTGCGTCTTCTCTACCTTCTCTGTGGTTATTATCCATATCTAAGAAATATGAAGAACGGCTGCATGAATTGGGTATGTCTAGTGAAAAGAAGGACTGAGGGTAACATAGGAGCAGTGTTCCAATATCTGAGGGGCTACTACAAAGAAAAGGGAGCTCAACTTATTTTCCAAAGCATCAGAGGGCAGGACAAGAACCAATGGATGGAAACTAATTAAGGAGAGAAGCAATCTAGAACTAAGGAGAAATTTCCTAACAGTGAGAACAAGTAACCAGTCGGATGGCTTGCCTTCAGAAGTTGTGGGTGCTCCATTACTAGAGGCTTTTAAGAAGAGACTGGACAGCCACTTGTCTGGAATGATATATGGCCTCCTGCTTGAGCAGGGGGCTGGACTAGAAGACCTCCAAGGTCCCTTCCAACACCGTTATTCTGTTACAATTCTTTCACTGGCAAAGGTTGGGCTGCTTGCCCTGGCTGCCCTGCGCATGAAGAACTTGGACCAAGCAGATCTTCTTTGAATACTCTTTTTGGCTGGATTCCCTGCATTCCCCATGGATGTTCCTGAGGAGAATGTCAGGCAAAAACCTTGTGAAATGACGTTCATTTTCTCCTGTTTTGCCAAGGACAGAAAAGAAAACATTTCTGCCAGCTGTGGAAGATTTGGCTCTGATTTTGCAAGTTCTTATGGCACAGCTCAGTATATAAAGGGGGATATTGTGATGGGCAAACAGACAAAGTGGGGACATTCAGAAGAGATTAATGCGAATGAGCTTTGGAGTCAATCCACGCAGCCCAGTAATAATTAAGCCAGTGAATGCAAAACTATTTTTAGTTCTGTTTGTTTTGTTGCCATACGTGCCCCTCGCTCTATTCTCTTTCAAGGTAGGAAACATCAGACTGAGATGGTCAGAAAAGAAGTAAGATGGAGTAAACAAAAGAAATTAAAGACATGAGATAAGAAAAAGAAAAGAATGCATCACTAGAACTAACTGTTATAAAGACTGCATTTATATAATTGTAGTATATATGGCCATATCTTTCTACCAACCCTTTTTCTACCACATCCATCCATGTCTTTTATTTGTTTTTACTTATTAAATTTATATGACACTCATTTCACTGTCCAAGTGACTCTGGGAGGCTTGTAGTAAAAACAGAGATATATAAATAATTATACATGTACAAACAAATTAAAATAATAAAACATGAAGTGCAAACTAAAAAAAAAATTCAGGCTCAGAGCCCAGAGGAGGGGGTACATTCTCCACCACCGCTAAACCACCTACAGCCTACAGCTTCTCTACCAGGGCTTCATGTCAGTGGTGGTATGCTACCGGTTTGGCCTGGTTTGGCCGAACTGGTAGTAAAAAAAGCCTCTGAGGATCAGCTGAGAGAAAGAAGAGAAAAGTGCAGGATCGGCCCTCCCACCTGCCCCTGCACTTTTCTCTTCTTTATCCTCTCAGCTGACTGGCACTGCAGGCCTCAGCTTGTTGTGACTCGGACATTTGAGCCTCCTCTGTTAGAAGACACAGGCTCGAGTAATGAGGAAGAGGAGGATTTGGCCTTGAGATTTGAGCCTGCTTTGCTGGAAGATTCGGAATCATCTTCCTCCCCTTCCTCCCTGGTTGTGCCTCAGGTGTCGGCAGATAATCAGGAGAGAGTGCCGGAGTCCTTGGCTGAGGATCAAGCTGAGGAATGCTGGTTTGATGCAAGGCAAAGACGCAGGCAGAAGCGTGAAATGCAACGTAAAAGGAAATATCAAATCAGGGACTGACTTGAGAGACTGACACGCCCCTCAGGAAATAAAAGAGGACGTGTTAGCTCTGATTCCTCGTTCGGGACAATTTGTTTATTCGGAATAGCAGCTTGGACAAATTCTCTGTGCAGCGTTTGCCTTTTGATTTACGGTCTTGTTTGTTATCGGACTTGGCAGGCAGCTTCTGGAAGACTGCCAAGGACTTATCCAGTCAAAGGAATTTAACTCTATCATTCCTGGTCCTGTCTGTTTATTTATATTCCTTTGAAGGCTTGGACTCTCTCCTCGTGGTCACAGGTGAGACAGAAAACAGCTGGTGTGTGGAAAGCTGTGCGCGTGCATTACGTGCGTGTGTGTGCATGCGCAATCACCCTACCGGTAGTGGAACAGGTAGGATCCCACTACTGCTTCATGCCAATCAACAGAGCTAGGTTTTAAGGCCCTTCCTGAAGGTCAGAAAAATGGGGGCAGATCTCACCTCTAGTGACAGGATGTCCTTTAGGAGTTGTGACTGAAAAGCCTCTTCTCCTAGACCCCACTAGCCAAAATATCTTGATTGATGAAGGGGCCCTTCTGCCAGAAGGATTGGGGCAGGCCAGTCCCATTGCGGCAAGATGGTTGCTCACATATCTTGGACGAATATCCATATTAGACTTCACTTCCTTTCTGTGGATCTCACAAACTCCATCCAACTATGACTACACATACCCCATAATTGATGGAATGTGGACAATAGTACATTGGTAGGTGGTCTATAGGTTAGAGATCCTAGCTAGCATCAAATAGCATAATCATGTGTAGAGAAAACCTGGACTTTGGTTGTTCCCCAAATGTGCTCAGACTGGTATCATTTGTAAAGAAGGATGCATGGGTATAACTAAGGCCTTGCTTCTCTTACTGAAAATATTTCTCAACAACTTTTGCTATGTGTGATAATTTCGGTAAGCGGTCACAGTGTCAAACCTGCTTCAGTTCTGTTATTAATGACTTGTTCTACAGTTGTGTCCTTTAAGGTTACAAGAAAGAATGGGTGAAGGGAGGAATAAAGCTGAACGAATAAATAAATGTTTGTGCACCAAGCTATGTGCTATGCACTGAATGAACTGTGATCCTATTTCTCATCTTGACATCCTGACAACTAAGCAAAATGTATAGTGGAAACCCAAATATATATATAGCACATTGTTTCTTTTAAAAAAGAGTCAAGCTCTTAGGGGAATAAATGCAAAATCCTGGCTATAGGTATCTGATATAGCATCCTCATCCTATCTAGTGCAACCTTCTCCTCAATATTCATTTGATCCCTAACTAGATGCTAGTTCTTGACCCAGAATTAGAAGTTGGGTTTTGTGATAGCAGTAGATACAATATGAAGATCAAAGGAGCACAATCTCTTATCTTTAGAGCAGGGACTTCCAAACTTAACAACTTTAAGTCTTGTGGGCTTCAATCCCAGAATCTACATCTAGTTATTGAATCAATCCATTCTTTGCATTTGTTTTATGCATTGCACTGTTGTTTAACCAAACAGATTGCATTTATACATGCATGCCACAAAAACCCAATAACAAACACTAGTGTGTTGAGTGCATGTGACTAATACACTGACCTATAAAGCAAGTTGCATGAACAGACCAAAGTGAGGTAAAGCATTAGCACATTTTCATCTTCATATCCTCTTTGCTGCAACTTTGCGAGCTTGTAAAGACAAAGACATAGTAATCTATCACTGGCCAGGCCAAGCAACTCAATTCAATGGGTTTGCTCAACACAGAAATAGCAATAGTAATTAGCACTTATATTCTGCTTTATAGTGCTTTACAGACCTCTCTAAGCAGTTTTACAGAGTCAGCCTCTATTTTCCCCAACAATCTGGGTCCTCATTTTACCCTCCTCGGAAGGATGGAAGGCTGAGTCAACCTTGACCCAGGTGGGATTTGAACTGCCAATTTGCAGACAGCTGATAGTCAGCAGAAGTGGCCTGAGTACAGTAGTCTATCCACTGTGTCACCAAGGCTCTGTGCCTCTAAGCTCCCTGCTACCTCATGAAAAACATGAATTAATCATGGGGGTTGACTTCACCTAATGCTCTAAGCCAGAGGTGCCCCACCTTGGCCACTTGAAGACTTGTGGTCTTCAACTCCCAGAATTCCTCAACAAGCAAGGTTGGATACCCCTGCACTAAGCTAAAATGGGCTTGGCCATTTTGCAATTTGGCATGTGGTGCAAAAAGGAGTCACAGACATAAATATCTCATTCTCCAACCTTGTTCTGTATTCAAAAACAAAGGCCTAAAGTCCTAGACTTCTTACCCACCTGGTCTCTGCTTAAAAAGCTGCAACAAGGGCAACCCGGTGCTATTCTTCCTGAGGCAAAGAGTCCCATCTTCAAACCATTCTCTGTAATAAGAAAATACAATTACAGGAGGGGCACCTGGTCATGGATCTTCTATGTGTCAGTCAGTAGGTGGTAATTCACTTGATTGAATGTTCCTCAGTGCAAGCTGATTCCTTGTCGGTGGAGAAAAGCTTTTCAAGAAGAGGGCTAGATTGAACAGCACCTCATTTCCAGAGTGCAAAGAATTGCGTGACGCCTCCCCAGTTTGGACCTGCAGATTAAAGTGACCCAGATTAAATTTTAGCACTTAAGGAAGCCTGAGTTTCTACTATCACCCACAGTTTCACATTGTCTACGGTTGGAAGTAGCTGGATTGCATTCAATATTCTTAAGTTTTCACGGCTACTTACATGTATGGTATTCAGCTTTGTGCAGGTATTTTCCCACGTCATTATAGTTGTGCTTTTAAAGTTGTAGCAACATTTCGGCAGAATCTCATCTGCCATCATCAGGCTTCTGTATTGTGTTCGTCTGTGAGTCAGACTTTCCCAGCCTTTTCTGACAGAAAAGGAAACATATATATATGACATATATGAATAGAATAGAATAGAATAGAATAACAGAGTTGGAAGGGGCCTTGGAGGTCTTCTAGTCCAACCCCTGCTTAGGCAGGAAACCCTATACCATTTCAAACAAATGGTTACCAATCTCTTCTTAAAAACTTCCAGTGTTGGAGCCTTCACAACTTCTGGAGGCAAGCTGTTCCACTGGTTAATTGTTCTAACTGTCAGGAATTTTCTCCTTAGTTCTCAGTTGCTTCTCTCCTTGATTAGTTTCCATCCATTGCTTCTTGTCCTGCCCTCAGGTGTTTGGAGAATAGCTTGACTCCCTTTTCTTTGTGGCAGCCCCTGAGATATTGGAACACTGCTATCATGTCATCCTGAGTCCTTCTTTTCATCAAACTAGACATACCCAGTTCCAGCAACTGTTCTTTATATGTTTTTGCCTCCAGTCCCCTAATCATCTTTGTTGCTTTTCTCTGCACTCTTTCTAGAGTCTCCACATCTTTTTTTTTTTACATCATGGTGACCAAATCTGGATGCAGTATTCCAATGCGGCCTTACCAAGGCATTATAAAGTGGTACTAACACTTCACTTGCATTCCCATTTTTAGGCAACTTGAATTTCCTAACCACCTGTTTTCCGTGCTTAGTCTTCTGTGCCTCTAAGCTCCCTGCCACCACTTCTCTGTTCTAATAAAGCTGCCTCATTAAGATAGTTGCTTTCCTTAATCCCTTCCAAATAAGCACAGCATAATGATCATCCTCAGCAACAGCAAATTTAGTTGGATCAATAGGAGTCTACTTAGAATGTCCTCTGGCCCCAACATGCTTCAAATACATTCAATATCCAGCCCTTGCACTTACTGAGTTTGAATCATGACCAATGCTGGTGTTTGCCTACAGAATAACTGGGCTTGTATTGATTTTTAACCAGACTATATTCACATAACAAACCAATCTATGGTTAACTGAAGCATGCTTATTGATTTATCCTACTTGTATGAATGCTACGCTAGATACTTTTACTGGGTTTGCATGCAAAAACCAGCCAAATTTGTACTGCAGCACAACGATGTATGTGCTAAGGGTATGTCCTCCATACTAATGTCTAAAAACATCTTCTAACATCATGCAGTCATTGTGGTACTTTTTCTAAGATCAATCAGAATAGAGCTGGAAGGGTCCTTGGAGGTCTTCTAAACCAGCCCCTGCTGAAGCAGGAGACTCTATACCATTTCAGACAAGTGACTGTCCAGTCTCTTCTTAAAAACCTCCAGTGATGAAGCACCTACAACTTCTGATGGCAAGCTCATCCACTGGTTAATTGTCCTCAATGTTCGGAAGTTTCTCCTTAATTCCAGGTTGCATCTCTCCTTGATTAGTTTCCATCCATTGTTTCTTGTCCTGCTCTCTGGTGCTTTGGAAAATACCCCCTTTGACCCCCTTTTCTTTGTGGCAACCCCTCAAATACTGGAATATTGCTATCATGTCCCCCCTAGTCCTTCTTCTTTTCTGTAGACTAGTCAAAACCAAATCCTGGAACCATTCTTCATAAGTCTTTAGGCCTTTAACCATCCTCGTTGCTCTTGTTTGCACTTTTTTTCCAAAATCTCAACATCTTTTTTGTAATGTGGTGACCAAAACTGGATGCAGTATTCCAGGTGTGGCCTTATTAAAGCTTTATAAAACAGTACTAATACTTCACATGATTTTGATTCTATGCCTCTGTTTATACAACGAAGGATTGTATTAGCGTTTTTGGCTGTTGCTGCACACTGCTGGCTCATGTTTTAGTGATTGTCCAACATTATTACATTATTATTATTACAGAGCTCTCTGCCTCTATTGTGAAAAGGTGTTCAGAAATTTTATCTCCTGTTTTATATGGCCTGGAAGTTTTAGATTTCATCATAAGTCATGGTGGAACAATTTTTATACACAAATTGATTTTCTGATTTTGATGCATCTTTCCCAATGTAAAGTCTTCTAAGTATGTACATAGAGAATGTAGGCTGCAGTCATGGTGGGTAGAAATACTAGCAACTGTAGACCAAAAGTATCTTTTTTTTAATATAAATTTTATTTGGGTTCTCACAAAAACATAATACAAATAAAATATCTTTTTTTGAGAATAGCATGATCCCGGGTTATCACTTCTTCATACAGACACAAAATTTCATATTTATCTTTGTGTTCTATTCCATATGTTATTACTATTTTAACATTTTCTCCATAATTTTTCTCCTCCCTTGGTTTTCTCAACTTTATTTTTAATTATCTCATATCTAAATTCAATTATATATCTTTTTCTAAGTTTCAATGTCTTTCCAATCATTATATTTATGCTTTTGTCTGTCCTGTTTCAATTTCATATTATCTTTTCTCATTAAACAAATTTTCCCCTGTAGTTACTAATTGGAGTATGACACCTTTATATCTTTTAATTTTATCCATTCAACTCTTATTTAAACTTCAATTTATGCCTTTAAAATTATAACATTCAATATAGTAAATAATTTCTGATTGAATTCTGCTTGGCACATTCTTAAAATACAAACTATGTTTTTTATATATATATATATGGCATTCAGCTTTGTTCGGGTATTTTCCCACTTCATAGTAGTTGTGCTTTTAAAGTTGTAGCGACGTTTCGGCAGAATCTCATCTGCCATCATCAGGCTTCTGTATAGTGTTCATCTGTGAGTCAGGCTTTTACAGTTGTTTCAGTTTTAAATTTGGGGCAGCCTATTGCTGTGCCAGAATGGTTTTTTCTTCATCCTGATTGGTTGAGAGTCTTGGTCTGTGTTTATTGGTCTTGGAGTTTGCTGTGTTCTGCTTGATTGGTGTTTCTAATATCTTCTGTCTGTTTTTTTGGCTCTTTTTGTATCTTGATTGGCTGGCAACATTGTGTTACTTTATTGGAGGCCTTTAGTGCAGCTTGGCTTCGGGTAAATGGACGGCTATCATTAGTTAGGAAGCTGGGTTTCATCTGGGTGCCTGGTTGGGGTGTGTTTGAGCTGGAGGTATCAGGGGGGATCTGTTTGTGCCCAGGTGTTTGCCTGGCTTGTGGTGTGGAGATTTTTTTGTTTGTGAGTGCAGGCTTCCAAATGATTGACAGTCTGGTGGAATCATCTCTTCTGTTCATGCTTTCTGGTCTTTTTTCAATCTCTATGGCTTCTCTGATGATTCTGTGGCTGGGGTTTTCTATAGTGGCTAGGGTTTTGGTGCCATTGAAGTTGATGCTATGACCTGTGGCTTCCATGTGTTGGACTAGTGAGGAAGTGTGTTCCAGCTTTTTGACTGCATTTTTGTGTTCATCCAGGTGGGTACTTATTCTTCTATTGGTCTGTCCAATGTATGTGGCCGGGCATGATGCACAGGGGACTTCATATATGCCTTGGTTTTCCAGGTCAATTTTATCTTTGGGGTTTCTGAGGATGGCTGCTATTTTTCTGTCTGTTTTGAAGGCAGTCTTGATGTGGTGTCTATGTAGTATCTTACTAATTTTGTCTGTAGTGCCTCTTATGTAGGGCAGGACAGCTGTTCCATAGGTCTGTTCATCTTCTGGGTCTCTATTATGTCTCAGTGTGTTTTTGTGGATCAAGCCGGTGATTTTGCTTTTGTGGAAGCCGTTGGCTGTCAGTACTTTGGTCAGGGTGCATAGTTCAGTCTTAATGTGTGTCTTGTCTGCCAGGCGTTTGGTTCTAGTAATTAGTGTTTTAGCCACGGAGTTTATCTGTGCTGGGTGGTGGTGGGATTGGGTGTTGAGGTAGCGGTTGGTGTGTGTTTTCTTCTGGTATATGGTGTGTCCTAGTGTGCCATCTGTTTTTTTGTAGATTAGTACATCTAGGAATGGTAGTTGTTTGTTTGTTTCCATTTCCATGGTGAACTTGATTTTGGGGTGTGTGCTGTTTAGGTGTATTAGGAAGTTGTTTAGGTTTTCTTTTCCATGGGGCCAAATCACGAATGTGTCATCGATGTATCTTAACCATAGTTTGGGTTTGTGGATGGCATTGGCCAGGGCTCTGGATTCGAATTCTTCCATGAACAGGTTTGCAATGACAGGTGACAGTGGTGATCCCATAGGCTGCCCCAAATTCAAATCTGAAACCACTGTAAAAGCCTGACTCACAGATGAACACTATACAGAAGCCTGATGATGGCAGATGAGATTCTGCCGAAACGTCGCTACAACTTTAAAAGCACAACTACTATGACATGGGAAAATACCCGAACAAAGCTGAATGCCATACATGTAAGTACCCATGAAAACTTAAGAATATATATATATATATATATATATATATATATATATATATATATATATATATATATATATATATATATATATGGATCTTTGGTTATTCGGGTTCTCTCCGCGTAAGATTCAAAGTATCTAGGCAACGTTTGGCGAGGTCCCACTCGCCATCTTCAGGCTGGTGCTTTTGGCTTAGTGCCAGTGCAAGCAGTGTGTGACCGGAGCTGCCATCTCTCTATATATACAAGTGGTGGGGGATGGTGTGCTGGGCTGGTTGGCTGTGCTGCAGCCTCTTGATTGGTTGATGGAATTGATGTTGGTATAATGGGCTGTGTAATGGCCTTTTGTTGTAGAGATATCCTGGATCTTGTGCTGTCATCTCCTGGGTCGTTAGCCTCTTGTGTTTTAACGGCTTGGGTAATGGGTTGTGTGATGGGTTTGTGAGTTCTTTTGTTGTGGTATCCTGGGTCTTGCGTTGTAATCTCCTGGGTCGTTTGTGTTTTGATCTCTTTTCGATTAGCCTCCTGTGTAGTAACAGCTTGGGTAATGGGTTGTGTGATGACCTTGTGAGATTTATTGCTGTGGTATCCTTGGTCTTGTGCTGTGATATCCTGGGTCATTTGCTGTGTTGTGACTTCTTGAGTTCTTGAGGTGTAATTTCTTGAGTTTTCTGATGTGATGTCCTGAGCGGGTGGCTGTGATGTAGCATTTTGGGTTTTTAATATGGCTTTGAGTTTGGGGTCTGGGTCTGTGTTCGTTTGGCTTCGAGTTCGTGGTCGTGCCACATCTTCATGGTGGGGGTCAGTTCGCTTCATGTATGGTTCAGAGGAGTTTGAAGTGGGTAGTGATGCAGCTGCAGTGCGGCTTCTGGTCTGTGGTCGTGTCTGATCTTCTGTGTGGGTGTGAGTCTGATTTTTACGTGGAAGTGTGGTGGTGGCATCTTGTGTGGCCCTCATGGGTGTGGGTCTGGTGTCATTTATCATGTTGGGTACTCGTCTGTTCATGAGGGCGGGTTTCCAAATGGCTGGTAAGCGGGAGGTGTCATCTCTTTTATTCATGCTGTGTGGGCGTTTTTCTATCTCTATGGCTTCTCTGATTATTCTGCTGCTGTGGTGTTCAGTTTTGGCGATAGTTCTGGTATTTTTAAGGTCAATCTCATGTCCTGTGGCTTTGAGGTGTTGGACCAGGGAAGAGGTTGGTTCTTCTTTTTGATTGAGTTCTTATGTTCTTCAACGCGTGCACTTATTCTTCTGTTAGTTTGTCCAATGTATGTGGTGAGGCAGGCAGTGCAGGGGATTTCATATACTCCTTGGTTTTCTAACTCGATTTTGTCTTTAGGGTTTCTTAGGATGGTGGATATTTTTCTGTTTGTGCAGAATGCTGTTTTAATGTTGTGTTTTTGGAGGATCTTGCTGATTTTGTCTGTAGTGCCTTTTATATATGGGAGGAGGGCTTTGCCGTTCTCTTGTTCTCTGTCTTGGATTTTGGTTGGGGTTTCTTTTTGGATGAGGTGGGTGATCTTCTTTCTTTGAAATCCATTGGCTGTTAGTACGTTGGTGAGAGTGTTTAGTTCGGTTTTTAGATGTTGTTCATCAGCTAAGCATTTTGTTCTGGAGATGAGTGTCTCAGCTACGGAATTGATCTGTGCTGGGTGGTGGTGTGAGAGTGCGTGTAGATAGCGGTTTGTATGTGTTTTCTTTTGGTAGATGGTGTGTCCTAGGGAGCCATTGGGTTTTTGTATACCAAGACATCTAGGAAGGGAAGTTGATTGTTAGCTTCTGTTTCCATGGTGAATTGTATTTTGGGGTGTAGGCTGTTGAGGTGTGTGAGGAAGTTGTTCAGTTTTTCTTTCCCATGTGGCCAGATTATGAAGGTGTCATCTACGTATCTGAGCCAGAGTTTGGGTTTGTGATCATATTTTTCTAGAGCTTGTGTTTCAAAGTGTTTCATGTAGAGGTTTGCGATGACAGGTGAGAGGGGTGATCCCATGGGTGCTCCTTCTATTTGTTTGTATTTTTGTCCATTGTAGGTGAAGTATGTATTGGATAGACAGTGGTTGGTCAGATCTAGGATGTGCTTGGGGGGGTTGTATTTGTTTTGGATGGCTGTCAAGGCTTCTTTTATTGGCACTTGGGTGAAGAGGGATATGACATCGAAGCTAACTAGTAGGTCGCTGGGTTCTAAGTTTTGTTTCTTTATGATCTCGATGAACTGGAATGAGTTTCTTACATGTGAGTTGATGGATTCTGCATAGGGCTGTAGTTGTTTGGCGAGAAATTTGGCTAGGTTTTGTAGAGGTGAGCCTATGGAGCTGACTATTGGTCTAAGTGGAGTTCCTTCTTTGTGTATCTTGGGGAGACCATAAAGCTTAGGGCATCTGGATGATTTCTCTCTGGGTATGATTCTTTGCTGGATTTCTTCACTGATGGGGGAGGCTTTTATTTTGGATCTGGTGGTTTTTTCTAGGTAGGTGGTGGGGTCTGTCTTTAGGGGTTTGTATGTGGGGTCTAGGAGTAGGTTGGTTAACTTGGTTTGGTAGTCAGATGTGTTCATAACCACTGTTGCGTTGCCCTTGTCTGCTGGTAGGATTATTATGCTGGTGTCTTCTTTCAGGTTACGTAGTGCAGTTTGTTCTTCTTTGGATAAGTTGCTTTTGGGTGGTTTGCTAGTGCAGAGGATGTTGGTGATTTCGAGTCTGATTCTATTAGCCTCATCAGGGTTGGTTTTGGTCAGGCTGGTTTCAACTCCGCATATGATGGTTTCTGTGGGGATGTGTTTGGGAGCAACAGCAAAGTTGAATCCTTTTGAAAGGACCTTGGTTTCGGCTTCGGTGAGGATCTTGTCTGAGATGTTGTGCACTGTTTGTTTCATGTGTGGCTGTGAGGGGGGGGAGTTGGTTTCTGGCATTGTTGTAGTTTTCTGAGTTTGTTGGTGTGTGTGTCTGTCTTGAGGGTGGTCTGTGTTTCGGCTCTCCAGACAGCGAGATGTTTGGATTTGTCCCAAAGTAAGGGGTGAATCTTGTTGCTGAGTCTGAGGTGAAGTGTAAGAAGATCTTTGTTGATTTGGTCTAGGAGAAATCTTTTTGTGTGAAGTTCATTTCTAATTAGGGCCAATTCTGTTCTTTTTAGGATGCGTTTGGTGGCTGCTGTGTTGGTGTGGAATTTCAATTGGAAGCTTGTGGGAATTAAATTTTGATCTCGGCAGTTGCATAGGAATGCGAGGTCACATAAAATGGAAGCTCTTTGGACTTCAAGTTTTTCATAAGTCCTGGTCAGATGGTGGGTTTCCTCCCGTAGAGGTGCAATATTTGTTTTCTGAGGTTCTCGGGTATTTGTATGTGGATCTTTGGTTATTCGGGTTCTCTCCGCGTAAGATTCAAAGTATCTAGGCAACGTTTCGGCGAGGTCCCACTCGCCATCTTCAGGCTGGTGCTTTTGGCTTAGTGCCAGTGCAAGCAGTGTGTGACCGGAGCTGCCATCTCTCTATATATACAAGTGGTGGGGGATGGTGTGCTGGGCTGGTTGGCTGTGCTGCAGCCTCTTGATTGGTTGATGGAATTGATGTTGGTATAATGGGCTGTGTAATGGCCTTTTGTTGTAGAGATATCCTGGATCTTGTGCTGTCATCTCCTGGGTCGTTAGCCTCTTGTGTTTTAACGGCTTGGGTAATGGGTTGTGTGATGGGTTTGTGAGTTCTTTTGTTGTGGTATCCTGGGTCTTGCGTTGTAATCTCCTGGGTCGTTTGTGTTTTGATCTCTTTTCGATTAGCCTCCTGTGTAGTAACAGCTTGGGTAATGGGTTGTGTGATGACCTTGTGAGATTTATTGCTGTGGTATCCTTGGTCTTGTGCTGTGATATCCTGGGTCATTTGCTGT
This sequence comes from Notechis scutatus, assembly GCF_049901735.1. Classification (NCBI taxonomy): domain Eukaryota; kingdom Metazoa; phylum Chordata; class Lepidosauria; order Squamata; family Elapidae; genus Notechis; species Notechis scutatus. The sequence continues at coordinate 16,487,981 of NC_142011.1, read as the reverse complement.
GTTGTGACTTCTTGAGTTCTTGAGGTGTAATTTCTTGAGTTTTCTGATGTGATGTCCTGAGCGGGTGGCTGTGATGTAGCATTTTGGGTTTTTAATATGGCTTTGAGTTTGGGGTCTGGGTCTGTGTTCGTTTGGCTTCGAGTTCGTGGTCGTGCCACATCTTCATGGTGGGGGTCAGTTCGCTTCATGTATGGTTCAGAGGAGTTTGAAGTGGGTAGTGATGCAGCTGCAGTGCGGCTTCTGGTCTGTGGTCGTGTCTGATCTTCTGTGTGGGTGTGAGTCTGATTTTTACGTGGAAGTGTGGTGGTGGCATCTTGTGTGGCCCTCATGGGTGTGGGTCTGGTGTCATTTATCATGTTGGGTACTCGTCTGTTCATGAGGGCGGGTTTCCAAATGGCTGGTAAGCGGGAGCTGTCTATCCAATACATACTTCACCTACAATGGACAAAAATACAAACAAATAGAAGGAGCACCCATGGGATCACCCCTCTCACCTGTCATCGCAAACCTCTACATGAAACACTTTGAAACACAAGCTCTAGAAAAATATGATCACAAACCCAAACTCTGGCTCAGATACGTAGATGACACCTTCATAATCTGGCCACATGGGAAAGAAAAACTGAACAACTTCCTCACACACCTCAACAGCCTACACCCCAAAATACAATTCACCATGGAAACAGAAGCTAACAATCAACTTCCCTTCCTAGATGTCTTGGTATACAAAAAACCCAATGGCTCCCTAGGACACACCATCTACCAAAAGAAAACACATACAAACCGCTATCTACACGCACTCTCACACCACCACCCAGCACAGATCAATTCCGTAGCTGAGACACTCATCTCCAGAACAAAATGCTTAGCTGATGAACAACATCTAAAAACCGAACTAAACACTCTCACCAACGTACTAACAGCCAATGGATTTCAAAGAAAGAAGATCACCCACCTCATCCAAAAAGAAACCCCAACCAAAATCCAAGACAGAGAACAAGAGAACGGCAAAGCCCTCCTCCCATATATAAAAGGCACTACAGACAAAATCAGCAAGATCCTCCAAAAACACAACATTAAAACAGCATTCTGCACAAACAGAAAAATATCCACCATCCTAAGAAACCCTAAAGACAAAATCGAGTTAGAAAACCAAGGAGTATATGAAATCCCCTGCACTGCCTGCCTCACCACATACATTGGACAAACTAACAGAAGAATAAGTGCACGCGTTGAAGAACATAAGAACTCAATCAAAAAAGAAGAACCAACCTCTTCCCTGGTCCAACACCTCAAAGCCACAGGACATGAGATTGACCTTAAAAATACCAGAACTATCGCCAAAACTGAACACCACAGCAGCAGAATAATCAGAGAAGCCATAGAGATAGAAAAACGCCCACACAGCATGAATAAAAGAGATGACACCTCCCGCTTACCAGCCATTTGAAACCCGCCCTCATGAACAGACGAGTACCCAACATGATAAATGACACCAGACCCACACCCATGAGGGCCACACAAGATGCCACCACCACACTTCCACGTAAAAATCAGACTCACACCCACACAGAAGATCAGACACGACCACAGACCAGAAGCCGCACTGCAGCTGCATCACTACCCACTTCAAACTCCTCTGAACCATACATGAAGCGAACTGACCCCCACCATGAAGATGTGGCACGACCACGAACTCGAAGCCAAACGAACACAGACCCAGACCCCAAACTCAAAGCCATATTAAAAACCCAAAATGCTACATCACAGCCACCCGCTCAGGACATCACATCAGAAAACTCAAGAAATTACACCTCAAGAACTCAAGAAGTCACAACACAGCAAATGACCCAGGATATCACAGCACAAGACCAAGGATACCACAGCAATAAATCTCACAAGGTCATCACACAACCCATTACCCAAGCTGTTACTACACAGGAGGCTAATCGAAAAGAGATCAAAACACAAACGACCCAGGAGATTACAACGCAAGACCCAGGATACCACAACAAAAGAACTCACAAACCCATCACACAACCCATTACCCAAGCCGTTAAAACACAAGAGGCTAACGACCCAGGAGATGACAGCACAAGATCCAGGATATCTCTACAACAAAAGGCCATTACACAGCCCATTATACCAACATCAATTCCATCAACCAATCAAGAGGCTGCAGCACAGCCAACCAGCCCAGCACACCATCCCCCACCACTTGTATATATAGAGAGATGGCAGCTCCGGTCACACACTGCTTGCACTGGCACTAAGCCAAAGCACCAGCCTGAAGATGGCGAGTGGGACCTCGCCGAAACGTTGCCTAGATACTTTGAATCTTACGCGGGAGAGAACCCGAATAACCAAAGATCCACATACAAATACCATGAGAACCTCAGAAAACATATATATATATATATATATATATATATATATATATATATATATATATATATATATATATATATATATATATATATATATATATATATATATATATATATATTCGGAGGTTCTCGCGGGTATTTGTATGTGGATCTTTGGTTATTTGGTTTTCTGCCACGTAAGATTGGAAGTATCTAGGCAATGTTTCGATGAAGTCTCATTCATCATCTTCAGGCTTGTGTCTTCCGCTCTGTGCAGAAGACACAAGCCTGAAGATGATGAATGAGACTTCATCGAAACGTTGCCTAGATACTTCCAATCTTACGTGGCAGAAAACCCAAATAACCAAAGATCCATATATATATACATACATACATACATACATACATACATACATACATACATATATATATATAAAATTTGTTTTCATAGATTTTCACGGGTACAGGTATGTAGGTCTAGGTGTGTTCAGGTCTTTTCCCATGTAAGATTAAGAGTATCTTGGCGACGTTTTGACAAGGTCCCACTCGCCATCCTCAGGCTGGTGCTTTTGGCTTCATGCCAGTGGAAGCACTGTGTGATTGGAGCTGCCGTCTCTCTATAAATACTGGTGGTGGGGGCTGGTGTGCTGAGCTGCTTGACTGCACTGCTGCCTCTTGATTGGTTGACGGAGTTGATGTTGGTATAATGGGCTGTGTGATGGCCTTGTGAGTTTTGTTGTGGAGATATCCTGGATCTTGTGCTGTAATCTCCTGGGTCATTTGTTTTGTAGTGATCTTTTTTCCATTAGCCTCTCGTGTATTAACGGCTTGGGTAATGGGTTGTGTGTTGGGCTTGCGAGTTCTTTTGTTGTGGTATCCTGGGTCCTGCATTGTAATCTCCTGGGTCGTTTGTGTTTTGTCTTTTGTCTTTTCCATTCGCCTCCTGTGTAGTAACGGCTTGGGCAATGGGTTGTGTGATGACCTTGTGAGATTTATTGCTATGGTATCCTTGGTCTTGTGCTCTGATATCCTGGGTCATTTGCTGTGTTACAACTTCTCGAGTTCTTGTGGTGTAATTTCCTGAGTTTTCTGATGTGATATCCTGAGCGGGTGGCTGTGATGTAGCTTTAAGGTGCTGGAAGAGGGAGGAAGTATTTTTTCTCTCTTCTGACTGCGTTTTTGTGTTCTGCGATGCGTGCATTTATTCTCCTGTTGGTTTGTCCAATGTATGTGGCTGGGCCATTGTTGCATGATATTTCATAAACTCCTTGGTTTTCTAGCTGGATCTTGTCTTTGGGGTTTCTTAGGATGTGGACTATTTTTTGGTCAGTGCTGAAGGCTGTCCTGATATTGTGTTTGTGGAGAAATTTGCTGATTTTGTCTGTGGTGCCTTTGACCCAAACACACCTAGACACACACACACACACACACACACACACACACACACACACACATATATATATATATATATATATATATATATATATATATATATATATAGATCTTTGGTTATTCGGGTTTTCTCCCGCGTAAGATTGGAAGTATCTAGGCAACGTTTCGATGAAGTCTCATTCATCATCTTCAGGCTTCTGTCTTCAGCTCTGTGCTTCTCAGAGTGATGTGAGCTTGCAGCTGCTTCTTCCTTTTAACTGCTAGTGGGGGTGTGACTTGATTGGGTGGGGGCTTGGCTGTGTTCTGATTGGGTGGGGGTGTGTTCTCATTGGTTGGGGTTTGGCTGTGTTCTGATTGGTTGGGGGTTGGCGTGTTCTGATTGGCTGGAGGTGTGTTCTGTTCAGGTGGGGGCTTGGTTGTGCTCAGGTTGGTCTTAGTTACTGGGGTATTTGAGCTGGTGAGCTGTGATCTTGCTGTTTGGCTTCGAGTTCGTGGTCGTGCTGCATCTTCATGGTGGGGGTCAGTTCGCTTCATGTATGGCTCAGCGGGGTTTGAAGTGGGTAGTGATGCAGCTGCAGTGCGGCTTCTGGTCTGTGGTCGTGTCTCATCTTCTGTGTGGGTGTGAGTCTGCTTTTTACGTGGAAGTGTGGTTGTGGCATCTTGTGTGGCCCTCGTGGGTGTGGGTCTGGTGTCATTCATCATGTTAGGTACTCGTCTGTTCATGAGGGCGGGTTTCCAAATGGCTGGTAAGCGGGAGGTGTCATCTCTTTTATTCATGCTGTGTGGGCGTTTTTCTATCTCTATGGCTTCTCTGAAAACACACACACACACACACACACACACACACACACACACACACACATATATATATATATATATATATATATATATATATATATATATATATATATATATTCGGAGGTTCTCGCGGGTATTTGTATGTGGATCTTTGGTTATTCGGGTTTTCTCCCGCGTAAGATTGGAAGTATCTAGGCAACGTTTCGATGAAGTCTCATTCATCATCTTCAGGCTTGTGTCTTCAGCTCTGTGCTTCTCAGAGTGATGTGAGCTTGCAGAAGCCATAGAGATAGAAAAACGCCCACACAGCATGAATAAAAGAGATGACACCTCCCGCTTACCAGCCATTTGGAAACCTGCCCTCATGAACAGACGAGTACCTAACATTAAGAATGACACCAGACCCACACTCACGAGGGCCACACAAGATGCCACCACCACACTTCCACGTAAAAAGCAGACTCACACCCACACAGAAGATGTGACACGACCACAGACCAGAAGCCGCACTGCAGCTGCATCACTACCCACTTCAAACCCCTCCGAGCCATACATGAAGCGAATTGACTCCCACCATGAAGATGCAGCACGACCACGAACTCGAAGCCAACCAGCAAGACCACAGCTCACCAGCTCAAATCCCCCAGCAACTAAGACTAACCTGAGCACAACCAAGCCCCCACCTGAACAGAACACACCTCCAGCCAATCAGAACACGGCCAACCCCCACCCAATCAGAACACAGCCAAGCCCCCACCCAATCAAGTCACACCCCCACTAGCAGTTAAAAGGAAGAAGCAGCTGCAAGCTCACATCACTCTGAGAAGCACAGAGCTGAAGACACAAGCCTGAAGATGATGAATGAGACTTCATCGAAACATTGCCTAAGCAGATGAGATTCTGCTGAAACGTTGCTACAACTTTAAAAGAACTACAATGACGTGGGAAAATACCCGAACCAAGCCGAACACCATACATGTAAGTACCCGCGAAAACTTAAGAAAACAAATAGATAGATAGATAGATAGATAGATAGATAGATAGATAGATAGATATAGATATAGATAGATATAGATAGATATAGATAGATATAGATAGATATAGATAGATATAGATAGATAGATATAAAACAATAGTAAATAAAACATTCCATTCCAATTTAATTCTATCATTAATATTAGTTAGAATCTTAACATCTTTAACATTTCTTTTCAATTGAATATCATACTTCCTTGTGAACACTTATAAACTTTCCATAATTAATTCTTTTTTCCATATTTCTCTTTACTTATATTTTTATAAATCATTAATAATAATTAAAATGTTCCCATCCTTTCCTAATTTCATTCTCTCATTCACTTTATTTCATTTATTTATTAACAAACATTCCACTGTATTGCAATAAGTATTTTTTCCATCATTTTAATCATACATTGTTTCATATTTTCTAAAATTATCTCTATTTCTAACATCACAATATTATCTTATGTACCTTTGCAGAATCCCTTTTTCAATTAAATTTTCACCCATTATCTCTAAATACGCTTATACTTTCAATCCTTATACATTTCCCCTGTTTCTCTATATCTTGTTTCTGTCTTTTATAATTTCTTTTCCTTTCCTTCTTCCCCCTCTTCTTCTCCCTCCCCTTTTTGCCCCCTTGTCTCTCTACTTCTAATTCTTCTGTGATCCTCTCTTCTGTTGCTTCCTAATATTGTAATTATTTTTCAAACTATTCTTTTTTTTGGTTGTTTTTTCAAATCTTAAACTTTTCACTCTCTTTCCCCCCTTTCCTTTTTTTTCCTCACATAAAATTACTCGATCATTAAAGATGGCTTCTTCTTTGTCCCAACCTTCTTGTTCTACAAGTGTTTCTTGTTGTTTCTCATTGTTCCAGATCTCCATTTCTAAAAATTGAAATATGAAGCTAAAAGAACCTCTTCTTTCTTGTGCATCTTCTTTCTGTTTTTTAAGTTCCATTTTCAGTTCTTCTAAAAGTGATGCCATTTTAAACACTTTTAAACAACCACCTGATTGATTTTAATCATTTAAATCCAATAGCCAAAAATCCAAAAATCACCAAGTAATCCAAATAATCCAAAGCTGTTTCTTCTTGCTTCTTTTTTCCTCTTTCTCTTCCTGGGGTTCTATTATTTTGTTACAAAGTTTCAGTTAGAATGTATCTTTTAGGAATCTTGTTAAGGTTTCACTGTAAGTTCCTTTTAGTTCCAGGCAGTCTCCTCCATTTTTCCCGATCCCGCCCTTTAATTCTTTCCTTTTCTCTCCTTTTCTGCTTTTAAAGATTTTTGAGTATCCAAAAGTCTTTATTATCCCTTTGACATTTTATTTTCAGCTTAAATGCCTATTGATGTCAAAGTGGATTTTTGTCAATTTCTTACTTAAATCTCTTAACCGTCAGTATAAGGAAGGGAAGAAAAAAAAAAGCCAAATCCTTTCCCTTCCCTCTCTCCTTCACTGCTTGAAAGTCTTCTTTGGGAACAATGTTGTTTTTTATAGTTCAGATTCTAGGGTACCTTACGTTGTTGCTTTTTCAGTTTAACCCAGTCAACCAAAACTTTCTCTTCTTATCTTCCTCCTGCACATTCTTTTCTGGGTGAGTTCTTCTTTGAGGTGACCATTTCTGACCACTGCTGCAACCACCTTAGGGAAAGGAAGTAATGGCCAGCTGAGGAGGAGAGATGCTGCTCTCCTCGACCCTGCTGGCAGTCTCCTCCCTCTTCACCACCTCTATGGGATGGCTTAGCCCCAAATCTGGCCAGCTCGGGGTGCTCTGGCGTTGAGCATGGATCGAAACTCTGCACGATTGCAGATTTCGATCCGTCGCCAAAGAAGCTCAAACTGGAAGTCCTAGACCAAAAGTATCTTGAGGACACCAAAAGAAGAAAATTGTAATAGGTTAGTTCCCAGAAGAGAAATAATGGGTAAACACATTGCATTAAACTGCTTTGCTTGACCATGGTTTATTGATTCAGTCACAGCTAGCTAAGTTAACATACTAGACTAAGTCTTAACCCAAAATAAATCTTAGTCATTGGCTTTATGTAATTTTGTAAAGAAAACTGGATTAATTAAAAAACCCCACAAATGTTTATGGCAGTTTAGTAGTGACTAACACAGACATTACCATCTAATCTTCAGCAGACCATGTTCAATTCTTGTTGAGCAGGAAACATTATGCCTGACCAGTGTGAACTCAGACACTGTATTTCCTTCAGGTGTTCAGCAGTGCTCTACAAAATCTGATAGAATATACAAACTGAGGTAAAGCAAGCAGCAATAGCTGAGTGATTTCCTTCTTTTGTTTAAAAGCTTGCTTCCAACTTTTACACATTGCTATTATGAAGAAGAATAAGAAAGAAAGAAAGAAAGAAAGAAAGAAAGAAAGAAAGAAAGAAAGAAAGAAAGAAAGAAAGAAAGAGGGAAAACTCAAAGGCAATTGTTCCATTGCTGTCTCTGTGAAGGGAGAACATTTTATTTAAAGCTGATATTCTTTGTTTTCCTCCTCTTATTGAAAATAGGGCTTGTTTCCGTCAAAAGTAAGGTAAAAAGGAGAGCCCTGACATCTTTCTCAGATGCCAAACTGTGACTAAAACAACAGCCCCAAAGAACAACAGCCCAAGGCTAACAGACAAAGCAAAGGTTTTTTAAAGGTGTTTTCACCATCCCCGGATATGCAGAACGCATACGGGTTTAATGCAAATGTTTTCAGGTGACAAGCTTGTATCTTGTACTGCACAGAAAGGAAGAAAGGAGACCTGTATTTGCATTTCAATTGAAGGATGGCTAATGGGTCAGATATTGTTTCACAATGGTTCTCTTTACCTTGAATTTTGAGTCTTTTGTTTTGATTCATCTTCAGATCTGTTTTGTCTCCTTAGAAGCCACGTGAAAACCAAGGCACTGTCAATTCAAGAAAACTTAATTTCATCCTGGGGAAATCAGAATCAAGGAGTACCAGCTATTGAATTCTCAGTGTTTATCCTGCTTTTCAGTTACTCAGTGGTAGTATGCTACTGGTTCGGACTGGTTTGCCCAAGCTGGTAGTAAAAAAAGCCTCCCAGGATTAGCTGAGAGGAGAAAGAAGATAGGATAGCACAGGATAGGCCTCAGCTGGTGTGGGGAAAGCTGTTCACATGCACGGTAGGCAAAGCACGCCCACCAAGCCACACCCACCAAACCGGTGGTTAAACAATTTGAATCCCACCACTGCAGGTACTAGTTAGGGAGCTGCAAGATTATAACTGGATTCACGTATGATTCCACTCTCTGAGAACACTAGGAAACATGGTGCCTAGGACTTATTTGAGTTGATTCCCTTATTTTGTTGGTTTGAATTAAAGGGCATCAATTGGAAGCTTCCTCATTGCAATGCCAAGTGTTATATTCTAGGGCATTCTTTATTTTCAAGGGAGGAAAAGGGTGACATTTAGGAAAATGTAGAATGTTGTGTAGAAATGGTGGGAAACAGCAAACAAATATTTTTCTTGGGAGTGTGCTTCTATTCCCCGAACAAGAAAAAAGGTAAAGCTGTCATAATAGACAGCATCTATTGTTCTCTACAGACGGGGTGATGATGGAGAGTAGGTGTGTTCAATGAATGGCCACTCTCACCATGGCAGAGTTTTTAAACAGGCAACACTGTCCATCATTTTGTCAGAGAGCACTAATGTTGCATGCCTATCCTTGCTTTCTGATATATATTCTGCATAATACTAATGAATAAGGGGAGGAGGGGATTATAAAGTTTTGTTGCATTCCTTTGACAACTTGGATCTGTTTGTCAATGTTCCGTTCATATTGTGACTTCCTGACCTCTTATGAGGACAATGAAATGTTCTAGGATTCTCATTTTTCTGAGTACTTCCACAAAGTTGATATGATCGACCCAAAAGATTTTCTATAATTGATGAAGCACACACTGACTTACAGTTGGTATACTTCAGCTTTCTCGGTTATCCATCATACACTGGCAACAATAGTTTGTGTTCGTTGGCTTTTTTAAAGGCCAGCTTGAATACCTGACACTTCTTTTTCCATATAGGGGGTTTAATCTGCATTAGATGATCCTAGGTATTATTTTGCTAGCATGTGAAATTAAGGCTATATTGTACAATAGTTTGCACAATCTGTTAAATCTCCTTTTTGGGTATCAGAATGCAGAATGATCTCTTTCAATTGGTTGGACACTGTGTTCTCTGTGATGACCCGCCATGGCACAAAGGCAATACAGTCAAATAATTAGTAGGAGTATCTTTATTAGCTTCAACTTTGCCCCCAATGTCCTGGTTACCTTCTGGTCTGGAGAAAAACTCTCCCAAGAACAGCCTTTGGCTGCAGAGATTCAAGTCCAAAATGTTGTCAACAAAAACTTTAACTATAAGCGCAATCAAGGAAAGATGAGGTAATTAATCTGGCAGGGCAAGAGAAGGAATTCCATATGTGAAGGAACGGCAGTAAATCAACCCGGTTGGGAGGATTCCAGAAACGCAGATAACCACAGTCGACACAAGATAAACTCACGTTTGTTCCCAGAAGCCACTACTCTCAGCTTGCATCTCTTTTAAACTCTCTTCCCAGGTGTACCAAATGAAGGGAATCAGGGCCTTTTCCTCCCCCATAAGCCATGCAACCCACGTTGCTCTCTTCTCTGTTTTTCCCTACATGTCCTAGAATGAAGCGGGGGTAGGCCTGGGTCTTCCTCTGACCTCCCTCTCCCTTGTTCTACCTCTCCCCTGCTTTGCTCAGCCGGACTTTGCCCTTCCCCAGTTTCCTTCACAGCCAACGGAGCCACACTCCCACTCCCTGTCAGATGTTTATCTTCTTCCTCGGATTGAGACTCAGGGGCGTAACATTCTCCTTCAGATTATATGGCGTGCTAATTACCTGTGCAAGTGTAAAATATAAAATGTAAATCTACAGTGTTATCTAAAACAATCTATGAAGCTAAAATACGTGTCACCAAACACAAGATAGCTAAGCCATATTAAATCTGAAGTGATGAATAAAACAGATTGTAGTAATGCTAGAGAGATTCATACCATTATGTTCTATCTGATACATTGGATAAGCAACACAGGGAATTTTGCTCACTACAATAGTCAATCAATATTTTTCCTTAAAAGTTGACCAGTCCATGCTATCCATCCTGAGAACCTTTTTCACTTCTCATAAAAATTAACTTCTGTCTTCCACAGAAAGAAAACAGAAAAAGCTGTTTATTTCCCCCACCTCCAAAACCCAAGCTTCCTGTTTATTGCAACATTTATTTTTAAAATGTTATGCTATCTTTCAAAGCCAAGTTTTCCCAGGACATTTTACAATATATTAAAAATTTCCACATTCACATTTTGAGCAATAATTGAAATACACAGCCAAGTAGACGTGGGGAAAGGAACTAAGACAAGTGGGAGTGCCAAAAAAGACACTCAAAGTACAATTGGAAAGTATTTGAATGAGAGAAAAATGGGAACAGCATAAAAAGAAAATGTGGCAGCCAAAAAAAAAAAAAAGCTTACACAATTTTGAAATTAAAAAGGGTGCATAAGGCAGATAGGCAGAGGAACAAGCTTGCCAAGAAAAAGTACATACAAAATGGTCATGAATTGTAGGAATAGCAGATTGAAGGGAAAGGATTGAAAATTGAGAGAGATAGAAATTCAGGTAGTCTTTGACTTATGATCACAATTGAGCCCACAATTTTTGTTGCTAAGCAAGACAGTTGTTAAGTTTTTGCCCCATTTTTTGCCCCAGTTCTTAAGTGAATCACTACAGTTGTTAAGTTAGTAACAGAGTTGTTAAGTGAATCTGGCTTCTCTATTGATTTTGCTTGAGAGAAGATTGCAAAAGATGATCACATGATCCCAAGACACTGCAACCATCATAAATACATGCCATCTGCCAAGCATTTGAATTTTGATCACATAACCATGGGGATGCTGCCAGGGTAACAAGTGTGAAAATGGTCATAAATCACTTTTTTCCAGAGGTGGTATTCAGCAGGTTCTGACCAGTTCTGGAGAACTGGTAGCGGAAGTTTTGTGTAGTTCGGAGAACTGGCAAATACCACCTTTGACTGACCCCGCCCTCATCTATTCTCTGCCTCCCGAATCCCAGCTGATCGGCTGGGTCTTCTTTTGTTGCCCTGCACAGGAGAATGGAGCTGGAAAGCAGGTTAGTGGGGTGGGGAGGGAATGGTATTTTGCAGTAACCTTCTCCCAGGAGCGGGGAGGGAATGGAGATTTTACAATATCCTTCCCCTGCCACACCCACCAAGCCATTCCCACCAAGCCAGGCCACACCCAGCAAGCCACATCCACAGAATCGGTAGTAAAATTTTTAAAATCCCACCATTGCTTTTTACATTGCTGCTGTAACTTCAGATGGTGACTAAATGAATGGTTGTAAGTCAAGGATTACCTGTACGATGAGGGAATATCTATTTGATATGAATGATTGGAAATAACAAATAAGCAGAGGAGGGAAAATATCTGTATCCCTTTAAGAGGGGAAAGGAGGACCCAAAGAGCTACAAGGAGGACCCAAAGAGCTACAATCCAATCAGTGTGATAGCCATAGCACTTAGCACATAGCACATAGCACATATATATCTCTTCATAATGCTTTTACAGCCCTCTCTAAGCAGTTTACAGAGTCTGCATATTGCCCCCAACAATCTGGATTCTCATTTTACCGATCTTAGAAGGATCGAAGGCTGAGTCAACCTTGAGCTGGTGAGGATCGAACTTCTGACAGAGGGCGGAGTCAGCCTGCAATACTGCATTCTAACCACGGCACCACTGTGACAACATGTGATTAAAAATAATGCAGTCCTGTACAGAATTCAGCTTGGATTTATCAAGAACAGGTCTTGTTAGATCTATCATGCTGGGTTGAATTGCATTACTACTTGTGAGATAACAGGAACGCTGATTTCTGCAAACCTTTGATCAAATCCTCCATGGCATTCTGATTTGCAAGCTAGTGAAGTATAGACTGGATGGCATGGCAGTTAAGGTCTAAAAAGCACACTTAGAGATCGTTCGTCAATGGTTCCTCATTAAACTGAAGGGAGGTAGTGCGTAGGGTGCCATAACATTTAACGCTGGGTCCTTCACTCTTCATCAATTTCTTTCATGAATTGGAGGAAAAGATGGAGTGAGCATTTAGCAAGTCTGCAGGAGAAGGAAATTGGATGGGATCGCTAATAGCACCAGAAAAGGGAAATAAAATTCAAAATCTTGATAGGTGAGATCAATTGGCTGGGGAAGTCTGAGAGACTTGAAGTTCATACATCTTAAATTTGCCAAGGCTGAGAAACACAGGGTTAGATAAATGGGCTGAGAAATAACAGACAATGCAAATTTCATCACTTAGGAAATTTCCCAGCACAATGCTGAAGTCAGGTTTTCAGGTACAAGCAGAACCACAGTAAAAAAAAAGATCCTCTTTACATCTAACTAATGATATCTAAAGCAACTGAGAGATCCAGGGAAATGATCATCAGGATTCAAGACCATCGTCCCCCATCTGTCTGTGGACAATGATCACCCCACAGGGTGAATAATTCAATTTCAATGCCAACATGAATCCCTACTGGATTGAGTCTAGAAAATCATGGCTGATCAGAGCCAAATGTTCCTAGACATGATGGATTTTGCCCAGAAACACCTGGCTCTGTTCAGCCATGATTTATTTCCATAGCTTGCCTAGGAAAGAGAGATTGGCAGCAGACCTTTAATTATTCAGTTCTTCTACATCAGGGGTATCAAACTGGAGGCCTACAGGCCCGATGCGTCATGTGCAGGCCAGGCCCACCAAGCTCTGTGAAGGGAAGAAAACATTGTGATGGTAACATGACATGGCAAATTATACACCCATGTTCTACATGCAATGATCAGGTCTGTTCTTATTGCAGCTGCATTTAATGAAGTTGAGATGACTCCTTATAAGGAGGAAACTCCTAATATCTTATACTGGGTGACTAAAAGGCAAGAGTCAAGCAAACAAGAGGTTGGGCATGAATCTCCAAACATTTTTTCTAGATTTTTCATGCCTTAAAATGTCATTCAAGAGACTGTGAACATGTCATACTTTGCCCACCTCCAGAGGCCTGGATAAAGCAAACTGTAGAGTCTAGGATGATGATGTACGGTTAATTTGCTTTAAAACTATCTAAACCAGTGGTTCTCAACCTTTTCTTCACCATGGATCCTCTTTAAATCCCTTGGTCATGGACTTTGGCCAGGGGTGGGCTACTACCGGTTCGCACTGGTTTGGGCAATCTGGTTGTTAATTTTAGAATAGAATATTTTATTAGCCAAGTGTGATTGGACACACAAGGAATTTGTCTTGGTGTAAATACTCTCAGTATACATAAAGAAAAGGTACATTCATTAAGAATCAAGAATCATTTTATGGCTAGTTCGGTGAACTGGCAAATCCCATCCTTGGCTGGCCCCTCCCATTCCACCCTGACACTCACAGGAGTCCCCACGTGGTCCATTTTGGATCACAGGTAAGTGCAGGGCCTGTGCAGAGGCTCAGGGAGGGTGAAAAACGGGTCTCCTGGAAGTTCTGGAAGGCAGGAATTGGGCCCATTTCTGGCCTCAAGAGAGCCTCCAGAGCCCAGGAAGGCCATTTTCGCCCGCCCTGAGGCTCAAGGAAAGTCTCCAGAGCCCAAGGAGAGCAAAACTCCCCCCCCCACAGCTCGTTTTCGCTCCCAGGCCAAGGTGGAACTGGGTATGTCTAGTTTAATGAAAAGAAGGACTAGGCATGACATGATAGCAGTGTTCCAATATCTCAGGGGCTGCCACAAAGAAGAGGGAGTCAAGTTACTCTCCAACGCATCTGAAGGTGCGACAAGAAGCAATAGATGGAAACTAAGCAAGGAGAGAAACAAGGAGATTTTCCTTACAGTTAGTACAATTAATCAGCTTGCCTCCAGAAGTTGTGAATGCTGCAGCACTGGAAATTTTTAAGAAGAGATTGGATAACCATTTGTCTGAAATGGTATAGGGTTTCTTGCTTGAGGAGAGGGTTGGACTAGAAGACCTCCAAGTTCCCTTCCAACTCTGTTATTCTGTATGATGATGATGATTCCTGCCTGAGCATGGGGTTGGGCTAGAAGACCTCCAAGATCCCTTCCAACTCTTCTATTCTATTCTATTCTATTCTATTCTATTCTATTCTATTCTATTCTATTCTATTCTATTCTATTCTATTCTATTCTATTCTATTCTATTCTATTCCATTCCATTCTATTCTATTCTATTCTATTCTATTCTATTCTATTCTATTCTATTCTTGAGTATCTCATCCTGCTATTAAGAGGCCACTACTAGGATCAGTGGTGCTAACATCATCCAGAGATAGAGTTCTCCTCAAGCCTAAATGATTTCAGAAGCCCTTTTAGAGGCATCCAAGATTAGCAATGCTTCTTGAAGAAGTAGCATTTGAGAACACATTATCTTTAGATTTTGTTCTCATTATGCCTGCTATGATAGACTTGAGTTGCCATAGCAACCATGGCTTGAGAGCGTGCCTGCAGCAATGTCTACTTCAAGGCACCCCATAAAAGAAAGAATTTGGGGCTTGGGAGGAAATGGAAGCAAAAACTTTTCTCCTTCACTTTAGTCTACCCTGGTTTGCCAAACAATGCAATACAACAGTTCTCATGCATGTCCTAATTCTTCATGATTTGAAAATGCTGCTTGCCCTTTAAAAATTATTTTCGACTGGACTAAAGTTTCCTCCACACAACATCCTGTTTTGCATAGTAGCCAAGCAGATGCCTTTGAGAGTGTCACAAATCATAATTTACATTATGTTCTAGCCTCAAAGAGAACACACACTAATTCAGACAATTTAAAAGACTAAACTACAGCTGAGACCAGAAACCTTCCTTTGGGCATTAATGGACAGACAAGTAGAAGAAAAGCCAATTTATACCAGTAGTGGTGTTCTACCGGTTCGGCCCGGTTCTGCTGAGTCGGTAGCAGCGATGAGCAGCAGAGACCAAACCAGTTCTTTCCATGGCTCTGCTACCCAGGCTCCCATACTCACCTTTATCCTCTGAATTTGAATCTCAGCTGCTTTGCGCGGCACAGAAGAGTGCTGCGCGGCAGCTTCTGAAGCAACCAGGATCGTGCCGGCTTGCAGGAGGTGAGTTAGAATGCCTCTGCGCCTGTGCAAATGCCGCTGCACCTATACAAAGTGCATATTTGGCGCATGCATGCACGCAAAGTGTATGCACGCACACAAATGCGCGCACGCCAAGCCACGCCCACTGCACCGGTGGTAAAAATATTTGAATTCCACCACTGTTTTATACATGAAAAAAAATCTATATGCTCAAAAGTACCAATATAGGAGAATATTTGTAGCTCAGGGTTAAAATGAGGGGTCCTTGGTGCTCTCTGAGCTTGCTTGTTTTCTCACGGATGTTTTATTACCCAAACTATTTGGAGATTCTCAGTCATCCAGGCCATGGTTGTCCCAAGCACCTTAAACTAGATGATATCAGTGCTGATGTTACTTAGTTTGGGCAATGATACATCTGTAAGAAAACAAGCCAGCTCAGAGGGCACCAAGGGCCTCTCATACTCAAAAGTGGAAAAAATTCAACACTGCCCACCCTGGAGGAATGGTTGGTGACAACAATGATGGAGTTTGCAGAGATGATCAAACTGACTTCCTTGAGAATATGTACATTTATGGCTGACTGGAAACCCTTTAGAGACGTTTTGCATGAAATAGCAAACAATGTACTTGGGACTTGTGTTTTTGATAATCAGAGGAAAAAACTAAATAATAGAAAAAGCGAGCTCTTTTTTTGAAATCACACAGTGAAAGATAGCTTTGTAATCATATTTTCTGCAAAGGGAATTGGAAGCTTGTTCTTTTTTAATCTTTCTGCGTTTTTGTCTTTGCTCTCTTTGTTTTCTTTATTTTGGATTCATTTGTGCTATTTTTATATGTTCCCTTTAAAACTTTTAATAATAAATATTATGTGTGTGTGTGTGTGTGTGTGTGTATAGACAGAGAAAGAGAGAGAGGGAGAGGGAGAGAGAGGGACGTGGGGGGGGGAGAGTCACAAATAGGACACTGAAGGGAGGGATCTTCTATTCTGTTGCTCTCCAAAAAACATCTCTTCAATTGTCTTTGAACATAGATGATTGACAACTGCCAAGTCACTAATGAAGTCAGCAATTATTTCGCTTCACAAGATACACTCCTATTTTTCTCTTTCCTTTTTTTAGATTTTGCCATTTTACCCTGGCATTCAAAGTTTGAATATAAGCAAATGATAAGAAAATGCATGGGGCCTGATCCCCGTGTTACATTCTCGCACTAACCCTGAAAGGAAGGGCAGGGTACAAAATGAGCAGCTCACCAGCATTTCTTTGTGGCTCACAAAGCATCTTCCAAAGTGGGGAAGGAAAAATATCTGGATCCTTTTAAAAAACAAGAGGATTTTTGAAAGATTCTAAACATGATTTCCTGAACTTCAAAACGAGGCATGAATGCAATGCTAAAATACGATTGTCACCTTTATTAAAAAGCCAAAATTGAAGCCTAATATTCCAGGTAACAGCAAGTAAAGAATGCATCTCCCTGGAGAGACACAACATGGGCTTCTCATTTCCCTGTTGTGACCATCATGTCATAGTGTTGGAATCTGATTGTGGTGCATTCATGCAGGGGAGAACTGAAAACCATGCCATTAAAAAGAAAAGCAAGAAAGACTATGGATGAAGCCAGACTTAGCTGCCTCTGTCTCATTCAATATCTCCTGGGACCTCGTGTTCAAATATTTCATGTCATAAAATTATTTTTCAAAGAGAAGAGCTCCAATCGTTGATAAGGGTACCATCTGGAAGAAAAAAAAATGCAAATTGCAAATTACAGATAGGAAAGACTAGCACTCCTTCACTCAATTTTGGGAGAAAAATGTGACCCTTTGGGCCAGCCATTACCTTCCTAATGCCCAACAATTGTTGATGTCCATCCTACTCAGTGTGTACAATATCTTATCATAGTGGATTATTTTTCTATAGGTTTTTTGATAAACAGATTGCCTTATCATTATATATGCTCTGCATATTGGCAACTATTTCTCCTCTGCTTTGTTACATTTACATCTGGGGTTTAATCTGAAAATGAATTCACAAGGAGTCTAAATCCAGAACATATTTCACAGTGCCAGGAAGACACTGTCCAGATTTGTGTAAAGTGATCAAGAAAAGACCTCCCCCATGCATACAGAGCTGTATGTAAGGACATTTTGCTCAAGCATTTGAACAGAAATCCAGAATGAAATGCCTATCTATAGTAACACTACATACTGCATCATCTATGAGTGATGATAGGTTGCATGGCAAACTTCAAAATATATTGGTTCCTTATTATTCTGAGTAAAACTTCTTTTTTAAACTAATGCACAAATCTATTCATCAAATGTCTGAACATAAATGTTTTATCCTTGGGGAAACTTTCTACCATGCTCCCATATTTCCTACTTAGACTCAATTGAGCTTAAAAAAATCTTCCAAATACAGTGTTGATGACTTACACTATCATTGGCTAACTTCTGTGTGCTTAGATAGCTCTGCTAGTCCAATTATTACTAATGGTGCTCTCCATTAATTCTAAACCTCCAAGCATGTGACAATACCCTATAAATGAGAGGATAAAGCAGCAGGTTGCTAGAAATGAATTTTCTGAGAAACCTAGTGCGGAGGGAGGGTTGTGAGAATGTGTACAATGGCTAAGAAAACCTCAGAGTTTGTATAGTATTTACAATGATGAAAAATGCATGCCATGTGGCATGCTGCTTCTCATGACCAATATAAGCAGAGTGTATTAAGGGTGATTTGTATAGTGGCTACCATCAAGTTGGGCCTAAACAATTCTTGCATTGGGAAATGCTTTTCATCTTAACCAAGTGACAACCCACAGGACTCTAAAGGACATAGCTAAATGTCTATGGAGATTCTCAGTCCTCCAGATCATGGTTGTCCTAAAGATGCTTTTTTTCAAGAGACAACTGGACTTTCTGCTTTTTCTTTGAAGATGCTTCACTCAGTGGTGGGATTCAATTTTTTTTACTACTGGTTCTGTGGGCGTGGTTTGGTGGACGTGGCATGGGAAGGATACTGTAAAATCTCCAGTCAGAGGTGGGATTTGCCAGTTTTCCAAACTGCTTAAAATTTCCGCTACCGGTTCTTCAGAACTGATCAGAACCTGCTGAATACCACCTCTGGTTTTGCTTCTCATCCAAGAAGCTTCTACTCCGGAAAGCTTCTTAGATGGGAAGCAAAACATTTTCAAAGAAAAACCAGAAAGTCCAGTTGCCTCTTGACAAAGCACCTTTGGGACTCTAAAGGACATTTCAGGGATATCTCTGAATCTGTCCAATCTCCTTTTCCACTGTTGTCCCATATCTTCTCCTTGCTTTGTTTACCAAGGGTAGTAATTTCTTTTGAGTAAATTCTTTGCTTGAGTCGCATCCCCACAACTTGTTGATCATTTCCTCAAGGGAGCAGTCAGTTGTTATTTCATTCAGACTGATTGATTGGTTATTTTTATGCTACTGTTTGTAACTGTCTTCAGATTTGTAATTTGAAGCCATCCATCTCTTTTCTCCTACTTTTTCCTCAATGTCCAGCTTTCAGAGACTTATCTTAGCTCTAGGAAAAATACATTGCTCTTCTTATCTTTGTTGTTTTAGAAATATCCTTATCCTTCATGATCTTGTCAAAGTTTGTCATGACCTTCCACTGTAGGATTTATCTTTTCTTTACATCTCTAACATGCTGTCCATCTTTATATTTCTAGAGCCTTCTCCAAATGATCACCTTTATGTTGGCTGACATACTTTTGATCTTCTAGTTATCTAACCTTTATTTTGTCATATGTGGCCTTATTCTTCTTGATAAGTTTTTAAACAGAACTTTGTTTACATGAAGAATGAGTAAAACTGATAAACTGCACATATCTCCTTCAATATAAGTACCACTAAATTTGAATATTTAGCGACTCCTGCTCAAATGCTATGATTGAATGAATTCCCAAGAGAATAGAGGCAATCCTCAACTCACAACCGCAATTGACCCCAAAATTTCTGTTGCTAAGGCAAGACAGTTGTCATGTGAGTTTTTGTCCCATTTTACAACCTTTCTTTCCCCAGTAGTTAACGGCATTGTGGCAGTTGTTAAGCTAGTAACACAATTGTTAAGTGAATCTGGCTTCCCCATTGACTTTTCTCGTCAGAAAGTCACAAAAAGTGATCACATCACTCTGGGACAATGCAACTGTCAAATTCATGCCAGTTACCAGGAGTCCAAATTTTGATCCTGTGACCATGGGGATGCTGCAATGGTCATAAGTGTGGGAAATGGTCATAAGTTACTTTTAATAGTACCATTGTAACTTCAAACGTTCACTAAACAAATAATTATTAGTCAAGGATACCTGTAGAAGTGGACACATTTGCTACATGGCAAAGAGTAATCTGAAGGAAATCTAAATACATACTAAGGTGTATACAGTAGATTCAAAATAAGAAAAGTATGGCTGGAAAGTGTTCCTCATCTGCCACTCAAATTTATTTAAATATTTCAGCCATATAGGGGTTGTTTTTGACAACAATGCAAAGGTGGAGTTCTTTCTTGTAGATGGATTTTTCTGGTCTGACTCCTATATGGATTCCTCCTAGCTTCATCCTTCCTGTTTGCCATCGTGAGGTTAACTCTAACAGAAGCCTCTATGCCTGCCAGTATCACTCTTAAGTTTTAATGGATTTGACTTCTTTTGAATGAGAGAGAGAGAGAGAGAGGAAAACATCTATGGCCACATGAACATGTCTTGTTTGTGGTTTCAGGAGCCTCACGAAATTGCCTTCATCTTTTCATCAGCCCACCATCAGTCCTCCCAGGACAAATCTGACTGACTGAATTCATTGGCATGATGAATGTCATTGGTGATGACATATTAGGACTTAAGTTCTGTTCAATTCCTACCAGTCATTTGTGGTTGCTACAGACATGTTTTCCTTCCTTTCCTCTCTGGGCACTGCCCTTCATGGCCATTTTGGATTGGGTTGAACTCCTGAGTTCTGGAGAGGTATCTACCTCATATATTTCTGATGGGGACATTCTGTAGTTCTTGCTGGATCTTACTCAAAAGTTCCTTATCTACACAGGGTGAACATTGTTTTGAAAGTGTTTGTTAAACAAAGGTCTAGCAGTATTTGAAAGCCTGCTGGACCTATATTTTTTTTTAAAGCATTAATGCTCCCTAATGTGATTGCTAACCTGGAAGGTCCATTTAAATAGGGAAAGATAACCAGCTGTGAAAAGCTGATTATCTCTCAAATGAATAACTCCAGGTTCTCTATTGCCTCTGCTAAGAATGGATGTTGTGTAGTTGTGCTATCTACTGATTTTCTTACTTTGAGTATGACACCACCATTTTGCCTACCTCACAGGTTACTTCTGAAAGTTGCCAATCAGCATATATTGATTTGGGATAAAAATTGATGATTGACAAATACTTGCAGGAACTGGGTAAATGTAGTCTAAAGAAGAAGGACTTTGGGTGACAGAGCATAGTAGTTTTCCAATATTTCAGGGTTTTTTACAGAGAAGTGGGGGTCAATCTATTCTCCAAAGCACATAAGATAAGCTAAGAAGTAATGGGTGGAAACTTATCAAGGAGAGATCCAACCTAGAATTAAGGAGAAATTTCCTAACAGTGAGAACAATTAATCAGTGGAATGGTTTGCCTTCAGAAGTTGTGGGTACTCCATTACTGGAGTTTTTAAGAAGAAATTTGAATGCCATTGGTTCAGAATGGTATAAGTCTCGTGCTTGAGCAGGGGGCTAGGCTAGAAGACCTCCAAAGTCCCTTTCAACTCTGTTATTCTGTATTCTATTTTCTTCTCCTGTCAATTAGCCTCTTTTGGGAGAAGTGTTTAGCACTCTTTCAGAAGAGCAATAGACCCATGTTCAGAAATAGCTTCACTAACAAGTAATTGGCATCAGACAGCACTCCTGATGGAGACATGCCATAGGTAACTTGTAAAGTATCTGAAACCCCTGTCCAAAGAACCCTTTCACCACTGTTAAAGGCTGACAGTGATTTGTGTTTTCTTCTTTTGCCAATACAAGAGAGTGTGTTAGAGGAAGTCGCTGTAGATATCTAGCAATTGTTACCCTTTGTATTATCCTGCATTAAAACTGGAAAGACAGCACCAGTTACCTGCCTATCAGCAAAGCAAGGTAAGGTTTGGATGTCTGGACAATGCAACATATGTCAACATACTTTTCTGCCAGGGCAAGGACTACAGGCCAGTATGTTAACATAACTGTGTGAGAGAAAGCCCTTAGGCTATTCTTGCGGTATTGCTCTGTATACTAACGGTGCTTGACTCTTCTCTAACACATAGTTTTGCAGGTAAGGAGATAGATATGTTGGGTGGGAAAATTCTATGAATATTTTTTGGGGTGGTCTCATATTGAAATAAGATTTAGCCCACCTTTAAAAAAATAACATAGATTTCCCACTCCTCCTGACACATTTTTTTCCCCAAGCACTATTTTGGTTGACCCTAGCAGCCAGTCTATGTTTCTGAAACAAAAAATGCCCTTGGAAATAACAACATACTATTGCGATCCTCTGAAGTTGAGAAAAACACAGGAAATAAATAAATAACTGGCAGGGTAAATTTGGACGGGCCATTACCGTTTCTATAGGCTTAATCTAAATTAACTGCTTGGGTCTTTTAAAAACCCAAAGTTTGGATATATCCATTATATTCTCCAGCCCCCTTTCCCCAATAACAGAACATGCTGTTTCTTCTCATCAAATATGGACCTCTTGAAATCATTTTAACCAATGAAAGAAGGCAAAAGATGAATTTCATAATAAGATATCCCACCAAGCTTCACTTCCAGGAATACTTATGAGGATTTTATTTTCATTCTGTTAGCTGAAGCGCAGGTCTTAAAAGTCAACAGAAGCTCAGAAAATAATGATGGATGTGCAATCAGAAGTCTAGTCTTTCTTGGTTATTAAAATGATGTGAGGATGAGATATTTGCCTTTATCCTTTGTTAGCTGTTTAGCTGGGGACATTGTGTTCAGTACAAGAGGAATGAAAAGTCCACATGAAAGGAAAGGAGAATTTTTCTAATGTCATGGCTACGATGCTTGAGTTAAAATCATTGGGTGACCTTAAGTAAGCCACTGTATTCATTTACCTCTTTTTTAATTGAAAAAACCTTGCTGCAAAAATCTGATCATGATGCCTTCATAGGTTACCAAGATCTAGGGTTATTGAAGGTAGTGCTATATCTTTCTTAAATTTATCCACCAGTCATGAAGAGGTGGAGGAGCAATTTGCGTAACTGAACTTTAATTTCTGGAATCAGAGGCGAATTATATTTTTTAGCCAAGGGGAGGCATCCTTATTTTTATTTATTTAATGTTTTCAAAGTCTGCAGAGAAGAGAGATGGAGATTTTTCAGCCTGGGGAATGGGTGTGGGTTTAAGAGAATTCAAAACAAATACGTAACGTCTATTAGAAATTTAATGTATCTGTTTTTGGATTTGCTTCTTTTTTTTAAAAAAAAGAGAGAAAAATAACAGCATAATTTTAAAAAATCCCATGGTTTTGCTTCTGCAAATAGAAATATTTCAAGGGACTCTAACCAGGGGCATCTGGGTGCACACGTATTAAAAAAAAAAATCAAGATAGCAATTGGAACTGCAGTTTTGCCTCTCCCTACTTACGTACATAAAAAGGGGACAACTTTGCACAGTTATGGCAACTGTTTTGACTTTTTTTTTACACCTCACCCCATGGATGTCCTCCTCTGAGGACCACAAAAATGAGTGTGAAGGTGCCATGTGAACTGTAGGTTGTCCACTTCTGGTTCCCACATAGTGGGTAACAATTTTTGTTGCTTACCTTTTGTATTTTAGTTTGAAACATGCATCAGAATGTATTATATGTTAAAGAAAGGTCCATAAAAATGCAGGATTTTCCAAGAATCTGCTTCTTGCAGAAGCAAATATTTCTAGGCTACAGAGATAAGTACCCTGACTTCATGTTATAATGGAACTGAGCTTGATTCTTGTTAACTATATCAACACAGCTATGCAGTTTTCTTGCCAACAATACAGAAGTGGCTTCCTTTTTTGGGGATATTTTTCACTTCCCAGACTATAATACTGACATTTCTGGTGGCCTCCTCTCAAATATTTGTTTGATTACTTATGTAAATTCCTATTTTATCCTTCTTCTAGGGGATCAAAGATTGACATAAAGTTCTCTAGCTTATCTCTATAATAATCTCTCTCTCTCTCTCTCTCTCTCTCTCTCTGGTGGGTGTGGCAGGCTACCATACAGGGGTTCCCACAATATTAAAAAAAGACAAGGTGACAATTACGAGCATGCATTGCACATTAAAACCTAAGTGGAATTTCATTTATATTATCACAGCCATCATTGGGATGTTTTTGACCACCTTATATGGTAAAGGTAAAGGTTCCCTTCACATATATATATATATGTGTGTTAGTCGTTTCTGGCTCTAGGGGGTGGTGCTCATCTCCGGTACAAAACTTAAGCTACAGGAGATCTGCTAAAATGATATGCAATTGTAAGTAAGTTTGTTCGGTTCCAAAAGGTTTGATACCTAGGTGAGAGAAGATCATAACTTCAATAAGTCTGATTTCTCCAGCAATCAAGACAAAACCTTCCTTCCCTTAATTATCAAAGGATGAATTTCACTGGATGAGAACCCCCTGAGAATAAAGACAGTTAGAATTCCAGTGGGGGGGGGTCTTTCTCCTGGCCCCCTTTCATAATGAAAATTTGAGTGAACTTATTTGGAACCACTAGAGGGGCAAAATTGATTCTCCATGATTAAGTATAATAAAAATGCCTTCTTAATTTTTTTTTTATCCACATAGAATGCACAGAGACTTACTGCATCCCCCCCTTCATTTGAGAGAGGGGGGTGTCTTTAATATGTTCCCCCTTCCTTGAGAGTACCCATCATTCATCATAATGGCCGGCCTGTTACTAGTTAATAATAAATGTTCCCTCTTTTTCTTCTTTAATTCATATGTTACTTGCTTTGCTGGAGGCAAGCACACTGCTGGAGTTATTACAGCTCCCTTTAAATCTCAGAAGGAAGCCAGTTCATATGTGAAACCTTTATTGACGAGGCAGGATACTGGCGGGGTGAATCCAGCAATTCTGATGTCAGTGGATCTATTAGGATTTCACCCACGCCATCTGCTTGACTGCAAGCCTTCGCCTTCCCCAGAACAGCAGGGAAGGTCTAGACAGAATCTGCTGGTTTTATTTATTGCCTTGCCAGGTTCTCGCAGAAAAGTTACACAGAGCAAGCTTAGCTTTTCTCTCTCTTTTTATTTCAGCCTAGGCAGCTGAAATCTTTTCTCTGCATTGCTGAATGCTTTTCAATGCGGGCAGGTTGGGCTTTCCTAAGAAAATAGCTTAGACTAAGGGAAGGGAAGGAGATGTTGCTGGAAAAAGTAGAACAAAACAATTCTAATTTTCAAAATTTAATTTAATTGGGAATTAATATAGTAATGCATATTAATCTTTTAATTTCAATGTTGGGGTAGATGGCAATAGGTTTAGATTTAAATTAGAAATAAAAGTTTAGGGGCTGATGGGCTGAGCAAGTAGACTGAGCAAATGTAGCTTGGCTAATTTGTGATTCAACGTTTCTTATTTTAGGTTACTATTTAATTGTTCTGTATCTTCTCCGTTTCTCTCTTTCTCTTCACTCTATCATCCATGTGGATAAATAAAGCTGTGTTGGGGTTCTTTTGAGACTGCTAATAACTGGGTTCTATTTGGCTAATTAAAAATTCATATGCAGAAAATGATTTTGCTCTTTGTAGCACCTTGCAAGGAGAGAAAAATAGGTGTGGGGCATTCTCCCTCAAATACCCGTATGATGGAAGTTAACCCAGGATGAAACCTCTAGTCTTCAGGGAAATAGTGTAGGAGAATTCAGACGATGGTATGAACACAAGAAGTTCTGCAAAATAAGCCAGCCCCAGGGATGGACCCATGGGGGTTTGCAGGGGTTCGGGAGATCCTATAGCTAAGATTCTGCACAGTTCGGAGACCCCCCCCCAAATCCCACTCTTGGCTGGCCCCACCCACCCCATCCCTCCCCTCCCAGGAATCCCCTGCAGCCTAATTTGGATGCAGGTAAGTGCACGGCATACACAGAGGCTCAGGGAGGGTGAAAAATTGGCCTCCCGGAAGTTCGGGAAGGCTAGAAATGGACGAGAGCCTCCGGAGCCCAGGGAGGCCATTGTCACCCTCCCAGAGGCACAAGAAAAGCCTCCGGAGCCCGGGGAGGGAAAAATGCCCCTCCTACTGTGGTGCAGGAGGCTGACTAGGCCACACCCACTATGGCCACGCCCACCCAGCAACCAGGCAGAGAACCCATTGCTGAAATTTTTGAAGCCCACCCCTGATCCGCCTATATATTGGGGTCTCAGATATCCTTCAGAGTTGATCTCCTCCCACATCCTCTTGTTTACACAGATATGATGAAGGAGGGTCACGTTTAGGGTGTCAGAACTTAGACCTGGGACAAGATAAAAGTTAATAGACTGATAAAGAATACAATATAAAATATATAACCGTTGGATGAATGTATAAGATTAAATCATAATGAAAATTAGAATATCTCGTATAAAATGATGGAAAAATAGTCAAATGAATGTTTAATAATTGATATTATATAAGCACAAGCTAGACCGATAAGGTGAGAATTTATATAACTTGTGCGTAAAAAGGATAGCACAAAAGATTGTAACCAACTGACACACTGTATGTATATAATTGAAAGAGGGCTTTATGTTTTTATGTTTTGTTCATATGTTTGTTTTAAAAAATAAAAACTTTGTAAAAAAAAAAAAAGAACTTAGACCTGGGACAAGGAAAGTTTTGTAATGTCAAGAGCCAAACCTCGTGTGTCAGACCTTTGCTCATTCGGCCTTCTCTGCCCACATCCTTTTCTCCCCTTGTTCTACCACCCTGTTCACAGGCAACCTTGAGGGAATTCTGAAGATGCTTGTAGCTCAAGATGAGCAAGAGTTGCATTTTATGGTTATGCCTGAACCCACATCCCTCAAAATGGGCAGAATCAGGATGCTAAACAGGATTCCATTCCCGTGGGAAACTAAGCAAAATAAGGTCTGTAAAAGCAAAGGCATCATGGCATCATGAACACCTGAATGAAAATTTCTTTTTAACAAGAATATGAAAGGAATTTGACACTGATTTTAGCCAGGATCCAGGCAAGCAGGCAGGCATGCTGATAGATAGATAGCCCTGATCTTTTTTGTTGGTCTCCTATCCAATTATTGGCTAGGGGCCAATCTTACCTGCCTTCTGGATCTAGAAAAGATCCACAAGAGTCTGACACTGGCCAGAACTGTTCATAGCTGCATATTTTTAGGCAGCTTACTCCTACTGTTTATTTAGTAAGATGTATATGGCCATCTTACAGCATATGCAATAATCTTGGGTAGCTCACAAGAATGGGGTGAGATGGGACGGGATGGTATAAAATAGCAAGGCAAGGCAAGGCAAGGCCATGAAAGAGAATCGCCGAACCAACTCCAAACAACTCCAGTGCCCCAAAGTGACAATGTACAGTTTCATTGACCTTTATTGGATGTTTTACCCCACCCTAGCCAAGCACTTGGAGGAAAAGCTGGCCCTTCCAGGCCTTCCAGAAGGCTAAAGGATGGGGTGTACCAGATCTCATAGAGAGGATCTTCCACAGGGAAGGGACAGCTTCAGAGAAAATGCACTTATAAATCCCACTTAAGATATATTCTATCTAAATTAGTATGTAAGTGTTGATCCATCCATCTCCTTCTCCTACTTCTTTCTTCTGTTGTATTTCCATTACATTGCTTCATCTCATCACAACCCCACGAGCAATGCAGCCTTAAGTCATCTTGAGCTGTCTGGTGTTAAAATAGAATTTTCTTGTTTATCCTGCAGAGTTCAAGACCAATTTCAAGGTATATAATACACGTTTGCCTTTGTCATTCATTACCTGGAGGATGTTGGAAAATTATACTCTCAGTAATTTCCAATTAAATTTCCAGTCAGTTCCTATATTCAGATCAAAACAAGTGCACATGCTACTCAGTTCAGCAACGAAAAAAGTATACCTTGATGTTTATTTGTTAAACATTCCTAAACATCAAACCAATCAACCAATCAACCGGCAAAATAGATAAAAGATGGGTAAAAGGAGGGGGGGAGAGAGAGAGAGAAAAAAAAGAGAGAGACAGATGCGCGCGTGCGCGCGCACACACGCACACACACACACACACACAGAGGCATGTAAGTTGACCAAGAGTTTGCATTATTTATTTATTTTGTAAATATATATGGCTACCATCTCACATGTGTGACTCTGCATACAAAGTTAAAATACAAAAGGAGCAGAACAACATAACCAAAAACATAAAATATATATAAAAAAACCTTTCAAAACAATAAAAACCACTAAACACATAAAAAAGAAAACAACCCAGCATATTTTGTATCACTTGAAGCTTCTGTATGCTCTTCAAGGGCAGCCCCTACAGCAACATTCAATAATCCATGTGGGAGGTGATCAGGAGGTGATGACTGGGTATAGGGCCTCCAGGAATGAGCATAACTGGTATACAACTGAGGTTGTGTAAGGGCTCTCCTAGCTTCAAATGCCACCTGTTCATTGAGTAAGAGTTGTGGTTTCAAAAGGATACTCAGAATATGTACCAGATCTGTCTGGAACAGTGTCATTCCATCCATACCTATTGGATGGGGAAAACCTCAGCACCTTCAGAGTTGGGTTAGTGTCAGGGTTCCAAGTACCCAAGGCAATCAAAACTTTGAGGCCAAAGTGTTCCTCAAAGTCCAACTTTATTAAGCGTGACATATTGGCACATCTGGTGAAAACCCGACTCTGAAGGTCCCAAGGTTTTCCCCACCCAAATTAAAAATCAAAGTTCTTCCCCCCAGTCCACATGTCCATCACATGGTCCAACCAGGTCACAGTCCCAAATCCAGATGGTTTCTGTCCATGCCTCTCCAGCACCTGGTGAGAATGTCCTTGATTCCGAGGAGAAAGAATTTTATTTCGGCTACAAGTCCCCAGCTATCTCTAATCCCCCTCTCCCATTCCCACAGCTTCAACCAGCCTTGCTGTGGTAGTCCAGAAGACGCTCCAAAATGGCTTCAGGGATGACACCGATATGTGTCTATATTCACATCCAAAGGACCCAAAACTTTCCATAGCCCCTAAAAACAGCCCTGTGTGTAATTAGCAAGGAGTGACCTTTGGTTGTTCCACCTCTAACCCTTTGATGTAGCTCAGAGGTCTCCAAACTTGCCAACTTTAAAACTTGTGGACCTCATCTCCCAGAATTCCCCAGGAAACAAGTCAAGTTGCCAAATCTGGAGAGTCCTGATGTAGATAGGCAGCAGCAGAATAGTAGGACACCCGGTGGTACCTCTTCTCTTCTGTATCACAAGGGTGGGGGGGAATCAGTGGATGGGGAGAATGTATACAATAGAGGGAAGTCAGGTGACCACAGGTCTTGAAATTAAGATAGTTAGTGCCAGAATAGGGATCAGCAATTGGAACAGTCCAGTGGTGGGATTCACATTTTTTTAACCGGTTCTGTGGGCATGGCTTGGTGGGTGTGGTATGGCTTGGTGGGCGTGGCTTGGTGGGCATGGCATGGGAAGGTTACTGCAAAATTCCATTCCCTCCCCACCCCACTAACCTGCTTTCCAGCTCTGTTCTCCTGTGCAGGACAACAAAAGAAGACCCAGCCAACCAGCTGGGACTCAGGAGGCAGAGAATAGATAGGGGCAGGGCTAATCAGATGTGGTATTTGCCGGTTCTCTGAACTACTCAAAATTTCCACTACCACTTCTCCAAACTGGTCACAAAACCTGCTGAATACCACCTCTGGAACAGTCCACTTCATGAGAATGTTTGGGGAAGTACTTCAACCAGTGAGGGGGTCAAAAACATCTAACGGTGCCACAGTTGTGATATTAAAGCTGTCCTTCAAGTATTCTGGCTGCCATCTTGAGTTTTTTTTACCTCCTCCCTGTGGATAATTCTGACTTCAATTCCACAGGGGGAAGGGTTCCTTAGAATCATTCTTGCACAAAGAGATATGTATTTGTAGGGTTGAATTCAATGATAAACAACAACAACATGTTGTATTTATAGACGGCCTGACTCCCAGCGCCTCTGTACTTTGTGCTGCTATGGGCATGATATTTGCTTCTGTAAGCAACAATAATACAATCTGCTGGTATTCCGTGTTTTATCAGGCTTGAGGTAACAGACTGCTGAAAATAACAAATTATGTTCTTTTTCCCATCTTTCTTCTGAAGAAAAGAAGGTAACAGCTCCCTTGTGGGAGTGCTGCTCCACATCCCAAATATGTAGTTGTGATGTTCAGTTTTATTTTCAACTTTTCTCTTTTTTGGGGGGTGGGAGTGGGGAGATGAAGAAGAATGGCTTGGGGCGGGTGGCATGGAAAGAACACAACAAGAATCGAGGTAGAAATTGGCAGTTGCATTGTCATTATGGTCACAAGTACATCAGAAAGCTCTTTAGCACTGTGCCTGATTTCACATAACATGTTTGAGTTGGTTACTGAATCAATCCATTTTTAGGTTTACACAGTTCACTGAATCACTAATTCATCAAAATGGCTGAGTTCACACAACATGCTAGACCACATATTCAGAAACACCCAAACTCGTTCTAAACTGAGCTTAGCATGTTGTGCAAATGTACCTGTTAGGTCTTTCCCTGTGACCTGGCACTCATGCTGTGTGAATATAGTCATTGGAACTACCAACTATCACAGCTAGAGCAACATAGCAGGAAAACAAGTTCCCAAAGAAGTTTGTTCCAGTTTTAACTTAATAACATTGTAATTTGGGCTCTCTAGTGACCTTCACTCTTGATTTAGGTCATCCATAATGCAATGTCAATCATCATCTGAAAAGATTCCTTAAAAGGTAGCTCAGTTCTTGCTAAGTACATTTGCATAGTCATCCGGGGTGTTCTTACAGTATGGTAAAAAAAAAAAAATAGCAGCTTCAAAGATATGATTAAAATTCTGCCTGTTTTTTAATGCAGTGCAATACAATTTTTAATGTGAATGTCACAGTTGCCGTCCTGACTTTCTGACTCTCTCTGCTGTAGGTATCTTGACAGCAAACTGAACTTGGTTGACCAATGTCTTCTTCAAGTAATTTTTTCCTAGCTCTCATCCTGGTAGATTCCCACCCCATGTACTAATCAGATCCAAGACTTTTTTCCACATTAGCCACAGTTGACTAGATATTGCCATTTAGCTCATCCTTTGGTGAAAGGGCTAATTTTTAGAACTGTCAAAGTGCACTTATTGGAAGTTATTTGTGACTAATTCCAAACCCTCAAATCAGCTCTGTTATAATTGTTTGGGAATGAATATACGGAGAGGTGTCTGAATAGGTGCATGGATCATGGTTCATAATCTTCCAGACTATACAGAGGAATACTGAATTTCTATTTAATTTGCAGAATGTATAAAGTACATATTGACTTATACATAACCAAATTTTACTCAAATAGGTGTCCTCCCTCTTATCCTCCTTCCCTTGGACTGGGTCTCTGACTACATATCCCCAAATTTTCTGAGGGAAGCAGAGGGATGGCACATAATTCTGCTACTGCATTTCAAAAAGCATGTCATTGGCATGACAGTGGCACAAGACATCCCTCTTTGCCCCATCTAAAGACGCCTGTCAAACTGCTGATTGTTGGCGTTGGGAGAACTGCCTGATAGATCCAGGGACATTTCCTGCTTTTGCCCTGTCCTTACAGAACACCTACCAGAAGTCTTAGGGAAATACTAGCATCTTTACTGCAGATCTAGCCATCTGTCAAAACCATTCGCCAATGACAGCAGTGTTGCAATTAACAGATGCTGGCCCATTGGCTGGTGACATTAAGAAAGAGGTGAGAGCAAAGTCAAAGAGTTTAACCAATGGCTTGGCTTGGCTTCATATTTCCTGCACCTTGGAAATCAAGACACCACCATCTGGCAGCAAGCCAGCACACTGACAATGAAGATAGCGAAGTTAAGGCTGTTGTTATCGTATTCTCCTGGCTTAAAGAAATGGGGTTAGCACTTTAACTGAGCTGGGGAGAAAGAGCCTCTGTCTGTTTTGTCAACATAGCTTTCCATCCTGCTGCATTCAACTTGTTTCAGTCAGATGTAACTCGGTTGGAAGCAGCTGCTATTGTTCAGATGAATCTTTGATATTCTATTTTCAGGGTTTACCAAAGTCCAACTAGCATAATAATGCGTGGAAACAAATTCACTGCTGGAAAGGTGCACAAATAAATATTCCTGCACTGTGCTACATTATAATGAAAACACAGTTCCTTCCTTCCTTCCTTCCTTCCTTCCTTCCTTCCTTCCTTCCTTCCTTCCTTCCTTCCTTCCTTCCTTCCTTCCCAATCTCTTATTTCATCTCTTCTCTGTAAATCTGTAAGTAAGAATGGTTAATTATTATAATCCAACAGCTTTGCAAAGCAAATGCAGAAATCTGTCTTTTGTTATCCTGTCCATCTGAGAATGCAAAAACAGATCTCTTGGCAGGCTACTTTAGATAGTGGCATGGTCTGGATAGGTCACACATTCTTTCTGATCTGATAGAACAATGTTTCTCAAACTGGCAATTTCCAGGTGTGTGAACTTCAAATCCCAGAATCCCATAACTAGCGTGGCCATTGATTTGAGAATTGGGGGACTAAAGTTCACAAACCTGGAATTTACCAAGGTTAGACAACATGTGACAGAGCGTGTATTTGATATAGTTAATAGAACTATATTCCATGTTTAATAATATGAGTGGGTGTCGACTAGTCAGATTTTCAATCCAAAGCCATGCAGTTCCTTTTTCTCTTGTGCTGACCAATTCTTGATTTTTCTTGCCCTCTTCTTCACCATTTCTGCTGTTTAGGGAGATTTTCAGTCACCCAGGTCATGGGTGTTCCAAAAATGCTTTTTCAAGAGGCAACTGGACTTTCTGGTTTTTCTTTGAAGATGTTTTGCTTCTCATCCAAGAAGCTTCTTCAGCCCACAGCCCACAGTCCAGTTGCCTTTTGAAAAAGTACCTTTGGAACATTATAAGTCTATCATTCTAACTGTTTTTTCCTTATCCGCCTCCTTTATCCAGGCTTTATTTTATTATTGTTATAATTATTATTATTATTAGCTCCAGGAATTGATAAGATATTTTTTTTTCATTGTCCCTTCTATCCTGCTGGTTTGTATCCTGCAGGGTTTTGGAAATGTCAGTTAGTTTTTGGTGACACTTTGATGGTGAAGTATTTCTTTGATTTCAAATTAGAATTGCTTTGAGAGTTTAATGGTAAGGTTGTAATTCAATGAAGAAAGCTAAATGTGATTGCTAAATTTGCTAAAACTCCTAATCCTGTATCATCAACATTTTACTTCAGATATTTGGGACTATATAAGGTTTGAGTAAGAAATCCTATTCCACAATGATTATTTCCCCTTTCTTTCACATTGAAATTATTACAAAATATGACTCTTTCTTTTTCTCTGTGTGTTCAAATGTTTATCAACTGGTTCAAGTCCATTTGAGCTGACTCCAATCTCAGATTAGAAAAGTGCGTAAGGTTAAAGTCTGCAGTCAGCTCCAAATTTTTCTGAAGTATTATCTTATGACAGACTGTTTCACCAATATGGCATATTTTGAACTGAAAACTTTAAGGAAGGCACTGATTTGAAGTATATTTGTGGCCTTTGTTTTGCTGTCATGAATCTGGAAAATTTCACAGCAGTCTGTAGTGCTAGTGGGAGCTGAATGGGTTTAAACCATATCATGTGGTCTTTAGAATGTACTGGTTTTTGTTTTGTTTTTTACATTAGGAATTGGGCATTGTTCCCCATTGATTTACATCTAATACCACTCTATAAAGCCTTAGTAAGACCACACTTAGAGTACTGCATCCAGTTTTGGTCATCACATTATAAAAAAGATTTTGAGACTCTAGACAAAGTGCACAGAAGAGCAACCAGGATGATTAGGGAATTGGAGTCTAAAACATATGATGAAGGGTTGCAGAAACTGGGCATGACTAGTCTAGTGAAGAGAAGGACCAGGGGAGACATGATAGCAGTGTTCCAATATTTGAAGGGCTGCCACAGAGAGGAAGGGGTCAAGCTATTTTCCAAAGCTCCTGAAGGCCAGACAAGGAATAATGGATGGAAACTGAACAAGGAGAGATTCAACCTGGAAATAAGGAGAAATTTTCTGACAGTGAGAACAATCAACCAATAGAAAAGCTTCTCTCCCGAATTCAGGGGAGCTTCATCACTGGAAGCTTTCAAGAAAAGACTGGACTGCCATCTGTCAACAATGGTGTAAGGTCGGCTTGGGTGAGAGGTTGGACTAGATGATCTACAAGTTCCCTTCCAACTCTATTAATCTAACACCTGCATCTCTAATCAAGCCATGAAATGGAACAGCTTCTCACGTCTGCTTGATATATAGAAAATACTCTTTTTTAAAGAGAAAACAAAGCAGGTATAGGGAAACGGGTGGCAGAAGAGAGAACTGACAAAAAAGTGTTTTGCTTGGCAGGAAAGGTTTCACCTACGTGCAACAGCTTTTGCTTGGTTTTTGAAATATGTTCTATCCCTGGCACATGATAAAACTTTTTGAGTTAAAACTACAGAAGCAGATGAAATATTCAAGTTGAGACATTTGTGTTGAAAACAGTATTTTAAATTTGGTTTATGTTATGTTCCTCCCACTTCTTTGAATATTCTTTGAAATTCCTAAGTGTTCACCCAAGTTTGGTTGCCACAGTTGATTGATATTTTGTTAAGACTGGCACATGGATGTTGAAGAAATAGTTTGAAAGGACAGAATGGGGAGGAGAAGCGTGGTGAAGATTTAATTATATTTCCTTTTAATTTTTTGTTTTTTTGTGCTTTAATTTTTCAGCCTACTGGTCCTTATTTTGCTTTGCTTTGCTTTGCATAATACGAAACTGGATTGTGTGATGAGTATCATTGTAGGTACTTCTAGTGCTTCTGAGATCTTAAATAGCATTTTTATCCTTCAGTGGTTGACCAGACTTCATTTTTGTCCCCTGCAAGTGTGACATCAATGTCTTTTTAATCATAAAACCTTCATCTGTGTCCCTCACTAGAGAATTTGCATTTGGTTAAGCAAACATTTGCCGCACAAATATCATTAATTTAATCTCAGATGGAGCTTGTACATCAAAGAATTCATTCTTGTAGTTCTTGTAAAATTATTGGAAAGATCATGATTAAATATAGTAGAATACTTGAAGTTTTCCTATTATTTCAATCCTAGTCAAATGCCAATCAATTTTGATGAGCAGAAAACAGGAAAGGAGCAGATTTGTCCTTTATTCAGCCTATTTCTTTCTCTGACATCCTTCAAGGATTGACCAAGGATACCCTGCTGTGAGCAAATTATCCTTGACATCTGCCCCACAAACCAAACTATTCAGTATATAGAGATGGGGAAATTACATCTTATGACACATGAGGTACCAGTTGCTTCTCTTCATCCCTAGCAATCATCATCATCGTTATCATCACCAACATCCCTAATCATTTGCTGCCATTCTGTGACTTCCCTTTAGGTCTGCCCATTCTGTCTTAACAGGCAAATAGATGATTCAGGGCAAGATGCAGATGCCTAGACCAGCCTGCTCACCCTGATGTCCTCCAGATATATTAAATTTCAGAGTCACAGAAACAGCATGTTTCTAGGAACCAAACTTTAACATACCTTAAAAGGAACAGACTGGTAGAAGCTAGCCAAAGGCACTGCACAGGCAATCTTGATGCTCAGAGCCTAACAATGAACCCTTCTACACAATTCATTCACACTGTAATCCAGGGTACACACTGTAAACAGGACCCCATGTTCACCTCATCAGCTGCAGACTGCAAATATGTTCAGCAGCTTGTTACTACCAGCTGAGAGAATATGAAATACAAGTTAGGAGGCAGGGGCCATGGAGAGAAGAGAAATGCCCTTGAATGCATATACTATTTGAAATGAATTGATAGGAAAGTGGGGGATGAGGGAGGGAACTAGTTCCCCAAGGTTGCACACAGATAATTTTTTTTGCTGTTTTCAATGGAGCATCGCTGGTTTTCAGCCAGCCCTGGGTGATTGATGGGAGTGTGTCTAGGAGCAGATGGGAGAAAAAAGT
The DNA here is from genome assembly GCF_049901735.1 of Notechis scutatus. Lineage (NCBI taxonomy): Eukaryota > Metazoa > Chordata > Lepidosauria > Squamata > Elapidae > Notechis > Notechis scutatus. The sequence continues at coordinate 16,452,029 of NC_142011.1, read as the reverse complement.
CTTGTGTGGTTGGACACTCTATCTGGGGTTTTAAGCAGCATTTAACACCATCCTATCCCACTGCAATTTCACAGGGGTTTTGTAGAAACCATCGTATTTTCTTTTAGGAAGTTGTCATTTGCTCCTACTTTTCTCTTAGCTAAAATGAACCTCTGACTTGATAGTAGAGTAGATACTTGTATGGGGTAAATCTCTAATTTAAAGTTTGGCATTTCTAACAAGGCTGAAAACAAACAAATAAACACAACAAACAAAGGCTAAAATCCTACTGTTGATTAGTGTGAACCTTGCACTAATGTTCATAGATGGACGAATAGTTACAGGGGTTGCTGTGAAAATGTGTATGACAAATTTTTTTGCAGCATATTTCCATCCCTGGGAGCATTGCAAAAACCTAATGATGACAGCATCCTTTCATATTAAAAAAAACTGTTTGCCAAGAGAGGAGGGGACAGATCTTTTGAAGTTACAAGTTTTATTGAAGTTTGATAATGACCTTAACTGGCAAGGAAGTGTAATAATCTATAACTGGACTGCTTGTCTCTGAGAATTATTTTCCAAATGGCAGGCTTTCAAAGTCTGCAAAGTGTTTTTGTTTTCATCAGTTTTGCAGTCCATCTTGGAAAATGTCCTCCCTGGATAGATGTCATAATTGCTTCTGAGGTCAGAGTGATAAAAAGAAAATAATGCATTTCTCCTTGGACAACTCCTTTGTACTGTTCTTGGATATTTGAGTATCAAATCAAATACCTTTATTACGGTCTTTGCTCAGCCTTTGATATCTGAGTGATATTGGTGAGTGTACTCAGTATGGAAACAGTATTTTGGTCTGGGTTCTGTAAATTTTCCTACTTCAGAGATAACAAAAACAAAAATTTTAAAAGTGAAGTTAAAAGACCCAGGCTTGCTTACAAAAACACTCTGCCTATAAGAAGACATGTAAAAGTCCCTTGACTTTCCAGCTGCTCCCACAAGTAGGGGTGGTATTCAACAGGTTCTGACCAGTTCTGGAGAACCAGTAGCGGAAATTTTGAGTAGTTCAGAGAACCGGCAAATACCACCTCTGACTGGCCCCGCCCCCATCTCTTCTCTGCCTCCCGAATCCCAGCTGATTGGCTGGGTCTTCTTTTGTTGCCCTGCACAGGCGAACAGAGCTGGAAAGCAGGTTAGTGGGGTGGGGAGGGAATGGGGATTTTACAGTATCCTTCCTCTGCCACGCCCACCAAGCCACACACACCACACGCCCCGCCCACCAAGCCAGAACCAGTAGTAAAAAATGTTGAATCCCACCACTGCCCACAAGAAGTTGGAATCTTCAAGATTCTCCCTCCCAGGTGGGTCCACAGCCATCCCAAAGTCATCATGTGCCCCCATTCAAATTCGGGAGGGGACCTGCCAAAGAGCCAGCTCTGGCAGCAAACACAGCAGATCATGGATAAGAGAAAGAAAAGTTCTTTCCCTACAGTTGCCATTTTGGAGAGGAGTCCAATATTTCCTCTGAGAAGGAATTGTGGAAACTGAAGTTCAAGACTCTTAGAAAGGCACCAGATTGACAATCAGTGCCCTGTGTAATTAACCCTAGGTGAGTGTTATGGAGATAAACATACATTCTTCCTCTTCTAATCATATGGTCTCTTTTCCTTTGTTGGAATTATAGATTATAAACTGTTTGAAAGCAAGAATTCATCTTCCTGTATCTTACAAACTTCCATGAGTCCAAAATGATTGCCTAGATAATTGACTAGTTTGCCAGTTCTACTTGTTTCTGCTAGCCTTATCCAGGATGGAGAAGGGGTCATGCATGTAACAAACATCCTTCTATATCCGATTAAGTTCTTATAGACTAAGTTGTTATCAGACTAAATTCTTATACTCAGTTCAGCATCTTCTTACCCATAGTCAACTAGGTTTCTCTGGAGATTCCTTCTCAATTCTTGTTCCTCAGCAAACAATATTTGAAAAAAGGAATCTTTCAAATCAGGAACTACCTCATAGCTGCCATGACTAATTAGCAGTAAATAATTGGATGAATAATTCTATAAAACTAATGAACATCACCACATCCTATACTGGGTCATCCATCATATTTTGTTTAAATCATTTATATGACAGGCTGCCCTCTGTTTTGAAATATCCTTTATTCCAGACTTTCTTCATGGGTGTCCATGGGTAGTAGCTGGAGTGAAAAAAGTGGCCTCCAAAACTTTAAAAGGTTACAAGATCATGAAATCAGATGCAAATTTGCCATAAAACCCAGAAATCTCTTCAAATATTGTGCAAAAACACCCCCAAAGGAAACCCAAATATATTACACAATATTCAGGTGCCAGAAAAGTTTGATGGCCCCTGGTTTATTTAAAGTCTGGTCTGGTTTAAATCTGATTTAAAGATAAGAATCGATGTGTTGTTTTTGTCCATTTATGGTTAGCATCTGAGCAAAAGGAACACAAATACATAAGTCCAAAATCAGAGAAATGCCGGAAGTGTCATCAGATACCTGGATCATGCTATCACATGTGGTGGACGTGTGGAAGCCAGGAGATACTGGACTAAAATTCATACATGGCTGGAAAAAATGACAAAACAGCACATAGACTTGAAACCAGAGATATTTTTATTGGGTATCTTACCTGAAAAATATAGTAAACAATTGATATAACTGATTTTTAACAGCAGCTAGAATTGTATTTGCCAAAAATTGGAAAAGTGAAAAAATTCCGATAGAAGAGGTGATGAAGAAAATAATGGAATGTGCAGAAATGAATAACTTGACATTAGAGAGCAAGAAGATAAAGAATACTATAAAATTTGGGATTTATTTTATCAGTGGCTAGATAAGAAAACAGGAAAATATAATATAATATTACAATATTATAGTAATGATATGAGAATGTAACGATATGCTATAATTCAGCAGTCGCCAACTGGTGGGCCATGAGAAAATTTTGGTGGGCCGCAGAGAAATCTCACCCCCAGATCACCCTCACAAAGCAATTAATCCAGGCTGCGCAGAAACACAAGGGAACCCTCCCCGCCCACTCACTCCTTACCCGGTAAACTTGCCTGCTAAATTGGATGATATGAATTTATAAACAAAGTCTAATAAGAAGTTATAATATGTATAGTTGATTCATATAATATGAACTTTAATAATGCATTTTGAAGGGAAAGACTGTTGATATTGTGCACAAAAGATATGTACCAACCAACACACTGTACAATGGAAAGATGGTTTTATCTGATGTTTTATGTTTGTATTTGTCAATGTTTGTTGTCAAAATAAAATAAAAAACTTTGGGGAAAAAATACACGTCCATTACATAGTGACATAAGCTGCATTCACAACGGCACAAAAAAGCGACTCAGTTTTTGCCTTAAATGATCATGGAAATCCAGATCACATAGTTACTTTATGGTTCATTGTGTTCAGTGATCACAAAAAAATTGGGTTAATTGTGCAGACTGTACTTAAGTTAGTTATGGATAAGTACATCATGAAAGCAGGCATACATTGGAATGCATTTTAAATTGTTTAGGGTTCTAGGAAGAAAACTTCTCTTTCCTTTTTTTAAATAGTAAAAAAAAAGTGGTAAAGTCAGCTATTAAATGTTTAGGGAATGCTACTAAATCCAAAGTCCTTGCTCTTTGCCTCCTCCTCCTCCTTCACTTGACACATCTGTATTATTTACACAGTCATTTCACAGCCCATTTGTTCTTTCTGGTTTGATGATCTATAAAATATTTCTATTGCTAGTTTCAGTCTCTGAAACATCTCTGATTACAGCCCATAATGACACACTAAGACAGTCAGTCTCTACTTGCTTAAATCTCTACCTTCAGGTAAGACTAGTGTGCCCTTCTTCCTCCCCTTCTCCAGTTTTCATTCTGGCACATTAGAAGCTTAAAACTCCATGCAAGGAAATTTTCTTTGACAATCTGAATATTTCTCAATGTAATATTTATAGCACATAAGGCTGCTTGCTTCAGTCCTACACAAACTTACTTTTGGCATGATTGCTCCACCCCATTCCTTTCCAAAAAAAGAAATAAACTATATTTATCTATGTCACATTCTGCTTTATTTCATGAACAGGATGAATGGTTCTTTCCAAGTCTGTAGACAGCAGACAGCAGTGAGTTTCTCCTTAATTGTTCTTGCAGCAAAATCCAGACGTAGAGCTTAACTGAGATGTTTTGCAAACTTGACCAAGATTCTGGAAGGTGTACATGAGGAGAAGCTGGTGTGAACAGTCTCTTAAAGCTTTATCTGGAAGCTTAGTGTTGCTTATGTTGGGATCATAATGACATTATTGAGGTTGCATCCATGTTATTCTTTCCATTCTCTATGTGCTGGATATTAAGGATTAAATGTCAGCTTCCATTATTCCCCTTTGGCTGAGTGCTAAAATTCTTCATTCTGCCCAATGGTGAGATTCAAATAATTTAACAACTGGTTCTCTGCCCTAATGATTTCTTCCAACAACCAGTTCACTAAACTGCTCAGAAAGTTAATAACCGGTTCTCCCGAAGTGGTGCGAACTGGCTGAATCCACCCCTAATGGCCTCACTGATTCCATCCCTAATGGCCTCAGATACTGTGATGTAAGCTGGATGAGTATGACTTTAACATAGGGGCTGTATATTAGAGAGGCTTTTGCAGAGGTGTAATATATATCTAAGGTTGTCCCTTAAGCCCCACTCCAAGTAAAACCAGCCAGGTTTTGGGGGTGCACCACAGCATAAAGTACCTTGTTCTTTTAATTCCCCCAACCCCATAGAATCTGAAATATTTAGTCCTACTCATACTGAAGGCATAAAACGGCGTCTGGGGGTAAACTCTTACAATACTAGACAACCCAGTATCAACAGTAGAGACCTTCAAATTTCTAGGTTCTATCATATCACAAGACTTAAAATGGACACCTAACATCAAAAACGTCATCAAAAAAGCACAACAAAGAATGCTCTTTCTGTGCCAACTCTGAAAGCTCAAATTGCCCAATGTTTTGTTGAGTCTGTCATCTGCACCTCTATAAGTGTCTGGTTTGGTTCAGCAACCCAACAAGACAGACACAGACTTCAGAGAGTAATTAAGACTGCAGAAAAAACAATTACTATCAACCTGCCTTCAATCGAGGACCTGTATACTGCATGAGTCAAAAAGAGGGCTGTGAAAATATTTACAGACCCCTCACATCCTGGACATAAACTGTTTCAACTCCTTCCCTCAAAACGATGCTATAGAGCACTGCACACCAGAACAACTAGACACAAGAACAGTTTTTCCCTGAACGCCATCACCGCTAAATAAATAATTCCCTCAACACTGTCCAATTATTTACAAAGTCTGCACTACTATTACTATTAATCTTCTCATCACTCATCCCTCATCTCTTCCCACTTGTGACTGTATGACTGTAACTTTGTGACTTGTATCCTAACAATTTATATTGACTGTTTCCTAGTATGATTTGATTGCTTATTGTACCCTATGACTATTATTAAGTATTGTACCTGATGATTCTTGACTCTTGACGAATGTATCTTTTCTTTGATGTATACTGAGAGCATTTGCACCAAGACAAATTCCTTGTGTGTCCAATCACACTTGGCCAATAAATAATTATATTCTGTTCTGTTCTGTTCTGTTCCGTTCCGTTCCATTCCATTTCATTCTATGAAACCTACAGGCCACAAACTGAGCATCCTATGTTGTAACAATTAAATAGGCTGAGCAATAATTAGAAGTGAGCTGGACAGTCTCTGAAGCGATGACATCTAGTTGGGTTACCTGGGAGGATCCCAAGGAATTAGACAAAAGACCTTGGTGACATGGACATTGCCCCCTGCCAGTTTGATGCCTGTTCCCCTTGACTAAAATGTACTGCCAGGATAGGGATTAGAAGCTGGGCCTGGTTGGCTATGAATGACGTAGCACAGAAGAAACAGAGGGCAATCTCTCTGAAGAGGCATTGGTGTGATCCTCATTAAGACGCCAGTCTTGACCCCAGCTGTATTTCAAACTTGCCCTTTTTTGGTAAAGGTGAATGAGAAAGAGGTAAGCCATCAATTCTATAGGGCTTTAGAAAAAAAAATGGATTATCTGGTTCTGTCAACCCTTCAAGATTGATCAGACTAGGAGCTCAATGTCATGTAGGTCAATAGTACTTTTAATGTAAAGCTATAGTAACAGAATCCTGTGAGTCTGAATGAATCCTTTCTCTCCCCGACCTATTTTTATGAAAACTAGGGGAGGTCTCATCTGAGATGTTTATTCCAGTTATTTGACTGTTGTCTTGGTAGCAGCTCTTTTTGCTGAAATTGCATTGGCTGTTCTTATTGATGACCTAAGTTTGGCTTAAATGGGAGGGGTAGTAGTTTACAACTCTACTAGATGTTTTAGCAGTCTCCAACACCCACCCCAATTCCCCGCCCCATTTTTTTTTTTTGATAATGACAATAATTTCATCTTTCATTCATACAGTATGTTGACTGGGTACATATATCTTGTGCTAACAATCATAATTAATATTTTAACCAATATAGCAATAATAGCATTTTCTTTGTAAATCACATATCATTTCCTCTTATATTTATTATCCTTATAACCATCTTGACTAATTTCTTTATATATTCACCTACTCAATTTTAACTTGTTTTATTTTCTAACTATTTATAAAATAAATCCCATATCATATAATATTCAGTTTCTTCTTTTTCTTTAATTTCCAGTGTTAATCTATTCATATCTGCACATTAAAATATTTCCTCAATCATTTTTCCCTCTGCTGGTATTTTTTCATTTTTCCAATTCTGCACAAATACAATCCTAGCTGCTGTTAATATATGTACAATCCCCACCCCAATTTTTCAGCCATCATGACCACTGTTGTCACAAGGCTTCTAAAATATGCCATGTTGGGAAAATTGATTGAGAAATTTCCAAGTGAAATGAAATACCAACTATAAAGCCAGTAGGAAAAAAAAAACAATCTTCTGAATTATTAAATTGGCAAATGAAGAAAAACATCTTCACAAATATATACAGTAGACTTCTGTATTCTGTAATAGCTGTCAATGAAAGCAGAAGCCTGTTATACTGCATTTCACATAGGACTTGACTTCTAAGATAAACTGATTTTGAGAATTTTGATTTATAAATTATAGCTTGAAAAGCTTCCACTGTTTAGTGTTTTCTATCATGTATCAGTTTTATTTAGACTCATCTGTATGTTTGAGTATGAATAATAAGATAGTTGGTTAGACAAAATCCAAATATATATATCACTCTTTTGTGAGGTTAGGGTGCATCTTAGATTAGAACAGCATTTGTTCAGTTATAGTTGGGACAGAAAAAAAAACCAAAGTGTTTCTTTATATGGTACATAATTAACATGTTGAATTTGCTGCCACAGTAAGTATGTGGTTAGGACCACTGGTTTAGATTGTTTTAAGGAGGATTATACAAATTTATGCATAAGTAATCAGTGGCTATTAGTCATGATACTTAAATGGCACCTTATCAACATCAGCTTCTTTAGTACACACCAGGTGCTATACAAAAATAGAAAACACAAGTTTCTGCCTGCAGGCTCACAAACTAAAACACAAAATGACTGAGACAAAAGAGGAAGGGGAGGTGGAGGCAGAGGAGAATGTGGCATGTCAGTTGGGAGAGAGTAAGAGTAAGAAAGAGCATGAAGATGCATTATCATTAACTGAGGAATATGGAATTTTTTTTAAAAAAGATCAAGTATTTATCAGAAAAATTGCTTAGAAAATTTATATTTCTAGTTCATTTTCTCTGGTTCGGCATGGCTGACAGCAAACAAATAAAAAAACCTGCTTTTACTCAAGAGCTTCATTCTGGTCTGTCACCAATTTGACATTTCCACTGCTTCACCTGAACTAGACACAAAAGACAGATGGAACAGAGAGATGTTGTTATTAGTATATTAATGATATCCTGTTCAAAAACCTTCACAGACTTCTAAAAACAGCCCTCCAATTAGTGATATGGGATGACTGCAATCTTGTGAATTTCAAGTTCAATGGGAAACTCATCAAGAGAAAGAAAACTGATGATAGGGTCATTCCTTCTGATCTCATTCTTCCAGCACAAATCAACTATCAATGCTTCTGGGCCAAAGCTAGCACTGAAACCTGATTAATATATATTTAGGAATTCAGTTGTCTAAAAAGTAGGTCTTACCTAGCAATCATTAGCTTGAGGATCTTGCTAAACAACATAATTGGGACTATTATAATAAGATCAAGAAGATTTTTTTAAAGGAATGGTTTCTCATTGATCATCTTTAGGTCAATGGTAGCTATACCAGTTTGATCTTCACCCTCCTTTCTTGCCTGCATTTCAGTTGTTCTGAATTTTTCTTAGAATGTGGTACCCAGAATTGAAAATGATTTGGAGTTCGAATCAGAGTAATGCAGAATACAGATGAACTATTACTTCCTGAAATTTGGAAATGATACTTCTAGCAAAATTACCTAAAACTATATTTGTCCTTTTAGCAGCAACATTACACTAGTAATTCAAATTCAGTTTATCATCAGCTACAATTCCAGGATTTCAATTTGTTATCTACTATTATCTAGCTACATATATTTAGGTATTTGCTTTCTGTAGCTCCATGTGAAAATGTATTAAATTCAATTTCTTAGTCCATGTAATACCTGTAGAGTAAGGAAAATGACCTTGATAGAAATGTGCAGGAATGTTTACTGTCAGGTGCAAAGAATCAGAATCATGTGTTAAGTTGCAATTCCGAAAGAATTTATTGCTCAAGTCTATACACATGAATCAACTGATGTTGAATACTCATTTATCCTTCCCTCAAAACGCTACAGAGAACTGCACACCAGAACAACTAGACACAAGAACAATTTTTCCCTGAACGCCATCACTCTGCTAAACAAATAATTCCCTCAACACTGTTCAACTATTTACAAAGTGTACACTGCTATTACTGTTAATCTTCTCATCATTCGTTATCACCCATCCCCTCCCACTTGTGATTGTAGGACATTGTCACTTGCATCCTTACAATTTATACTGACTGTTTCCTAGTATGATTTGATTGTTGATTGTACCCTATGAATATCATTAAGTGTTGTGCATTGATTCTTGATTCTTAATGAATGTATCTTTATGTACACTGAGAGTATTTACACCAATCACACTTGGCCAATAAAAGTATTCTATTCTATTCTATTCTATTCTATTCTATTCTATTCTATTCTATTCTATTCTATTTAGAGCCAGATAAGAGTCAACAGAATTGAAGAGGGATTGGGCAGGGATTGTTTGTGGCAACACAACAACTTTAATCTGAAGATGTGCTTCATTCCAGGCCCAGACACAGTTCTGCCCGCTCTTCTCCTAATTATATAGGCAAAGGGATTGAAATACTTTTTAGGTACAGAACTAGGATAACATTTAGAAATGTAGATATCTCTCAGGGCATTCAGAACCAGGGGTGGGATTCTCCCAGATCGGACTGGTTCGGGCGAACCCCTTGTTCCGACAATCAGCTGTCTCTGAACCAGTTCTCCCTGACGGGGCATGTGGACCTGCCTGCCCACCCCTGCTATTTTCTGTGCTTTATGTCTTTTTGTTAGAGCACAGCTGATTTGCGCCGCAGAGCGGTTCGCCATGCCTCAGCTGTTTTCTTCAGCTGCAGTTGAAAGTAAGTATCAGCTTTGTTAAATGTGGAGGATGCGTGCAGAGGGTGTGTTTGTCACGTGTATCACCAAACCGTTTGTTATACCAGTTGAATTGCATCCCTGTCCAGAACTATGAGGAGAAGAAAGAGGAGGAGGCCCAGCACAGACTTGGAAGATTCTGTTATTTTAGCCAATCTTTATAAAGTAGTTTTAACTTCCTATGGATCTTCCTATGGGGCTCACATCAATCTGGCACGTCTGATTGTCATCGGGAATTCCCTATGTGTCTATTAAGCTCCTGCTCTATTGAAAACCTGGTTCTTTAAAAGTGTTGGTGGGAAACATTCCATCTTCTCAAGGAATCCTGAGCCAAAAGCTGTATTAAATAATTCAACCTGGGACCTTTTGCCATACTCAGAATGGCTGGAATACTATTTCTTTTCTCTTCCTATGATTTTGAATGTATTTACAGCATTTTCCCCCAGTTGATCTTAAATACCTTTTGCCAACTTTAATTTTCCTCACAAAAATCTCTAAAATTTCAGATAATCCTTTGGTATTCTTGGGTGATTCTTTCCATCTCCTAGGTGTGCTTTTTGTTATCAGGATTTTTATGCAGCAGCACTGTCTTTTTATGCAGTTTCCATTTGTTTTAACCTCTAATTTTTATCATTTCTGTCTTCTCCCTTCTCCTACCCATTTTGGGCTCCATTAGCTTTTTTCCTTCTTCCACCCATCCATTAGCTTTTCCTACAATTGGATCCTATTATCATATATCTAAACTTATAGGTCTATACCCATATGAAACTATGTGATTGGGCTTAGTTTTTGGGGAGGAAAATAAGGGGAAAAATGTACCTCTGCCTACCAGCATCCATCGGTATTCACCAGGCTAGTGTCCTGTCACTGTGCGATTGAGTTGAGGGCTGTTTGGAAACTGAAACAGTATTTGCTGTGTGAGCAAGGAGGCAGCAAGGAGCTTAGGCGTGGCTTAGCTCAACTGTTCTGTACTAAAGCTGGTTGCTGCTGTGAAACTGAAACTGAAATTCCTCTCCTCTGCTTGTGTTTTGCATTTGGAACAGATTTCTTTTCAGGTGGGGAGGGGGAGTAGAACTCCTTAGCATCAGAGCATGTTAATAATAATATAGGAAATACTAATGCTCTGATGGTCATTTCAAAAAACCCTTTCTTAGAGAGCACCTAGAAGCCAAGAGAAACATATGTGCCAAATTTCAAGTTTGTAGGCTCTGGAGATTTTGTGATAATGTGTGAGTGGTATTTCGCTTTTATATATATAGATTAAAATCTGTTTTCTTGAAGACTATACAAAAACACTATTCTGGATCTTGACCAAATGTATATATTTCTTAATTCAGTTTCCATAGCCACCCATGTCACTTCCAAAAGATCCACAAAAATAATTAAAAACAGTAACAACATAATCTGCAACAAAACACCATCAACTTCCTTGACATAACCCAGGTGGCAGGAAATTTCTTTATATCACACGTTTGAGGTTTTTCCTTTGGGACTCTCAACATCAGAAAGTTCTCTTACCACTGATTTTAGTATTGAAATTATTCTTTAAAGTCACTTTTACTTTGAAAGAACAGGAGGAATATTATTATGATGCTACTGTTAGAGAATCTGAGATTTATACTACTTGCTACCATAAAAAGAGGAGAAAAATGATTTATTGGAGCTGGGTTGTGCCTATAGTATTCATGGTTTGAAATGAAGATGTAAATAAATAAATAGCTTGGTAGGAGTCAAACTAAATATACCAGCATTCCTAATATGAGGCACTCCAGATACATTAAGGTTTCAACTCCAGGATTCCTTGAAAGACATACTTTTATTTTTTCCAGGAAGATCATTTTTGCAATTTTGTAAATACCATACATTATATCTTGCAAATGACATCACATTCATAAGAGGGAGGTACCACCTGGCTTTTTGGAGCCCTAAGGCTCCCTTTCTGGCAGGAAGGACCAAAAATCTGTAGAAAAAAGATAACCTAAGCTAAAGGAAAAGCTCAAAGGATTCTAAACTTATTCCGAAGCATAGATCTGCCTCCACAAGGTGTTGTGCCTTAGAGGAGTATCACTCTGACTTGAAGTGCAGGGTGTCATAGAGTTACATCACTCCATTTGAAGTGAAGGGTGTCATAGAGTTATATCACTCCACTTGGTCCTGACACAAAACTCTGTGTCAGGACCAAGGAATCAAGTATGATGTGAGGTTATTTCAGAATAGTTTCTTTATTGTTGCTTGTCTATAAGCAGAAATCTTGCCAGGCTAAAAGCACTAATCTGCACAACTACTAGATATACCCTATAATGGCTAGAGAGGGTCTATCTTATCCCATCACAAAGATTCCCAGTTATGTTGTTTTTCTGGCTCCGTGGGAAAGACGCTTTCCCTTCTACGACTCTGAGCTACATTGGGCCACATCTGGATAGACATCTAAACTGGTTGCTTTGCTTCTGCTTCTAACAGTAGCTGATGAATATCTGCCACTGTAACTAAACCAAGAGTTAGTTGCTTTGCCTCAAGAATGGGTGCCATTCTGTGGCTTTGTTTCAGGTGGAGCTTTAACGAGTATGAGTCGGCAGTGTGCTGCAGCTGACCAAAAAGCCAATGCAGTCCTAGGCTGCTTCAACAGAGGGATGACAGCATCAAGATCACGGGAAATGATGGTACCACTCTAGTACTTCATTAGTGAGGTCAATCAGGGATGGGATTCAGCCAGTGTTACCACCGGTTTGGTGATGTTTTGTGTGTGCATGCGCTTTTTAGGCACATGCACATGTGTAAAAAAAAACCTTAAGCTGTGCTGCCCGGACAGCTGAAAAGCGCTGCGTGTGTGTGCACAGCGTTTGAAAAGCCACTTTTTTCCTGCTTTTTCAACCTCAGCTGTACCGTGCAAAGCAGCGGAGGCTGAAAAAGCAGGAAATAAAGGACAGGTAGGAGCTCAGGCGGGCAGGTGGGCCAAACAGCAGCAAACACAGAACTGGTTCAGTGTCTGCTGCTCTTCAGAGCTACCGGTTCTTTAGAACCAGGCAGAACTGGTAAGATCCCACCCATGAGGTCAATACTGTGTCCAGTTCTGGACAGCATGGTGCAAAAAGAAGAATTGAAGCCCTAGAAAGAGTGCAGAGAAGAGCAACTAAGATGATAAGGGGCCTGGAGGCTAAATCATATGATGATTTAGCTAAAGGGACTAGCATGTTTAGCCTAACAAAGAGAAGGCTTAGAGGTGACATGATAGCCATCTTCTAATATTTGGAGAGTTGTCACATTTGGAGAGGGGTCAATTTATTCTCCGTTACACGTGAGGTAAGGATAAGAAGTTAACCCGTGGAAGCTCAACAGAGGGAGATTCTGTTGTGGCCTGCCAGTGGCTAGCAGAGCTGACAGCAGAGTCGGATAGTGAGGAGGTAGGGAGGAACATGGCCAGTCCCAGAGGCTGAGGAGGGCTCAGGCGAGGGCTCTGTGTCAGAGGCAGAGAAGGGGCCAGGGCAGTCTGGCAGTTATCAGCTGCCTTCAGAGTCGAACAGCAGTGAGGTGGAGGAGCAGCAGTTCCCAGCCTAAGCATGGGCAGAGTTGCCAAAAGAAAAGAACAATTACGAATAAAGGGTCAATGTGGGAGTAAAGCCACAGGTGGACAGTGAATGGCCCCTCCCATAGGAGTTAAAAGAGGAGCAAAAGGGGAGGGGCTTTCGCAAGAAACAATTTCTTCGTTGCAGCAGTGTGAAGATCTATCTGTGCATCTCAGAGAGTCTGTGCCGAGTCCTTCCTTGTCAGCACTGTGTCTGAAAATATTTACTTGGCAGCTCTCCAAGCTAGATAAGGTCTGTGCTCCTAATTATACCCCCGAAAGACTGTTTGCCAGGCCTTTGGCTGAATGTGAATGCAAGAAATTCACCTTCGTTTAATAAAAAGGGGTTTTGCCGGGACAAAGAGTCTGCTTAGTGCTTTTTGGGGAAGCCTAGGTCAGAACAGATTCTGAGATTCAACCTGGAACCAGGTTGAAAGAACAATTAATCAATGGAATAGCTTACCTCCCAAAGTTATGGAGTTTTAAAGAAAAGATTGGACATCTTTGTCTGGGATAGTACAAGGACTTGTACCTTGGGCAGGAGGTTGGACTATAAGACCTCCACAGATCCTATGATTCCAAGTCCAAGCGTCCTTTCAAAGATTTATACAGCCATCCTTAGCAAATGCCTCATGATGACTGGCCATGGGAGGGATGGAATGGCATATATTGGAGGAGGGCATCACTGGATGGAATGTAAACAGAAGCTCTCTATGCTGCCATGATTGGTTCTGAGTCTCATTTATTATTATTAGAATGTGAAAATGAATCTGGCCTGGTCACGTTATACTGACTAATGCAATATATTTTAAAACATAACACTGCTGAATGGCTAATAATTATTAACTAGAAAAGAAATGAGATGTTTATTATTGCATGACTTGTACCATATGCTTGCTAATTAAATGGACACTTCACGCTGAGTAACAGTGAGATGCGAAAACAATGCAGACGCACAAACACACACACATATATATTGAAAAGGATCATTTGGTAGAAAACAGAGCAAATGTGTGAATTTGAATAACATTGTTTGGCCTGCAAAAAAGAAAGAAATGATACAGTCTAAATTTCTTCAGAGGAAGGCACTCTCTCTTGGATTACAAGATTCTAGGAAAGCCACCATGACACACGTTTTCTTATGTAGGCTTTCTTGTGAGAAGAAGAAAAATCTACTGTGTATTGTCTCAGTAGTGCAACTTTCCTTTCAACCGTTCCAATCTCTAGAGAATTCATCAACAGGGAATTCTAGCAGTTGTAATCCAATACCTCTGGAGGATAGAAGATAGACTGTCTAGATGGAGCCATTTCTGCAGATCAACCAAATATTTAATATTTTATGCGTCAGCTACAATACAGTGGCAGGAATTGTCAAGCAAGCACTAAATGTGGTTCAGCAAGCCATTTCCATCACCAGGTGAGGATTGGTCTTAAGTTCTCCCTTCTCTGCCTTTGTCTTTCTGCCATCTTTGCATCTCACCCCCTTCTCCTGACAGATATCATTATGTTCTAACCCCACCGGAGTCTAGCAAAATACAAAAGCCTGAAGGCAAGAAACAAATGGAACTGGAGGGTGGCTGAAGAATTGGAACAGGGCAGCATAAAAAAGGAAGACGATTGGAGGATGGAGGATGAAGCTGCCTGTGCTTATGAGAAAGAACTGAAGAGAAAAAAATAATCAAAGGTAGTCCTCAACTTATGAGTAATTGCTTAGCAAATATTCAATATTACTCTCCCAAAAGGTACTTAGGAACCAATTTCTGAGCCAGGATTCCCACACACACACAATCATGTGATCACATTTTGAACACTTGGCAACCAACTCACTTTATGGCCGTTTGCAGCATCTTGTGATCACATGACCATGGCTTTTGATTTTTATTTATT